>NC_137038.1:8058503-8571003 GCF_032717465.1 Coenobita brevimanus
GGAAGCAACTGTGTATGTATGTATGTTACCTAGGGACCGAGTTCTAGTTTGTTAGTTTTATGGATTTCAACAAAACATAAAAGGGTTGAAGACCTTTTTTCAACAAAAGGTTAATAGAAAAGGTCACATGGTAGATCAACGAAATAGTTTTTATTTGATTTAGACCAGACTTGGTTTAGGGTAAGACAGGAACGAAGTTTATCGGTTCTGATAACAGTCAGAGGTCAGGTTCACAGAGCATGATCAAGATTTCACCCATGTGTACCTATGCGCAAACAAAACAACTATAACAGTTTTGATCTAGGTTCGACCAGACTTCATGGAAGGGTTTAGGGAAAGACAAGGATGAAGGGATTTTGAAAAGAACCAGTCAGAGATCAGTGGCTAAGGGTAAGGTAAAAGTTCGTCGTGTGTGTGTTTTGTAGTGTTGTGTAGTCGATGTATTTTTATTTTACAGAGATCCGTAACCCTTTTTAGTTCAGTTGATAGCCAGGTGTAGTTATATCCAAGGGTTGATTTGACTAGTAACCAAGGAGATTTATTGGTACCTCGTAACTACTGGTCGCCGAATTTCAAGCCACCACAACTTAATGTTCAAGTTGTGAGTGGTCCAGTTCCACCAGATGATGATAAACTGAGTAATGCATTGCTTGAAACCGGTCAGCATCTGTTGTGTGCACAGAGTATTTTTATGGGTTTATTGGTGTGTGTGTGTGTGTGTGTGTGTGTGTGTGTGTGTGTGTGTGTGTGTGAGGTCGTGAGGGAGGCACACATGTCACGCTATAATTAGCTCATCCTGGCACATTCTCTCTCTCTCTCTCTCTCTCTCTCTCTCTCTCTCTCTCTCTCTCTCTCTCTCTCTCTCTCTCTCTCGCAAGAGTGACCGAAGAAAGTCAGATGTGATTTCTTGCATTGGACAGATCTGATAATGACGGAGAAAGAGAGAGAGAGAGAGAGAGGAGAGAAATGGGGTAGGACGGAGGAAACGACAGGAAAGGAATGTAGGAAGGAAATGGGATGAAACAGAGAGAAGGGGGGGGTCATCTCAAAGCAACCACATATTGCAAAACTTTCCAGTAATCGAAAAATAAATAAATAAATAAGTAAAAGCCATTACAGATCGTAAATAAGAAACTCATTAACGTATAACAAGGAAAACGTAGGGACTTATTTTTTTCCTCAGTGTATAACGAGGGGGAAAGTCAGTGAGTTACAGTATTTCCTTCTTATCACGGAAGCTGCCACACACGGAAGATTTTTTACCTTAGTTTTTTAATGAATATTTTTGGCCAAGAATGTAGTTTTTTATTTCTCCCGCCCTGCCGTGTGTAGGCCTACAAGTGGGAAGGAGGAATGGCTTGAAGATGTGGTATTTTGTAAATTTATTATTATTATTATTATTATTATTATTATTATTACAGTTATTCGTTGCCATGCTTACACCATCTTTAATAACCTCATCAGCATTGTCGTCATCGTTCTTATTATCAGCAACGGTATTATTATTAATATTAGTATTAGTGTTGTTCTTCATGTTATTGTTATTATTGTTTATCTATCATTATTGGATACATTTACCAGGTGTGCCGATCATTGAATTATTTCAGCTTACATTTGTTTTTATCTGGCGGAACTGTGTGTCTGCGTTCTCTTGCTGTATATCTCGTTGTTTTTGCCAGCCTGAAACCATACTAATATTAAGTCTCCACATCATGGTATGTCTCAGTTTCTTCCTGTTTTTCCTGTCTTCCAAAAAACTTTCATTTTAGTGTCATTCCTTTCTTTCTTCACCAGTTCCCTTCAGACTTGGCACAGTTGTTGTTCGAGTCAGTACCCCCAGACACTTTTTTTTTTCTTTCTTTTTCTTTTTTCATTTTTTTTTTTTTTTTGCATTTTCAGTGGATTTATAAGGTCAAACTTGAAACTATATAGACACAAATTTTGGGAGCCTGTATTCTTCTGTGTTCATTAATCATCATAACAATTTGAACAGACGTTTGTTAGTGTCCAGTAGCTGTGTGGAGACCATCTTGCATTCCCTTAAGAGTTGGGCAGGCTTTTAATTTGTTGTGTGTGTGTGTGTGTGTGTGTGTGTGTGTGTGTGTGTGTGTGTGTGTGTGTGTGTGTGTGTGTGTGTGTGTGTTCTTTTAGCTCAGGTGAATCTTTGGAATAAGGAAATAGAAAGAGAGAGAGAGGGGGTGGAGGGAGGGAGGGAGAGACAGACTTGATGCTTATGAGAATGAGTATGAGATGAAGAATGTACACGAGAGAGAGATAGAGAGAAGGAGGAGGAGGAGGAAGGAAAAGGAAGTAGTAGGAGAGAAAGAGCGTGAGGAAAGACGAAAAGAAAAGGAGAGAGAGAGAGAGAGGAGGAAGGCAGGGGGAGAGTTTTCTTTATAAGTTTTTCCTGCGTTCCGCTTCTCTGACTAACGAGAGAGAGAGAGAGAGAGAGAGGTGGAGGAGGAGGAGGAGGAAGGAAAAGGCAGTAGTAGGAGAGAAAGAGCGTGAGGAAAGATAAAAAGAGAGAGAGAGAGAGAGAGAAAGGAGGAGGAGGAGGAGGAGGAAGGAAAAGGCAGTAGTAGGAGAGAAAGAGCGTGAGGAAAGATGAAAAGAGAGAGAGAGAGAGAAGGAGGAGGAGGAAGGAAAAGGAAGTAGTAGGAGAGAAAGAGCATGAGGAAAGAAGAAAAGGAGACAGAGGGAGAGAGAGAGAGAGAGAGGAAGGCAGGGGGAGTGTGTTTTATTAATAAGTTTTTCCTGCGTTCCATTCCCCTGACTAATGAGAGAGAGAGAGAGAAAGAGAGAGAGAGAGGAGGAGGAGGAAGGAAAGAAAAGGAAGTAGTAGGAGAGAAAGATCGTGAGTAAAGATGAAAAGGAGAGAGAGAGAGAGAGAGAGAGATGGAAGGTACAGGTGCAGCTCACAAACGAACGAACGAATATCCTCCCAGACGTCATACCTTCGCCTCGGTGGCCTAGTGTTCAGAATAACTGGAATGTTTTTATTCTAACCTGGCGTAAAACTACCATCTCTCTGTCGCGAATACCTAGTTATAACATGAAATTTACGCTAGAATATGATGCTAGTCACGAAGAGGTGCTGTGGAAAGGATGTAGAGCCGTATCGTTATCTTTCTCCATCACTGAGCTACGGAAATAAGCTGCAAAAGGAGGAACAATATAGGCCAAGTTAAGGTGAAAAGGGCAATAGGTGTCTGCTGGCCTATTTGCACCAGGGTTCGGATCTTGGTGCGGACAGCTGGCGCCATTCAGGTGTCCATCCCTCCTCTGTGGGTTGGTAGGTTAAATAAATACTGAGTAACACCTAGGGCAGGTAACTGTGGTAACTTGGAGGATGCAGTGGCCTTGTATTCCAGGGTAGTGAGTGAATTACCCACTACAGACTCAAAGGGTCTTAGCTATGGACATGAGCACCGCGGCTAAGCGCCTCATGGTATCTGCCTCCACCATTACAGTACTTATATCAGTCTCTCTCTCTCTCTCTCTCTCTCTCTCTCTCTCTCTCTCTCTCTCTCTCTCTCTCTCTCTCGTGTACATTCTTCGTCTCATACTCCCAAACATCAGATATTTCTCTCTCTCTCTCTCTCTCTCTCTCTCTCTCTCTCTCTCTCGTGTACATTCTTCATCTCATACTCATTCTCCCAAACATCAGATATTTCTCTCTCTCTCTCTCTCTCTCTCTCTCTCTCTCTCTCTCTCTCTCTCTCTCTCTCTCTCTCTCTCTCTCGTGTACATTCTTCATCTCATACTCCCAAACATCAGATATTTCTCTCTCTCTCTCTCTCTCTCTCTCTCTCTCTCTCTCTCTCTCTCTCTCTCTCTCGTGAACATTCTTCATCTCATACTTATTCTCATAAACATCAGATCTCTTTCTCTCTCTGTCTCGCTCTCTGTCTGTCTGTCTGTCTTCTCTCTCTCTCTCTCTCTCTCTCTCTTTCTCAAGTTATGAGAGAGAGAAAAAGACGGGGGGGGGGGATGGGGAAGAGAGAGAGAGAGTAGTACTGAGCCAAGAGCAACACCACAAAGAGAGTCGTCACGTTAGCAATATACTCTTAAGCACACTGGACATAATATATTCGTTCATACCTATGTTTGCAAATGTATCGTAAGAAATATTGTTTCTTAAACTTAATTTGACATCATATACAGATATATCCAGATGTATCTACGTATACGAATCCTTATACTCATTCATACTGTATGTATATGCAAATGCAAATGAACAAATTCATAAAGACCTGCATATACTGAGGCATACATGAAGATTCTTACATTTACAAATTTATACATGATTATTCGTAAAGGCACTTAGGTATATATATAATTCTTACGCCTAGGTATGCATAAATAATCTGACATGCCACGGTATATATGTTCTTAATTACACTAAGGCATACATAAATACACTTACAAACACTAATGTATACATACCAGTAACTTACATACGCCAAGGCATACATAACAATACTTGTATATACATACATTTGAGTTGCATATAGATATTCTGACATGCACCAAGGTATACATAAATAGAGTTTTGTTCACAGTTATTTAAAGTAAACATTCTTACCGTCGCCATACATTTGCCTCTTATTTGTAAAGCTTTAGACTGATATATATGGATGTATAATGTTTTCCTTAATTTTTTTTTTACTTATATTTCCATCTTTTTATGTATTATGTGTCTTATTTATTTATTGTCATTGTCTGTTTACTTATTATCCATCTTCTGTGTTTATTTACAAAATGTATCTGTTTATCTGCATTATTTTTATGTATATTTACATATTTATGTGTATACCCATCTTCACTTACTGTATCTGTCTTTATTATCTGTTTTTATCTGTTTATTAATATTTATCTATTCGTTTGTTTATTGTGTTGATTGTTTTTTGTTCTTTGGCCTCTACATTGTGAGAAAGCTTATTTATCTACTATATGTATACTCTCTTCACTTTTACCAGGCGTAAAAGTGACAACTCTTCATCTTTTAAGCTAGAGCAAGAGATTACCGCTTATTATCGTTCTGATCACGAAAAAGTGCCATGGAGAGGATGTACAGTAGAGCCGTAGTATTGTCTTATTCTGCCACCGTGCCCTAGGAAATAAGCTACAAAGGGACGAAAATATCCACCAAGTCAAGGTGAATGAACTACAGTATATGTATGTAGTTATGTATTGAGCTATAATTATGTACTATTTATATGTATGTACTGTATGTATGTACTAACTATATGTATGTATGAACTAAGTATGCTTGTGTATGTATGTATGTATGTATGTGGGCAGAGGGTGGACCATATATATATAACACTCAATATTACTCGAGTGTTGTGGGGACGGCCGTCAGTGTTACCGATGTCTGTCTCTCATCATTTACTCATTTCCTACTCCCGCTGCCACCCCCACGCCCACACCAGCCATGTGAGCCGTCCCCGTAACACAAAAGATACTGTCAGGCGAGTTTCTGGTGGAGCTTTAAGTTCGAACCATTCTGTATATATGTGAAGAAAATCTCTCAAAAATGCCAGATCTGATTTGTATGAAACTTGGCGCCTGTGTTTGGTGTGGGTGTGGGAGAAGGTGATTGGGTTTTGGTGTGGGTCCATCTCATAGGTGAGGGGCCAAAGGTCAGAGCGTGGCTTTGCCTTGAATGCCAGGTACTGTATTATTGTTGTTATTATTATTATTATTATTGTTACTACTACAACTACTACTACAATTATTATTATTATTATTATTACTACATATAAAAAATCATGGCAGCGTAGCAACAAAAGTGAATACTTGAGCTACATCAGTCTTTGCATATGGATTGTATGTTGGGATTCTCTCTCTCTCTCTCTCTCTCTCTCTCTCTCTCTCTCTCTCTCTCTCTCTCTCTCTCTTCTGGAGCAATGTCGCTGTTATTTCTCAGCACGGCCTTCTTCTTGTTGATATATTTTTTGTAGAATATTATACCCAAGCTCACGAATTGGAAGCGGATACTGTGTTTTACTCGACGTGTGTGTGTGTGTGTGTGTGTGTGTGTGTGTGTGTGTGTGTGTGTGTGTGTGTGTGTGTTGTGTTCTTGTGGCTACTCGTATGCTAGTTTGTAGGAGTGAGAGAGAGAGAGTAGGGCAGTGTGTTCTTTCTTCTTCCTACACCCAGCCGAGTTGGCACGGAGATAGAGATAGAGATAGAATGGGAGAGAGGGGGGTGGAGGGGGTAAGGAAGGGAGGGAGGGAGAAACTAAATGTGTGTGAAGCATGTTTGACTCTTGTGTTTAAGAGAGAGAGAGAGAGAGAGTACTGTATATATGTGTGGAGCTTGTTTAAGTTGTTGTGTGTGTGTGTGTGTGTGTGTGTGTGTGTGTGTGTGTGTGTGTGAGAGAGAGAGAGAGAGAGAGAGAGAGAGTAGGCTTATGCTTATGCTTGGGTCATTCGGTTTAAGCAGATTTTGATATGTAATGTTCTCTCTCTTTCTCCCCCCCCCCCCTCTCTCTCTCTCTCTCTCTCTCTCTCTCTCTCTCTCTCTCTCTGTGGGTGGGCTTGGGTGCGAGGTGGCGGACAGTACGAAACGCAGTTGATTTTTGTAATGTGCTCTTTGTCTTTTGTTCCAAGCCTTGAGGTGGTCGGAGGTTATTGTTATTGTTGTTGTTGTTGTTGTTGGTGGTGGTGGTGGTGGTGGTGGTGTTGTCCCAGGCTTATCTGAACGTGAACCCGATGAACCGCATGATGAACTTATCCCCCTCTTTCAGTCCACCACTCTGGAAGTCGAGAGATATATGTATACCGTAACAGGGTACTCGAGCCACCCGGCCAAAGCTTTGCAACCACGTGAAGGCGTCTCTCTCTAGCATCATGCAAAGACCACAGCATTATAACTCAAAAATTCCAAGATCTCAGAACCGAAACCAGTGTCCGCACAGCCATGGACAAAAGTTCATCTACCATTCCAGAGTGTCTACTCAACATTGAGGGCATATCTGTAACTTTCCTCCCTGACGTATCCTATCAAAGAACATTGTATATTGAAACCCAAACATAAGGTGACCAGATTTATATATATATATATATATATATTACACACACACACACACGTGTTTATATGTACAGCGGTGCACCTCGCCCTGAGGTTGCTCATCAAACACTAACTTCTCACACGAATTCCGAACATACCGTATTACCGTACGGTGCGGTGACTGGGACCACCAAAGCTACCGGTTAGTATTACACATTTTATATTAACAATTCGGTATTTCATTTGGTTTGGATTATGCCTAGTTTTAGTATTTCATCATAATTTCACAACAGAAGCTCATATCTAATGTAACAGTAATTTTCTAAAAGCTGGACATTTAAAATAATTTGCTTAAAAAGCGGGACATTTAGTCACAATTAAAAAAGCGGGACAGTCCTAAAAAAAGCGGGACTGTCCTGCCTAAAAGCGGGACTCCGGTCACCTTACTCAAGCACACCAAGTCTCTCTTAGCTTAGGAATATTTGTCAGTAGAGGAAAGAGGGAGTTTTGCCGGGATTCCGGTGGCTTGAATAGTGAGTGAATGGGTGCCTGGCCAATTTTACCGAGCATGTTGTTGCTAATTCTTACTATTTCGTGCTCTCTCCATTATTCATACGCATACTTAGGTGGGAAAACAGGTCAGGATATTGATGATGATGATGAAAAGAGGGAAGTGAGCAGCAGATGACGTGAAGCATTAGAACTTGAGTCGTAATTTCCTCAGCTTAGGAAATTTTCTTAGCGTCACTTCCTTGGCGATTCAGTTTGCATATTGCAGCTTGTTTTTCCAGTATATGCTATTTAAACCTTGTTCATTTCGACAGACCGCAATAATAACCTTGAAGAAAATATCAATGTGTTTGTGACGGTAATTTTTTCTGTTTAGTGTACAGAAATGTGTTTGTGGTGGTAGCTTTTGATGGTAAGTGTAATAACGTATTTGTGGTGCTGATTTTTGTGGGTTAGTGTACAGTTGTGGGTTTGTGGTGCTAGATTTTATAGAAATGTGCTTGTGGTGGTAAATCATGAAGGTAAATGTACGAAAATGTGTTTGTGATGGTAACTTTTGAAGGCTAACGTAGAATAATGTGTTTTTGTCGCCAACAGACGTGCGATGAACGGTGACGAGAACTACGGGTACCAAGTGGAGCTGTTTGTGTACGACCTAAGCCGCGGCCTGGCCAAGAGCATGTCACCAACACTACTAGGTATGTTCCTACCAATGCTATACTCCTTCCACCTCAACTTGGCTCAAATTTTCGTCTTTTTGTGGGTTATTTTTTGCGCTCTCTATAATTCTTTCACCTTAACATGACTTTTTTTTTTTATAGGGGGGGGGGGAATTTCTGCACTTCATAGTTTTTTCACTTTGTCTCAGATTTTCGCATTTTTATGGTTTATTGTCACTTAGTATAATGAGAGAATAAGACACTGCTACGGCTCTGCACATTTTAAAACACTACATCGTGATAAGCGCAATGTTCTAGGGTTCATTTGTTGTTACAGCTGAGAATTTAAGATGTTGTTATGGCAGTTTTGGGCCATGTTAAAGTGAAAAGAGTATGTACACCTATTCTGGGTCTGTTTTCACCTGGGGGAACCGGGCCACTCCCACAACGTATGTTCTCCATGCATCCCTGATTTATTTCTCTCTCTCTATCCCTAATTCTTTCCTCCCTCCATCCCTACGTCTTTTCTCCCACCGTCCCTACCTCTTTTCTCCCTCCATCCTTACCTCATTTCTCCCTCCATCCCTACCTCTTTTCTCCCTCCATCCCAACCTCTTTTCTCCCTCCATCCCTGCCTCATTTCTCCCTCCATCCCTACCTCTTTTCTTCCTCCATCCTTACCTCGTTTCTCCCTCCATCCCAACCTCTTTTCTCCCTCCATCGCTGCCTCATTTCTCCCTCCATCCCTACCTCTTTTCTCCCTCCATCCCTACCTCAATTCTCCCTCCATCCCTACTTTATTTCTCCCTCCATCCCTACCTCTTTTCTCCCTCCCTACCTCATTTCTCCCTCCATCCCTACCTCATTTCTCCCTCCATTCCCACCTCTTTTCTTCCTCCATCCTTACCTCATTTCTCCCTCCATCCCTGCCTCATTTCTCCCTCCATCCCTGTCTCATTTCTCCCTCCATTCCAACCTCTGTTCTCCCTCCATCCCTACCTCTTTTCTTCCTCCATCCCAACTTTTTTCTCCCTCCGCCCCTACTTCTTTGTGCCTCCATCCCTACCTCTTCTCTCTCCATCTCTTCATCTTTTTTCCTTCCATCCCTGCCTCTTCTCCCACCTTCCCTACCTATTTTCTCTCCACTTCTGCCCTTTCTCTTTCTCCACCACTACCTCTTTTCTCCCTCTATCCATACCTCTTCTCCCTCCATCCGTACCTCCTCTCTTCATCCCTACCTCTTCTCCCTCCATCCCTACCTCCTCTCCCTTCATCTCTACCTTTTTTTCTCCCTCCATCCCTACCTCTTCTCCCTCCATCCCTACCTCTTCTTTCCTCATCCCTTCCTTTTTTCTCCCCACATCCCTACCTCTTCTCCCTCTTTCCCTACCTCTTTTCTCTCCATTCTTACCTCTTTTCTTTCTCCATCCCTACCTCCTTTCTCCCTCAATTCCTACCTCTTTTCTCTCCATTCCTACCTCTTTTCTTTCTCCATCACTACCTCTTTTCTCCCTCCCTCCCTACCTCTTCATCTTCCATCCCTACATCTTTTCCCTCCATCCCTACCTCTCCTGTCTTCATCCCTACCCTTCTCCCTCCATCCCTACATCTTCTTTCTTCATCCCTACGTTTTTTCTCCCTCCACCTCTACCTTTTCTCTCTTCATCCCTACCTTCTTCTCCCTCCATCCCTACATCTTCTCCCTCCATCCATACCTCTTCTCCCTCCATCCCTACCTCTTTTCACCCTCCATCCTTGTAGATCGGAAATTATCATTCTGTGTATAGCCCTACTCCAGGAAGGGTTGGCCACAAACGAATCGCCTCCAATGCACTCTCTCCCCTGTCATCATGCTGCCCTTTCGCCAACTCATACCTCATCCTTGCACCTCACCACCCCTGCACAGTAGCGAGTAGTAACCCGTCCAACCCGATGATTTTTTTTAACTTTATTTCCAGACGGGTTTATTGAATTAAGAGCAGAGAGATTTGGAACTGGGGGGGGTTGCGTGGTTAAATATAGCCTTTATTAACCCCTTCAATATGAGGGTTGGATATAGCCCTCATCAACCCCTTTAGTACGAGATGTTAAATATATCCTTCATTAACCCCTTTAATACCAGTAAAATGTGCTTTGTGAGCGCGTGACGGGAGAGCGAGCGCTTGTACATTTGCCTATTATAATTTCATCATGATGTAAACTTGTAACATTTCTGGTGAGGTAGTTAAACAGTAGCAGAGAAATAATGAGCTAAAATATTTACTTTCTCACGTTTTCTTTCTGGATGGCATATAGCGAAGTGCCGAAGCATTTCTTACACGCGCTGTGTTCAGTTCTTTTTCCCCGATTTGCCATGTCAGCTAACTGCGTCGGTAAACGCTTGGCTGTTGATCGAATGATAAAACCCAGAAATGGGGCTATTACCCTTGCATTTACCCCCTAAACGTAGAAAAACCGTTCATGTAAAGTTAGAGTGTAATATCCGATATTTAATTGTTAGAATTCATGCAAGACAACATAGTGTTACAACAGGAAATCTTTTGTAATTCAGTTTCATGGTGGAGCATGTCAGTTGAAGCCCTCGGTACATTCCCTTGGAAAGCTGGGATTCCAGGGAGTTTCTTTGGTCTCAGGAGTAAATATATACGGTAGCTAAAAACAAATTTATTAAATTTATCTACAGCCTACTGGGAGAATCTCTTCTCTATCTCACATAGTAGAATAGTTATTAGCCTCTGAAAACCATCATGGTCGGGCCGCATCGTGTCAGGCCAGGCCGGGTCGCGTCGGACCTCTCATTTCTCAGCTAAATGTAAACATCGCTTGACTCGCTGCGTTCGCTCGCCCTTAATGAAGTAGTATGACCCCCAGATGAGTTACTATAGTCAGTTGTTTTTTTATCAAGCAAATCAACTCCCCTTTAAGCTGTATTGATGGCCAGGCGTTGTCAGTTTGGAGGATAATTTTGACTAGTAACCAAGGAAACTAATTCCTACCTCATAGCACAGACTCATGGAATTTCACACAACCATAACTTAATATTCAGGTCGTGGAAGTCACCAATTTCCGTCAGATGAAAACAGACCAACTCGTGAAGCGCTATTTACAGACCACCCTGTATTTACGAGCATATTTGTGAGTTGAGGAAATGGGGCCCACCCTTTGTTGCTTTTATTAGCCCAGGGTGGTGGTAGGGAGGGGCGCCTTCACGTGGTGGCACCGCTTTAACTGGGCGGCTGCACTGATATTCGCTCTGTATACCATCTTTGCACCACATGCTAAGTTTAAATTTTCCCAGGATGATCAGCCTTCTCTCTCTCTCTCTCTCTCTCTCTCTCTCTCTCTCTCTCTCTCTCTCTCTCTCTCTCTCTAACAGCTACGCCTGTCCTAACCTAATCTAACTGACTTAAAAATTAACAACCTGAGACGAACAAAACAAGCCTAACCTAACCTAGATTTTCCTGAATAAGAAAAAGTGTAAAGGAACACAAATCGGAAATCAGCTGCCCTGTTATAGCCTACAAACGGCCCTCAACTCACTCCCTGTCCCCACAAAAGAGGGTGGTGGACCGAAGGAGAGGAGCATCTACAGCCTGCAGTCCACTGGGTTAATGTTTCAAATGAGCCTGGAACAACAATAGCAGTAATGAGGCCGATGCAGTTAATCATTGTCAGGAAGTCAGTCTCTCTCTCTCTCTCTCTCTCTCTCTCTCTCTCTCTCTCTCTCTCTCATCCCTTGCTTAATAGATGTGTAATTGAATGTACAAGACATTTGTTCTTCATTCTTTCTGCCCTCAGACGATTTTATTCATCATTACTGGAGGGGTTATTGTTAGCCTTCAGTGACTCCCGTCTTAGCCAGAGGTCCTGCCGAATTTGAATAAAATCGTCAAGCGGTTACCTGATTAACATAGTGGTGCTGGAGAGGGTGCCTTCACGTGGTCGCACTAATATAACTGGGTGACGGAACTGCCTGGTTATACAAACGTCCCTTAACTACTTCCCTGTCCCAAAAGGAGGATGGTGAGCAACAGGAGCTTCTGCCTGCAGTCCACCGGGTTCACTTTTAAACTATTACCATGTGATTAAAATAGGAAATACGTCATTGGTCTGAAGAGGTTACTAGATACCGAGAGCAAGCCAAGTCAAGCCTAGCGACCCTCACTCACTAGTTATAAATAGCTGCATCCCCAAGTACTGCCTGCCGAGTTCTAGATTTTGCTAGTAGGTGGGTGAAATTATAATTAAACTAGCTATGAAACGCTGTTAATATTAGGCTCCTGTGAATCATCCGACTAAAGAAACCTTTCCTTGCAATATTTTAAATAGACGGAGATTTTCTTTCTTTTTGTTTGTATTACGTAGCTCTGTGGTTGAACAAGATGCCGTGGCTCTACAGTACATCCTTTCCATAGCACTTCTTCGTGTCTAGCATCCTGTTCTAGTGATAATCAATTATTACAACTGAGCACTGAAGATAGACGGTAGTTTTAGGCCACGTGAGACCAAAAAATAAATAAATAAATAAATCTTTAAATTAGTTCTGAATCATTATTAACATTCAGGCTTCTATGATTTCCTCAGCTGAAGAATATCGTCCGGCATTAGTTAAATTTAGTATTGTAAGATTTCTGTTCTGCCCATAAAAGGGTTAGTGGTGAAAGTATTACTAACAGCTCGTATGACTCGCTCAGCTGAATGTAATCGCCTATCATTAACTGGAATAGAATACCAAGAGTTATCCGGAGCATGAAAGGGTTAAGCTTGGGTGGTGCTGTCAAAGGGTTAAACTTTTAAAATAAAATATACTCTTAAAACGACGGTAGTTCTTGGAAGATAGTCGCGTTTTCGTTGAAGATTGCGCCAGAGAGAATGGTTCACTAGGTCTTTGGTTGAGGGCCAACTGTGTCAAACTGGTGTGAAGTAAAACTGGTAAGAGCCGTAGTATTGAAATTGAGTACATGAATCTGAAGTTTTTGACGATATTTTCTTAAACTGGTGATGCACGTCTCTTGCACCACGATCCTCCTTTCGGGTCATAGGGAGGAAGGTGTAGGACGTTTTCATAACGAGGCAACGAAGACCTCTGTATTAACATCAGTCACCACATGAGGGCTACATACCCAGTTCCTGCAGTTGGAAAAGTTAGCCCATAGATAACACAAATAAAGCCAAAGTAAAGTCAGCTTAGTGTAGTGGTGACGTTTCTTCAAATTTTCGCGCAGCACCTGTTTGTTAGCGATTTATTTTGCATATTTGCACATTAATAATGATCTCTTCAGTATTATGCATATCATCTCGGTATCGAATAGAGCACGTCAGTTACATAGAAGAAGATACAGAGACGTAATGTGCAGAATAAGTCGCAAAGGAAGTAGTGTTACGACATCTCCAAAGCGATTTAGAATGTGACTTCCTAATAGTTGACAACTCTGGCTGTGCCCTTTTTTTTTTTTTTTTTCCAGCTCTGGTACCCAACATTCCTCTTTGGCATAGTTGTTTTTTTTGTTGAACCCGTTGGACTGCAGGCTTAAGTTGTCCTTCCGCAGTCCACGATCCTCCTTCCGCGGGACTGGGAGTTACTGAAGTGGGAGTTGTTGAGGAACGTTTGTGTAACCAGCCAGTTGACCTGGCCAATTATATATGTGCGACCGCTTGAAGGCGTCCCTCTCCAGCACCACTCTTAATCCTAGTTAAAACGTCTTTCGTTGTGATTGGCAGATAGAGGGTTGAAATGTAACAACATTCTTATCGTCACGTCATACATTAATATCCTGTAGTGTGTTACTGGTACAAGCTTTAGGTGAAATACATTGAGGTGGTTTGGCCATGTGAAGGGGATAGAGAGCGAGAGACTAACGAGAAGAGTATATGTGAGTGATTTGGAGGGGGGGAAAGGGAAGGGGAGGCCAAGGATGAGATGGAGAAATAGAGTGGAGAGGTACTGTATATGAGAGAGGGGGGTGTGAGCCGGGAGCGGGGCAGTGATATGACAGGGGACAGGGGGTCATGGTGGCAATTTCTTTGTGACCACCCTGTACGGCATTAAGGGGTCTGGCAATAGATAGATAGATAATATAACCCAGACTACAAAATTTTCGGTAAAATTACAAAAATCGTTTCACTGAGGGACACGTGCAGTCTAAAATCGTGACCCTAGACTATTATTGAGCATGAGAGCGCGCCAAAATTCAAGGGAGTCTGTCAGGAAGGAAAGGGATTTTGTAGCATACCGTCATTAAGTTGGAGTTTATTAACTAGGAAGTTTTGCGCAGAATTAATCGCCAAGGAAGAAGTGTTAGGAATGGAATTTATAGGTGAGGGATTTGATACAGAAATAATCGCTAAAGTAGAGCTGTTAGAAATGGCGTTTATTGCTGATGAATACAATGCATAATAAATCGCAAAGGAAGAGATGTTAGGAATTGAGTTTATGACTGAGGAGGTTTGTACAAGATAAATAGCTAATGAAGAAGTGTTAAGAATGGAGTATATTGCTGAGGAAGTTTGTGCAGAAGAAATCGCAAAGGAAGAGGTTTTAGGAGTGTGGCTTATTGCTGAGGAGGTTTGTGTAGAATAATCGGCAAGAGGTGTTTCAACGAATCCAGTTTATAACGTATGGGGATAGTGCATAATAAATCGCTAAGGAAAAGGTGTTGAGAAATTTCTAAAGCCACATGTGTTCTAATTTTAGTCATCTTAGAAGACTGTCAAGCTCTCGTCCCTACTTCTATGCCTTTTCACTCTGACGTGGCCTAAAATTGCCATTTCCATCTTGAATACCGACTCCTGGCAACAGAATAACTTTGGAATATAATGGTAGTCACAGAGAAATGCAATGGAAAGGATGCAGACCCGTGGTGTATTGCCCTCCTGTCACTGAGCAGCGTGAAATAAGTTGCAGCATGAACAAAAAAATGGGCCAGGTTAAGGTGGAAGGACTGTAACACGCCACACCTTTTATTACCAACGCACAGTAGAATGTATTCATAACATGTAGGGGCCTGAACACGAACACGTGCCATTGGAAGAATACTAGTCTACAGCATTGTCTTATTCTGCCATCGAGCTGCGGGAAATAGACTGAAAAGGACGAAAATCTTCGCCGAATAAAGGTGTTGGTTTGGCCATATGGAGACATTGGTGGATGAGAGACTAACTAGAAGAGTGTTTGTGAGTGAGGTGGAGAGGGAGAGGAGGAGGGTTAAACTAGAGATGAGATGGAGGGATGGAGTGGAGAGATATATGAGAGAGGGGGTGTGAGGTGGAAGGGAAGAGGAGAAGGGGGAGACCAAGGATGAGATGCAGAGATATATGCGAGAGGGGTGTGTGATTTGGAGGGAGAGCAGACGAATGGCAGAGGACAGGGCGACATGGAGTCGAGTTGTTTATGGCAACCTCTTACGGGATTAAGGTATGGGGCTGTAAGAAGTGATTATCACTAGAATATGGTGCTGATCACGAAGGAGTGCAGTGGAAAGGATGCAGGTCCACAGCATTGTCTTATTCCGTCACTGATCTAAAGGTTGCAAAAGGACGAAAATCCCCATCAAATTAATGTGAATGAACTATAGGAAGAGGGATTGTGGAGATTTCTGAACCTTCGAGTGTACCTGTAATTACTAACTTACCTGTAATTACGAGTTTCTGTCCTTGCGCAGGTAAACAGATTGAAGGTATATGGCACACTGGCGTCGTGGCGTACGGCAGGGAATACTTCTTTGGCTCAGGCGGAATCGAATCATGCAGACCTGTGAGTATTCAGTATTTATTACTGTTTTGTTGCTGTTATTATTATTATTAGTAGTAGCAGTAGTAGTAGTATCGTTGTTGTTGTTACCATTATTATTTTTCTTGTTATCATTTAGCCTCACTCTATCCAGTTTGTTTTCACCTGACGGAACTGGGCCATTCCCATAACTCAAGTGCTCACTCCAGTTAGAATGAAGTTCTGTTACCCTTAGTTATGAGGCAGAAATTAATATCCTTGAGTACTAGTCAAATCGACCCTCGAGTCTGGCCACACCTGACCATTAACTGAGCTAAAAGGGGACAGGGATCTTTGCCAGGTTGAAACAAACGTACCTCCAAACCATTCCTGGTAATCCCTTTACTATGTATTTATTTATATATCATTTTTCTATAGAAAGGCGTCTCCAGTTGAAGGGGTTGTGGAAGGTACAAGAATAAATTACAAAAGTACCACATTGAAATGAAGAATACAATCTTGCAAACCATGATATGATTTCCTTTTTATCACACTTTATAGTCTTTTCTGGTGCTAGACGCCTTCATGTGGTGGCACCGATGTAAGCGAACTGTCCGGTCATACAAACGTCACTCAGCTCCCACCTTATACCCCGAAAAGAGGATGGTAGAGTGCAGGAAATGGGCTCACCGGGTTCACGTCCAGTTGAAAACATGATATACTTATACTCTCTCGCCTTAACCCCTTCAATATGGTGACGTCTTTTAAATTCTGTTCATGCTACCACCAGGCGACTTAATTTAAGGATAGCTCCATCACCAGCATCAACAATAAATCGTCCCTAGGCTGCGTAAAAGTGTTTGGTGTCAAGAAGAAATTATGGTTCCCTGACCGCTCCACAGATGGCATAGGTGAAAAACTGACGGGAAATGATTATGAGTTAATTTAAGAAATGACCACATTCTTGCAGAGTACAGACACCGGGAGAGATTATTATTCACATTCTGACATCCTTGGGTACATTGGAGGTACAGGGCAGAATAAAGAAATAAATGAATGAAATAAATACAAACTAAAAAGCATAATTATTGGGCGAACATTACAGGCACAGTATTAATACCAGATGCCTTTGTTGTTGGGCGTGATGGTTTGCTATGCGAGCAAATCATGCAGTCCAGGATAAAAAATATATAAATACTCTTCCCCCCTACACACACACACACACACACACACACACACACACACACACACACACACACACACAAATTTGGGAAGTCTTCGGGTTTCTCATGCCATTTTTCATGATTACCAATCTTTATATATACGGTATATATATATATATATATATATATATATATATATATATATATATATATATATATATATATATAAACTTTGTCTTGAGTTGTCCCAGATTTTTTTAGGCCATTTCATGTAGTTCGACGGCTAAGACAATATTACAGGTTTACATCCATTCCATGGCATATCATCGTGACTTGCATCATATTCTAGTGTTATTCTGTTTTTACAGCCTAGCATTCAGGGTGGAGAAATGGGAATTTTAAGCCAAATTTAAGTAAAAAGTATAAGGCACATAAGCAAGATGCTGGGATTTTAAAAGTAAGTGATAAGTTAAAAGACAATATGAAGCAGTGAAGGTGAGGCAGAGGAATGTCAGTGTGAAAAGAACAAAACTGAAAGAGGAAGTGATAGGAAGAGGAATGTGAGTGAGCAAGGGGAAGATGGGGGAGATTATCGTGAGAGAGGAGGGAGGGAGATGGGAGGTGAGAAATCGAGAGGAAGGAAAGACTCTTGGTGTGGGAGAGGTGGAGGAAGGAAGGTGGAGGGTAGGGGAGGGGAGAGAGGGAGAGGGGTTGCGGTGATGGAGGGAGAGGGGAAGGCGGTGATGGTAAGGAGGGGAGGGGGGTATGGCAGGGCAGGGCAAGGCAGTGTTCAGCCGGCCGCCTTCCCTGCCACACCACCGCACCTGCCATCCCTACCACAGCAGGTACGACAAACACCAACATTTATCAACCAAACGCCACCATTTCACCAACAAACACCACTATTTCACCAACAAGCATCAGCAGACACGATTTTTTCACTTCCAGTCACTTCCAGTTCATCACCAAACCCCCCTCGTTCCACCCACACGTCAGGCACACTTCATCAGCATCTACACTTCGCCACCAAACCACTTCTCTCTGACGAATTCGCTGCCCAGGTATATAAAAGTCACTCATCTTCCTCCTGATTCTATAAAAGGAGGGCAATTTCAGCCTGCAGTCCACCGGGTTCTCGTTTCAAGTGAGCCTGGTGTCACAACGGCTTTTTTCACCCTTTCCATAATGCCGAAAGGTGGTCTAGTGGTTAACATTACACAGCTTCGATTACCAAGAAGTGTTTAGATTTTTTTTTTACCATAATGTCACGAAGGGAAGAAAGCTGGTCATCTACCCTTGGATATACTGACCAACGATAGCCTAGCCTGGGGATCCTACTCTAAGGGGGTAATATTGGATCGCCTGTTACCGTTTATCCGTTGCTGCTGTTGTGGTGGCCTCGGGATCATCTGAAACGTGAACCCGGTGGACTGCAGAGTTCAGATGCCCTTCTGCATTCCACCATACTTCTTTTGGGCGATATGGAAGTAGGTGAGGGACCTTTGCATAGCCAGGCACCTGAGTCGCTCGATTTTAGCGGTGCCACCGTATGAAGGCGTCCCTCTCCTGCTCCATCGTTTCTCTGTAATAACTATGCTCTTTTTTTTTTTTTTACCCTCTTTTTTACCAACTTGCTCAGAAATTAACGTTTCTCCATATCTTAAATGCCGAGTTGTAACAGATCAACACTTGAATATGATGTTAGTCACGAAGAAGTTCTGTGGAGAGGATGTAGAGCTGTTGTTTTGCCGTATTCTGTCACTGAGCTACGAGAAATAAGCCACGAAAGAATGAAAATCTGGGTCAAATTAAGATGAAAAAGGTATCGTAAGAAAGTGGCGGTATGTGGGTGAGTAGCGCCATCTGTAGGGTCGACGGTGGACTGCAGGGGCCGGATGCTCAAAACTGGTCATATCTCAGTCCCGCCGTCGGTGGTCGCTCCTCTAGTCCCGTCTTAAGTTATTCCCGCCTTATGACTGACCACCCTCACCAATGTTCAAACGAGAAGCGGTCAGTCGTAGGGCGGGTATAAGTGTTAGTCCCATCAAGCGTCAGAGGGCAGGCAGTTCGCCAGGTGATCTGATAGCAACCAATGAGAATCAGTGCAACAAAAAAAGGCACCCAATGAGAATCAAGGAGGTTGTTTCTAAACAGACAACTCGTGCATGCTGGTAACAACAAATATCACCGCCACAGTCTAGATACTCGCCACACGGCTCTCTGTCTGCTAATACTAACCTACTTCACAATGGAAGGTGAACCTAAAGCCAAGAGACCTCGGCGCCCAAACTTTACTGATGCAGAGCTGCTGGGTACGGCAACAAGTGTTGCAGAGAAGCAAGACTTTATATTGGGAAAATTTTCATTTGACAGTGCCTCAACAGGAGTCAGGATGAAGGCGGCTGCTTGGCAGTATGTTACTGATGCTGTCAATGCTGTCAGTCGAATTCAACGTGATGTTTCGGACGTAAAAACTAAATTCAAGCATTCAGTTTAGTCAATAAACTGGATTTTTTTTTCCTTAAGACCTGTTTAGCAATGTTTTTCTTTTCTAACTTATAATCTATGACAGATTTTATATTTGTTAATAACCGTTAGGCCCATCCAACAAAGTTTTAGCCCCAATCTAACCTAATCTACCTAAATTAACTAACCTAACCTAAACCCCAAACCTGCATGGAGGTTGTCAAGCCAAGGCCTCATGATTACGGTGATAAGTTGTTTTTAGGTCAGTGGGGTCCAGTTAAGTAATGTTAGATTAGGTTTTAAGCTAAGTGCAAAATGGTGGTGGGTTTTCGTTAATATCTCAAAGACTATTATTTTGCCATGGATGAATCAGAATGATTTGATGCAGATATCAAGATGTACCTATTGAGCTATATCAAATTCATTACCATGAGGCAGGTGCACTTGTAAACATTTACCCTATACTTACCTAAAGACCCTAACTTATCACTTCACAGCCCATACTGGTCATAATAAAATTTTGAGCTAATGAAAGTCCCTAAAGGGGAAAAAAAAAAAAAAATAACAGTTTAGGACACCTCTGGAATTCAATATGCATACTCCAGAGAATGGAGGTTAAAATGTGAAATTCCAGTAGTGTCCTAAACTGTAATATACCGGAAAAAATACCAAATCTGCCCACATCTAACTTAGAACGAGGATTTGTAGAAGAAAAGCAGTTCACATGCCATACCTAATGAAAATATATGAGTAGCCTACATTTTATAGCAAGTATGTGGCATCATAGGGAGGCTTTCACAGTCTCATGAGATAAAATTATGCTGCACATCTACAATTCATAAGAGGCCTCAATAGCGAGTCACTTAAAACTCGATAACCAAGCACAAATCATGCATGAGAGAGTTCCCTGGGATCCTTGCCATAATAAATTACCGCTATATGCTTGAATGTATTACAAACACCTTAACTAATGTTTTGAGGGGTAGATAACGCTGATGAGAAGCTCAAAGCTTCCTTACGACCGTGCTGAATGGGCTTTAGGACTGCTTGGTACCAGTCGTAAATTTTGATGGAGTTCCGACCAGAGATAGTCCCGCTGACGTCACAACATGGCGCCCATACTGTTTTGAACATCGCAGACGGCAGCCATTGTGAACACAGGTGATGACTTAGTCCCAAGCTGGCGAGCAACGACCGGGACTAAAGTTTTGAGCATCCGCACCCAGGGCTTTAGGGAACGGGCTGCCTAGTCTGCTTAAGTCACGTACATTACTCCCTTCAATCCGGGTAACGAAAGAAAAGGCACACACACACACACACACACACACACACACACACACACACACACACACACACACACACACACACACACACACACACACACACACACACACACACACACACACACACACACACACACACACACACACACACACACACACACACACACACACACACACACACACACACACACACACACACACACACACACACACACACACACACACACACACACACACACACACACACACACACACACACACACACACACACACACACACACACACACACACACACACACACACACACACACACACACACACACACACACACACACACACACACACACACACACACACACACACACACACACACACACACACACACACACACACACACACACACACACACACACACACACACACACACACACACACACACACACACACACACACACACACACACACACACACACACACACACACACACACACACACACACACACACACGTGCCAAGCCACCTACACAGGCAGCCGGAACGCGCCCGAGATACACCACACCCAAATCCCGCCCGAGTTCATCCATTCATCTATCACTCATTTATCTCATTCAGCTTTATCACATTCACGTCCAATCCAACTTTATTCAAACCCAGCTCCAGCTTTATTCACATCAAGATCTGGCTTTATTCACAGTCATGTCTAGCCTTATTCACGCCCGACCCAACTGTATTCATGCCCAGATATTCGCGCCCAAACTCACGCCACCCCCAGTTCACCATATACATTCACGCCCAAGATTTTTCACTGCAGACCATATTAAAGATATTTCTCAACCAGATTTTCTACATTCACGCTTAAATCGACCGTATTCCCGCCCAAATCTATCCCATTCTCGCCCGAGTAAACAAGTTACGCCCAAATCCACCGCATTCCCGCCCATGTGTAATAAATTTCGCCCAGATGCACTGTATTCCCACCCAGATCAACTAAAGCACTCCTGGATCCGTAAATCTCTCCAGTTCTACCGCATTCACTCCCAAATCAACCGCATTCCCGCCCAAGTTTACCAGTCACACCCAAACCAACCGCACTCCCGCCCAAATCCACGCCCAGATCCACAAAATTACGTTCAAATTCCTCCATTCAGGCTCATTTTTATTTAATCCAGGTTTAAACTTTGCACCTTAATAGGGAGGCTCTTCCCAAGCGATTTATTTTCCATATTTGCACCTTAACATTCTCTTGCATGTTATTTATATCGTTTTAATACCGACATATTTTATATCAGTAACGTACTATAGGATTCTGAGGTGTAATGTGCAGAATAATTCGCGAAGGAAGAGATGTTACGAAATCTAACAAGGCACCTAAAATACGAGTCTTCATCCACACGCCCAAATTTGCACCTCACGCCCGAAATGATCACCTTCACGTCCGAAAAACTGCAGAGGCCAAACGTGTAACTTGAAATTGTGGTAGTTGTGGTGGTGGTGGTGGTGGTGGTTATGGTTGTAGTGGGGTGGTGGTGGTGGTGGTGGTTATGGTTGTAGTGGGGTGGTGGTGGTGGTGATGATGATAATACTGGTGGTGGTGGTGGTGATGGTTATAATGATGGTAGCGGTAGTAGTAATTATGATGGTGATGGTGGTTATGGTAGTAATGATGATGATTGTGTGAGTGTAGTTTAAAGTGATAGTAAAGGTGTTGGTGGTAATTGTGGTAGTTGTGATAGTATTGATGGTGGTAGTTGTGGTGGCGTGGATGGTGGTGTAGAATAGTGGTTGAGAGGGTATTAATAGTGACAAGGCTGGTGACTCGCCTGTATCTGCCGCTAATACCACACCTACCACAACTCCCTCATCTACCACAGATACCACACCTACCACAGCTTTCATCTACCACAAATACATCTACCGCATCTCTTTTTACCACAAATACCTCATCTACTACAGCTGCCACCACCACCACATCTACCACTGTTACAGCTACAGTACAACCACCACCACTGGTACATCAGTCACCATTGCCACATCTACCACCACTACCTTATCTACCGCCCATTAACTAACACCGTTAGGTGTCCACTACGACATCTACCGTACCACAATTACCATACCATAACTGCCACTACTACTACATCTGTCAATACTACCACACTACCACATCAGCTACTACTACTACATCTATTAATACTACCACATCTGCTACTACAACTACTATTACTACTACCACTACTATTACTGCTACTATTACTACTACTACTCATCTACCCTACTTATCTACCAAGCCACCAACATTGCCACACCACCGACACCACCGACAACAACTACAACAACAACATCAACAACAACTACTACTACTACTACTACTACTACTACATCGGCGACCACCACTACTACAGTCATCACTCTGGCATCTAAGCACCGTCATACTATTATCATCACTACTACAACCACAACCAATTGCCTCATCTCACCATTTACACTCATTCCCCCATCCATCACCACCGTCACCATAGTAACCCCCCCCCCCACCAGCACCGCCACAGTCACCAGAACCCTGTCTCCACCACCACCATCACCACCTTAGTCACCATTATCCCTTATCTCCACCACAACCGCTATGACAGACACCATTTCCTCCCATCTCCACCACAGCCACCACCACCAACACTGTCACAACCACAGTCAACATTACCACCATCACCACCACGACCACGACCACCACCACAGTCAGTCAACATTACTCCCATCTCCACAACGACCGCTCACCATTACCCAGTCTCTCCACCACACCATCACCACTCGCCATTACCCAGTCTCTTTACCACCACCACCACCACTACCACATTCCTACCCCCAGCGCGACAGTCTATACACCAGCTAGATCACACCTTCACCTTCACCTGGTCGACCTCGCCAGGCAACACCTATGCTCGTTTTACTCTATCTTGGCCTAAATTTACCACCTCTCCTTGAATGCCGAGTTGTAGCAAGAGATTAACACCAGAAAATGATGCTGGTCG
The DNA here is from genome assembly GCF_032717465.1 of Coenobita brevimanus. Lineage (NCBI taxonomy): Eukaryota > Metazoa > Arthropoda > Malacostraca > Decapoda > Coenobitidae > Coenobita > Coenobita brevimanus. Next base: position 8,082,335 of record NC_137038.1, read on the forward strand.
TGAAAAAGTGCTATGATATTGACGGTGAGACGTAGCTTTTTTTTTTCTTTTTTTTCCTGCCACCGAGTTACATGCAATAATCTGGAAAGGGGCGAAATTCTGGGCCAAGTTTAGGTGAAAGAAGTATACCTCTCATCGTGTTCGTGTTTGGATATGAAGGCGTAGTTAGCTTTTAGCACAGAGAGCAGGCGTGTTACCCTGTGTTATGGTGTTAGAAGCTTGCTAGACCACACTAGGAACAATTTAGGATGACAGTCTTACTCATGCATGCCCAACACTGCTTGAACTGTAGCCAGCAACGGGTCTTTGTACGGTGTGGTGCGGGATTCTTGAAAAAAGTTGCGATTGGTTCTTTGTCGTAACTTAGAATTGTTTTGCAAGGAAGAACAAGAAACTGCACCGTTTTTCCGTGTCTGGTGTTCCCCCTACAGGAAAAGATTTTAGTTACGAGAGAAAAATTATGGTAGGTTACATGTTTTCTTCTGGAGGGAAAGGGAAGGGAGAGTGCAAAATTTTCCTGCGTTTGTCTAGTTCCTCCTGAAAAAAAAAATAATAATAATAATAATTAAATAAAAAGTGTGTTACGACAGGGAAGTGACCGTAAATATGTATTAGAATCCGACCATACGATTTGCCCTCAGCCACGATAAGATCAGAGGGTGAAAAGAATGCAGGATGGTCCGTAAGTAGTGCTCCATTAGAAACTAGCCTGGCGGTATATATTTGTGTGTGTTGCGGGTACGGCTAGTCTGCTGGTGTGGGCGTAGACGAGGCAGTGGGAATAAGAAATGCATAAATGATACTGATTAGATGCTGATAACATTGGCTGGGCCGTCCTCACAACACATGAGGAATCGCCCGGCGGGATTGAAGAGAGACATGTGTAGTATATAGGCCACCCTGTGTGACTCACCATGTAAGACCTTATGGCACTCAACACATCTTTTACGCTGACTTGGTCCTGATTTTCCTCCTTTTGTAACTTGTTTCGTGTAGCTCAGTGGCGGAAAAGACTGCTGCGGCTCTGCATGCTTTCCATTGCACTTCGGACTAACTTCTTAGGCTAGTGTGAATCTGTTGTTGCAGCTTGGCAATCAGGATGGAGAGGTGGCAGTTTTAGGCCAAGTTAGAGTATAAAAAATACATAGTATATATCTTTTTATCTGACGGAATTTTTCCTCTCCCATAACCTGAATATTACCAAGTCGTGGTTGCATGAAATTCAGTGACCGTTAATTATGAGGTTGGAATAAATCTCCATGGGTAGTCATCAAATTGATCCTCCAATATGACTATACTGTACGCTTGGCCATCAACTGAACTGAAAGGAGTTACAGATCTTCGTGAGGATAAAGCATTCTCACACAGGATACAAATTGGCGGCGTTGACCTCGCCGTGTACGGTTTTTTTTTTTTTTTTTTTTTTTTTTTTTTTTTTTTTTTATACGTGAAGTTTGGACGGTTGATACTGGAGTTTGTTTTCTTTTACAGGATGAAAGGACAATAGTTGTAGGGTGTATGTACGAGTGTATATATATATTTATAAATACACACACACACACACACACACACACACATATATATATATATATATATATATATATATATATATATATACATTTATAAATACACACACACACACACACACACACACACACACATATATATATATATATAAAGGGGCCTTTTTAAAAAAAGGACGATAGGTGCCGAGGATTTTTTATGTAGAAAATAAGGACGATTGATGCCTTATTTTTTGGAGGGGGAAGAAAGATGCCTGGATTTTTTTTTTTTTTTTTTTTTTTTTTTTTTTTTTTTATGCGGGAGGAGAAGACGAACGGTTTATAGTTCTGTTGATTTTTGAAGTGTTGATGCTAGTGGTCGGAGCCAGTGAACGTAGATTTTTGTTCAGTTTTCTGTTTTTTTCTGTTTCTGTTAATCTATCAGAGGGCCATATGCTACTTGGCTTTGGAGGCTTCGTAGCATCACTCTCTCAACGATTTATTCTACGAGTTACCCCTTGATGTTGTCCTGTTTGTTATTGAGGCAGATTATGGCACTTTTAAAGCGGTATAAATATTATCCAGGAATGTAAATGTGTAAATTGGAAAATAAATCGCCATGGAGGAGGTGCCACGAAGCCTCCTGTATCAACAAGAGTAGGACCGGGGAGAGAGAGAGAGAGAGAGAGAGACAGACAGACAGACAGACAGAATAGTGTGTGTGTGTGTGTGTGTGTGTGTGTGTGTGTGTGTGTGTGTTTATTCCAGGCAGTCCTAACGCACATTACCAAGCACTTAAGACAATCATTATGCATCCAGGCTATTGTGGTAGGCTATGGATATCACATTTTGAGCCGGTGTTATGGTGTTAGTGTGGGTGGTATTTTGGTGTTAGTGTGGGGGGTGTTTTGGTGTTTGTGTGGGGGGTGTTATGGTGTTAGTGTGGGGGGTGTTTTGGTGTTAGCGTGGGGGGTGTTTTGGTGTTAGTGTGGGTGGTATTTTGGTGTTAGTGTGGGGGGTGTTTTGGTGTTAGTGTGGGTGGTGTTTTGGTGTTTGTGTGGGGGGTGTTTTGGTGTTAGTGTGGGGGGTGTTTTGGTGTTAGTGTGGGGGGTGTTATGGTGTTAGTGTGGATGGTGTTATGGTGTTAATGTGGGTGGTGTTATGGTATTAGTGTGGATGGTGTTATTTGAGAGAGAGAGTAGGAGAGGCACAAGTAGATATCTCATTGTCCACGTTAGTTTGGCAGCCTGGCAGTAACAGATAATTCGTGCTCCGTGGCACTTGTGGTAATTTATTTTATAGTAGAGCCCTCACTCCTTCTTGTCTTCATACTAAGTTCATTACCCTCCTTCCTTCCTTCCTTCCTTCCTAACATTCCTTCAGTTCGTCCATCCTCGTTACTACTTCTTGCATACCAAACTTCTTCCTTCCCTCCTTTCTTTCTTCTGTCTTTTCTTCATATCATGTCCCTTCATTCTTCTTGTTTCCTTTCTTCTTTTCTTCATATCATGTCCCTTCATTCTTCTTGTTTCCTTTCTTCAGTACTCCCTTCCTTCCATCCTTCCTTTCCTTCCTTCCATCTTTCATTCCATCTTCCCCCTCGTCATTTCTATCCTTCCTTCGCTGTCTCCTCTTCCTCCCTTCCTTCCTTCTTTCTTTCCTACCCTCCATAACTGTTCCTTATTCTTCCCTTTCCACGTTCCTTTCCTCCTTCCCTCCTGCCATTCCAGTCTTCTCCATCTTCCCTTCTCACCTCTTCATCCTTCCTTCCACACACTTGATACTTCTCCCTATCTACTTCTTCCTCCTCTTCCTCCTCCTCCTTCCTGTTTACTCCGTTCCCTCTTCCCTCCACCCTTCCTCACATAATTTTTCTCTCTTTCTTCCTCACCTCCCTTCCATTCCTCTCCTCCCCTCCCATCTCAGCCTACCTTTCTCTCCTGTCCTCTCCTCTCCATCCCTGTCATTCTTTTCCTTTTCGTCCTCCGTATTCCACCTTTCCCCTCTCTCCTCAGCTTCGCATTACCTTCCCACCTTTTCCTCCCCTCCCTTCGCTCTTATCTCACTCATTATTCTTCCACCATCGCCTCTTATCTCCCCATATCCATGCCTCTATCTTCCTTCTCTCCTCTCCTCTCTCCCTCCGTCACATTTTCTATCCCTGTCCTTTTCATTTATTTTCTCCGTCCCTATTAATCTTTTCCTTCAGTCTTTTCATTGCCGTTTCACTCCTCTCCATTCCCTCTTCCCTCTGCACATTTTCTCTCCCTGTCTCCCTCCGACATTCTCTTCATCCCAGTCATTCTTTTCTTTTTAATTCGTCTCTATCCTCCTCCTCCTCCTCCTCCTCCTCCTCCGCCAGCCATCTAAAAGTAGCGAGGGTGGCGGTGTAGAGTGTGGGTAAGAATAGTCGCCGGGCTCCCCTCGTGTATGCCAGGTGGCCCGCACGCAGGCACCACGCACGCAGACACCAGTAGGTAGGTAGGTGGTTGGTAGGAAAGGAAGTAGGTAGGTAGGTAGGTTGGTTAGTAGGTAGACAGACATCAAACACACACTTAGTAGGTAAGCAGGTAGGTAAGTTGGTAGATAGGCAGGCACCCACTAGGTAGTTAGGTAGTAAGGAAGTAGGTAGACTATAGTCGGTAGGCAGGCACCAGGCATCCACTTAATAGGTAGGTAGGTAGGTAGGGACCTGGTAACCAGTAGGCAGGCAGATGACTAACCAGGCTTGTCAACTGAAAGACGGGTAAATTTGGAAGTATGAAGGATATTATATAATTAGATAGATAAATAGATATTGATGGGCAGTCAGACAGATACGGTAGGTGATTAGATAAGACAGGTAATGGAATGAGGGGTAAATATGGATGTATGAAAGTCAGTAGGTTGGTACGTAGGCAAAGGGACAGGTAGGTAGGTAGGCACATTGGGAAGCTTGTAAGTAGATCGAAAAGTAAATGTGTAAGTATGCAGGTATCGTTCATTCATTTTAATTCGGCGAAGATTTTCATCCTTGTGCAGCGTATTTCCTATAGCTCAGTGTCAGAGGAATACAACATATTTACGCCCGTTCTTCTAACGAACACCTTCTTGATTTAGCGCAGTATTATAGTGTTGATCTCTTTATAGCTCACCATTTAGGCAGAGTTTAAGTAAAAGGAGTATTGATTTAAAGTAACGCTCAGCATTCAAGATGGAGAGACGCCAATTTTAGGCCAAGTAGGAGTAGAGTAGTTTGGTTGGCAGGTGTGTGGGTGGGTAAATTAGGAAACTGTGACAGGTGTGGAGGTGGGTTGGGAGATGGAACAGGATTTAGTCGATTTTCTTTCACCTGACATAACTGGGTCGTTCTCACAGCATTGCTTCGTGACTAGCACAATATTCTAGGGCTAATCTAGTCACGAGGAAGAAATGAGTGTCTTTAAGTTTACATGAACCCTAGATAAGGAGCCATTAATTAAAAGCTGTTTATTTATAGTGGAGAAAAAGAATGGCCATGTTAAGAGAATGGAGAGTGAGAGACTGACTAGAAGAGTGTATGTGAATGAGGTGGAGAGGAAGACCGAGGATGAGACGGCGGGATGCGGTGGAGGTGTACTGTATATTGAGGGAGAGTGGTGTGAGCTGGAAGGAGGGCAAACTGATTGTGGCAGAGGTCGGGGTAGCAGGGAGGCAGTTCGTTTGTAACCCCCCGACCCTAATTAAAGTGTTTGGATACAGATTAACTGGTGGAAAATTGGTGGAAGTAGACAGATAAATAGAAACTTGATGGGCGGGAACTCAGCAGGTGTGGAAGTAGATAGGGAGGTGGGACGATAGAGGTAGATGTGATGGAACTAGATAGGTAGGTACCGTAGGTAGGCAGATAAAAAGGTAGATTTGGTGGTAGTAAGTAAGTAGAGTTGGAGAAAGAGAGGTTGCTTAGTAGGTAGGTCTGCTGGTAGAAATAGATAAGTAGATAGATATGAGTGCATGGCTGTTTGGTACACATACAGGGTATTCGGTAAATAGTAATGGAAGTAGACTGCCAGGTATAACTTCAGGCAGGTAAGTAAGTAGATAGGTAGGTTGGGAGGCAGTCGTCACTGATACGGGATAGCACGTAAGTAGGTAAATAGTTGTGAATATAGAGTGGAAAGTAACGTAAGTAGGTAGGTAGGTATGGATATGGATTTGGAGATAAGAATGTAGCCATAAGTGGATGATAGCTAATAGGTTACATTCACACATGACTACATGCGTATCTGCAAATCCATATCCATACCTACCTGCCTACTTACGTAGGCAGTAAGTAGATACAGTTAGGTAGTACGGAATGTAAATAAGAAGGTGTGATCAGTTGCAAGTAAGTAGGCATGGAGGTTGGTAGGTGGGTAGGTAGGTAGGTATGAAGGTTGGCAGATGGTTTGGTATGGAGGTAGGTAAGCGAGATGGAATGGTAGAGTCAGTAACCTTGTGATGTAATTGACCACGATAAAACTGTCTGTAGGTGAGAGAGAGAGAGAGAGAGAGAGAGAGAGAGAGAGAGAGAGAGAGAGAGACAGACAGACAGACAGACAGACAGAGAGAGACAGAGAGAGAGAGACAGACAGACAGACAGACAGACAGACAGGCAGGCAGACAGACAGACAGAGAGGGAGGGAGGGAAGAGTTATAATGTGAAGGTGGAGGAGGAGGACAGCCTGTCCCATTTTTAGAATAGCTGCATCAAAACACACATAGACACAGGAAAGAACTGTCACATATTTGACACACAGATAGGCTTTTTGTGTGTGTGTGTGTGTGTGTGTGTGTGTGTGTGTGTGTGTGTGTGTGTGTGTGTGTGTGTGTGTGATCGACGATGACATTTTAGTGAGATCAGTTTTATTTATTTATTTATTTATTTATTTTTTAGGATGGTGAGACTTACTCCATCATCCACCACTTGTGATGCAAACATACTCGTACCTCCTGCATCACGCAATAGAAATAATGGAACTGTAGCTTATTCTCATTTCGTCTTTGGTCTGGAAGAGAGAGAGGGGGGGGGGGAATCTTGAAGGTGGGCTGAAAATGAGATCGTGGGAGTGGCTAAAAGTGAGGGGGGGGGGAGAATATATTGTGTGGGTAGGTTGGAACTGAGATTGTGGGAGTAGGCAAAATTTATAGTGTGTGTGTGTGTGTGTGTGTGTGTGTGTGTGTGTGTGTGTGTGTGTGTGTGGAAAAATCGTCTAAACAGGAGTAGCTATTTAATAACAGGACATCTGTTGGCTGGCAGTCTCTCTCTCTCTCTCTCTCTCTCATATATATATATATATATATATATATATATATATATATATATATATATATATATATCAGTAACTAGTCCTCTGTATATATCTGTAATCTATCTTGTATCTTTTTTTGTATGTCTGTGTGCATGTTTTTGCCCATTTTGTCTATTTGTATCTGTCACTGTCTCTGTCAGTGTGTCTGTGGATATTTCTTTATCCATCTATCAATCTGCCTCACTGATTTCTCTCTTCCTTCTCGTTTCCCTCCCTTTTTCACCTTCATTCTCCTTTTGTCCTCCTCTCACCACTACCTCCAGCATTTCCCTTCCTCTCGTCCTTCCCCCTTTCTCACTACCCCATCTTCCCCACCTCTCATCTTCCATGCCCCCTCTAAACTTCCCAAGGTCCCCTTCCTGTCTCCCCCTCTTTCCTCCTCTCCCCCTTCTCCCCCTCTTTCCTCTTCCCTCCCCCTCCCCTCTTGTTCCCTCCCCTTCCCCCCTCTCTCCCCCCTCCCCTTCCCCTCCTTCTTCCTTGCCGTAACTAATGATGCCAAACAAGCTTAGGTGAAAGAGAGAGAGAGAGAGAGAGAGAAATGAGGTATGTAGTCCCTCCCACGCCAACTCTTTCTCTCTCTCTCTCTCTCTCTCTCACGCACGCACACACACACACACACACACACACACACACACACACACACACACACACACACACACACACACACACACACACTTATCCTCATCATCCACCCTCCCTCACACTGACATTTTCTCACACACACACACACACACACACACACACACACACACACACACACACACACACACACACACACACACACACACACACACACACACACACACACACACACACACACACACACACTTATCCTCATCATCCACCCTCCCTCACACTGACATTTTCGCACACACACACACACACACACACACACACACACACACACACACACACAACTGGAAGAAAGTAGATTAACAAAGAAAGGAAGAGAAACACCCAAGTGACCATACAGTACAAGATGACTTACTGCTGGAAAAACATAAAACAGTTATTGGTAGGACAAGGAGACTGATGGTCAGGATGAGAGTGACTTTTAAAGATATGGGTGGAAGATGACAACTGGGTGTGGAGGGTGAGACGTGTGAACGTTTGGGGGTAGGGAGGTGAGAAGCAGGCTGAAAAGATGAGGTCTCTGTGTTTGACCTCAGGGTTTAGGGACTGAAGAAAGAGACTGGCAGAGATCGAGCAGTGTGGAGAGTCACCATTGGGTGACCAAGGCTGATGCATGCAAGTACAGTATGTTGGAGCCCCTATAAATGAACAAAAAATGAATAAATAAATAAAATAGCAAGACTTTGAGGGAGATAGTAGTATCCATGCTAAGACTGAAATTAGATTCTGCAGCACTGGCAGTCATGACATTAAAAATAATAATAATAATAATAATACACTGGAAATGATGCTAAGGATGGCCACAAGGATACCATGTTTGAGGGAGCTGTTTTATGTTGAGAGATTGGAAATAATGTATTGAAGTTACCAACCCTAAGATTTAGAACAGAGAGAAATTTGACTGGTATTTAAAGGAATTACAAGAATGAAAGGAGTGAACAAAGAATATTTGTATATAAGAGAAGATGGAAGGACATGAGAACATCAATCTAAGTTGGGGAAACGTAGATGTTTGAATAAAGTTGGTGTTGCTGATCAACCCTGGTCTGCCTGGCAAAGCAGACCTATCTACTACTGCCAGGCAGCTGCCCCTGTGGGTCAGTCCCGTGCAAATTTGCTTCCCCAGAATAGTCTTCCTCCAAAGTTCAACCTACAGCAGTTAAAGTCCATGTTATAGATTTTTTATGAATGGAAGTCACCTGTAATCTGGTGTATGGATTAATTTTTTTAAATTTGTTTTTCCTTCCTCTGTTCATCTTCTGTTAAAAAAGAAAAAAGAAAAAAAAAATTCTTGTAGCAGATAGTACCTTGCCACAGCAAGGCACAGGGAAAAGTGTAGAGATTTGGTTCCAGGATAGATGTCGCATTTGCATCTCTCCAGCCAGTTAACAGGGGCACTATAGTAGACCCCACTTCACCCCCTAAGTTGGTTATATGGTTACCACCCTTTGTTAAAAACGATTTCATAGGTTACAGAAAACTGTTAAGCATATCATGCGGTGTAGAGTCACCTGGGCTGAAAGAAGAGTAATAAGAGGAGACAGAAAGGATGGGAGAAAATAGGAAGACAGGAGGGCAGACACAGAAAAGAAATGATAAAGGTGAAGGAAGAAGTAGGCAGCACTATAACAGAGTGGAAAAAAAAAAAAAAATTTTGGTGGCCCAAACCGAAGGACTGATATTTGGAACAGTTAAGAAGACTAGGTGGTTCAGGCAAAAAACATCCATTCATTCACAAATGGATTTATGATTTTAGATATGGGAACAGCTGGTACAACTCGGTAGTAAATATATACCAACCAACACAGTACACCTCCACATTTCATGTACAAGCGTTAAATACATCATTAGTGAGAAGAGTTATAGAATGAGATGTGTTGAAGCAAAAACTTGTCTTCAGAAGTGCTAATGGAGCAGCTTGGAGAATTGGCTAAGCAAGTGGATGGACTTGTGAAGAAAGTGATGTTGAAGTTTATATCATGGGAAGAATACTGAAATACTCAAGGTGTTTGGTCGTGTGGAGTGAAGGAGTGTAAGAAACTGTTAAAGAGGGTGTATGAGATGGGAATAGTTGAAAGGAGGAGAGGGAGGCCAAGAATAAGGTGGAGAGATGGGGAAGGAGAAAGTGAGAGATGGTTAATAGTGCTAATGGGGCTGGAGTGGTTGAAATGAGGAGTTCAAGTTTGGGGTGAAGAGATGAAGCAGTGCTTGTGGGGGAGGGTGGGATGTCTTCTGCGAGTAGGGTCTTTACTGATTAATGAATGCTGGAGAGATGCCTTCATGTGGTGGCACTGTTATCATACTGGGTGTCTCCACTGCCCAGTTACATAAACATTCCTCACCTCCTTCCCTATCCCTAGTGAGGATGATGAACTGCAGAAGGGCCATTCACACTGCACTACACTGGTTTTACATCCAGATGAGCCAGGGGCCACAACTAAATAATAAGAGAAATTAATGGACATCCTGTAGTTAATATCACCCCTCATAGGATGCATTATCAGGCATTAGATAAATAAACTGATTGTAGAATAGCAAGAATTGATATTTTGATCATGTCCTTTTTGTAGTAACAGTAAAGACACCTGCCACAGATTAAGGTACAGTAATTTTTAAAAATGTTTATATAGGTATAGTTCTTGATCTGTTTGTATATATACAGCATATAGTATATACAAAAGTTGTTTACAATGTTTTAAGGTGATCTGTGATAAAGTGCAAATGATGTGCAACAAAATGCAGGTTGATGGTGATCATAATAATTATAGATAAATAATTAAATGAATCATCAAGGTTCATGTGTTGAGTAGAGAATGGTTGCTCATTATTAAGATGAAAAGATGAAGATCACTAAGAAATACTGTACCAAAGTCATACTTGTAAAAATATTTTTACTGCATGCATCAGATTTGTCAGGTGTTTCAGGGTGGAAAACAGTCACCAAAGAAATGCAATACATTCTATATACTCTATATATTTTTGTGTGCTTCTGTGTATATTCTGTATATGAATATATTAATTATATTATTTACAATGTATCTTTTACATTGTGTATACTCACATACATGTATATACAGTACATAACCAGAGTATTCCACATGTGCTGTGCATGAGATGGGGCCATCCAGAAAATGGTTCTTTGATATTAAGGAGATTATTTAGTGGAAAAATGAAACTCCAGATAGTCTAAACTTCATGCAGCATAAGTTGGCTATGTGGTTGATGCAACCTCACGCTTACACCCCTTGTATAGTGCTCAGAGAATGGGTTGGGAACATGCAGGGAATAATAATACTTTGTGTGATGTCCCCATGATTGTTCAGTATATACTGTATATGGATTGGGTGATGAAAGAAGTAAAAACATGAGTTCAGGTAATGGAGAGAGGGATGGCATTGGTAATGAATGGTGATGGATGGATATCTCAAATTTGTTGTATGCTGATAATGCAGTACTACTTGCAAATACTGGACAAGAACTTGGTAGACTAGTGCAGAGTTTTGCTGATGTCTGTGAGCGTCGTGCCGTGAGAGTAAATCCAGAGAAGAGTAAAGTAATAGTTATTGAGAGAGAAGATGACTCCCAGTGTGATGTTACAGTGAATGGAGAGAGACTGGAATTAGTGAGAGAGTTCAAATACCTGGGTACAGGGAGAGAAAACAGAGGAAAATGATGAAAAAGAGTAAGGTGATGGTTATTGAGAGAAGGTGACTCCCAGTGCGATGTTACAGTGAATGGATTGAGACTGGAATTAGTGAGAGACTTCAATTACCTGGGTACATTGATAGAAATGAGAGGAAAATGTGCAAAAGAAGTGGGAAGTAGAATGACACAAGGAAGAAAAGTAGCTGGTGCAATGAAGGCCTTGATAAGAAACAGAGGCTTGATGTTGCAGCTTCACAAAGATTACATGAAGGAGTGTCAGTGCCAACTTTAATAAATGAACTTGAGCCTATGGTGTGGTATGAAAGTGAAAAGTTACGAGTGTGAGCGGTGGAGATGGGACTGTTGAGGAATGTATGTGGAGTACAGAGAGTGAACAGGATACAAAATAATGTGATTCGTGAAAGAAGTGAGGAAGTCTGGGGACACCAGAATCGAAGAGAGTGTACTGAGATGGTATGGTCATGTGGAGAGAATGGATAACAGTGGAGTGGTAAAAAAGGTATATCTGAGCTAATTTGAAGGAGGGAGGAGGCGAGGCAGGCCAAGGAGAAGGTGGAGGGATGTGGTGGATGAGTGTGTGGGGAAGAGAGGTTTGGAAGTTGGTGAAGCTAGGGGACTGACAAGAGATCGAGCTGGCTGGATGAATATTGCGAGAAGAAGCGCATAATCAGGGATTTGGCACCCCTTTTTAACGTGACATTGTCTTGATTGACTCTATCAGATACATTTATATGAAGCTACAGAACGTGGTGAATGTTTTTGGTGTATCAAATAGAGCCAGGATTCTGGGGGCTTGAATGATGAGGGAATGGAAGTGTGGCCCATTGGAGTGGGCAGATTTGGGCTGTCTGGACATTGATACTCCTTAACCTGCCATAGGGTGGGAAAGGTGGTCTGTATGATGATGATGATACTTTCCCCCCCTCTCGCTGGAGTATAGTTAAACATCATCATCATCATCACCATAATACAGTTTGTAAACATTAAGAATGGCTGAGACAGAAACTTTGTAGGTAGTACTGTATGGACAGATCTGTGGCTTATTAGTACAGAACAATATGTGAATTTATTGTTCGAGCTGGTTTACCCATACTTGACATGGGTGTGCGGCTCTGATATACACATTCAAACCATGCTGTATGAGTCTTGAAGGGCAGCTAATCCACAGGGTCAAGGAATACCACTGTCTGATGTTGGAGAAGTTACCCATTCCCACTCAGTGTTTCACACATGGATAGAGGTATTGAAGGTTTTTGGAGTGTACAGTGAGATATACATGTAGAAATTGTGTTCTAGTGGCCATGTTTGTAAGTGTCTGCATATGTCATTGAGAAAACATGTGTAGGGTGCAAACATCCAGGGACATCCCTGCTCGAAAAGAGCAGGAATTCCTTTATGTTCATTAAATAATTACTTTCATTCAGTGATGAATTGGTGTTTTGTGTTTTTCAGGGCGGGACCATCCTGGGAGAGCCTGACCGCGTAGAGGAGCTGGGGGAGAGCCAGGTGCCCTACCAGCTCTTCCTTGAGTATATCTTTGGACTCGGCGAGGCTACTTACAAGTTAGTACATCTCCACAAGTTACCAGTAATAATCACCCACAATGTAGTACACACCCACAAGTTTATAAATCACCATCACCATGTCAAATGCAGTATGCCCTCATTAACTTGCCAACCCCCCCCCTCCTTTTTTTAATGAAATCCACAATAAATTGCATAAAAATTGTCTACTCTAGATCCATTGGCACTTATAAAGCTGATTTGTCAGTTTCCACCATGAACAGAATCTGTTATATGAAAGAATTGTAATACTGCATTTTGGAACACATCCTGACTTAGAATGAGGACAGACTGTATAATATTTTATCCTTTCATGGTCAGAACTGCTCTAGTTTTCTATTCCAGCTAATGCCAGATATTTGTCTTGAAGTGAAAGTGAGTCATTGGAGCCCAGGTCTTTGTACAATATTGCTACCATTAACCATCTTGCGATGGGACAACTATAATTGCGGCGCACAACTCTGAGGTTGTTATCATGCCCTGGCAATCATCCATTCAGAAGTGCGTCTGATTTCGCGTATAATATGAGATGCATGTGATTCGTGTATAATAATATTCATGTATAATATATTCGTGCATAATAATAAGATTCATGTGTAATATGATACAAAATCAGACGTAATTTTGAATGTTAGGTTGCCAGGGTACGATAGTGGCAACTCAGTCATGCGCCACGACTATAGTACAGTATTCTTTTTCAGCTTATATCAGACTATTCAGGAGAGAGTGAGTTATAGGTGCTTAGGTGTTACTGTAATTACTGCACTGAGTTGAGAGAAGAGCCATTGAGGAATTGTACCGTAATCTTCTAGAATTAATAGGTAAAGAGGATCTTGCAATAACCCTGTTACTGGTGGATCCCTCTCAGCCAAACAATGTAATCCGATGGTAGCCTTAAAGCAGTTCAAGGGTGAACCTGTAGCAGAGAAAATGAGCTACCTGGGATTTTTTTTAAGCCTTTGAGTGCTGGGATTTCTTTCAGCTGAACAATATTTTCTGATGTTAACTTCAGTAAAATACCTCAGTGTACCAAGAGTATTGATAGAGTTAATGTGTGTGCTTTGCAAAACTTGTATTGGATTGAAACCTGAGTAGCGAATTATGGAGAACTGTTGATGTTGATGTTTGGCAGCCCTCTTCCCATCATACTTGAACTCAGTAGACTGCAGGACTCTGAACACTTCATTTGAGTGCATCCAGAGGTCTTTTGTTGAGGTTCTGTTGAAGGATTACTTTTGTTGTGAAAGTGAGGTGCATGATTTGTGTTGTGGTGTAGGTCTGCATTACAGTGAGGGCGTAGTGTATTATTTTTGAGTTGTATTTTGTGTTTGTACAGAAGCAGGGAGGACCATAGATGTCATGTTGTCAGAACAGTTGCATACATCAATAGGACAGAGCATAAATATTGGAGCAGTTGGTGTGAACTTTATGGAATAGTGTGTTAGGAGTAAAATGTGACATTGTTAAAAAGATCAACAGAAATAGTTGAAGTTGGTATGGAACTGTTTACGTAGTGCATGCACACAAAGCTTCCTTTTTTATTCCAGCTGTGGATGAAATAAATTTTTAAAAGTAGGAGAGAGGATAATACTGGAAAAGAAAGATCATGTGCATGATGTGGTTGTAGAAGAAGAGACTGGTGAAAGAGAAGACGAGGGAGGGGGGTTACTGAGAGAATCTTGTTTTCGTGGCATCAGGTTCATCTGATACATGATCCCAGTGAACTGGAGACTTAGGTTTCCCTTCTCCTGCAGTCCACTATCCTCCTTTTGGGGATAAGGAAGTAGTAGAGGGTATTTGAGCTGCCCGATTATATCAGTGCCACCACATTACAGTGTCCCTCTCCAGCACCTCAGAAAGAAAGAATATAGCATGTGTAGTTGATATTTAAATAACCAGAAAATTGAGCTGCTCGGTTATATCAGTGTCAGCACATAAAGGCATCCCTCTCCAGTACCTCTGCAAGAAGGAATATAGGGTGTATGGACAGAGTAACCTACAGATGGTCTACTCACAGTCATCCTCTGTAGGGGGCCTCCCAGGAAGTAGAAATGTCCACAAAAATGATATGCTCCCCAGAGTTGTTTGTGGCAGTCAGTGTGGTTGTAGTTGTTGTCATGATGATAGTACAGTATATGTGATGGTGTTAGTAAATGTAGTTTTGATGTGTTGGTAGTGATGATGGTGGTGGGGGTGGGGGGGGGATGGATATATTGTTCATAGCAATAGAACTTGAGCAGCAGTGAGTTGTGTGCTAAGACATTGCTTTGGTAGTGTATGTGCATTTGAGAATGGTATTGGTGGGTGGGTGGTGGTGGTGGTGGTGATGGTAGGCTGAGGGAGACAGTAAATGGTGGTGGTGTGGTGGTGGTGATGGTGACTGGGACATTGCTGGTGAGTGAGTCAGTCAGTGTGTTGGTGGAGGTGGTAGTGGTGGTGGCTGTGGTCCAACTCCCACCTTTCTTACACTCATTCTCCTTCTTTCATGCTCATTCACTTATTCTCATACTTTTCTCACACATTTACTCCCACTGTCCTTCTTTCATATTCATTGACATATTCTTTTCTCTGTCTCATACACTCACTCATTCTTCATCTTTTATACTTATTTACTTAATCTCCCACTTTTCTCACACACACACTCTCATGCTCCTTTCATATTCATGCACTTACTCCCTCATGTTTTTCATAAACACATTTATTCTCCATCTTTTCTTCTCATTCACATTTGCTACTACAGTTGTCACTCATTATCTCTGAATTAAAACTCTGTACTCACAGTTCTCTTGTTCAGAATAACTTTTACACTCTTTTCCCACTCATAGTCATATACTATACTGTACATATTCACACTAACTTCCCTCTGTCGTATTCATTCCTGCCCTCTAACCCTACATACATCTTTTGTACTGTACATTATTATTATTACTACCAGAAGATTTTGTGCAGCCAAGGGCAGACGAGCAATAGTGGATGAGGTTAGACTTAATTTCCTTTAACTTCTTCAGCGCTGTGTCATCTGTCATAAGCTGAATAAAGTCATCTTTGGGCACCAGAAATAAAATAGCAAAAGACATCCTGGTAATGAATGAGTTAATTAATTAAACTTACATTTATCTATATCACTTTAGTTCAGTCCCATCTTCCCCACACAAACATTCCCTCACTCGCTCATCCTCTTTCCTTATTCATTATAATGTACTCTCACCCTGCCTACTTACATATACTGAGTCTCTCATTCATTCAGGTATTCAGGGTCTTTCTTCTCAGTCATTAATACAACAAAAACATTGTTCATATATTCTCCAGTAAAAAAAAAAAAAAAATGCTTGACTTATGTTCTTTGTGAAAAATCATTTCTGATCATTCCCATGTAATGGTGCTCAGTTTCATCTAAGCATATTTCTTTCACTGATTTGTTCACTAGCTCCTTAGAGAATGCAATTAAGTAGCATCCTATATAGGATCGATAAATTAATTCTTGCGGTGTTCATTCTTTGTGAAAAGCCTTATGCATGTTTGCATTTGTCAGTCATATTCATCCAATGCTGGCTATCCATGCTGCATGATCTATGGCAACATCTCCATTCAGTCCCTTAACCCTGAGGTCATTTTATAAGATCAGATCCCTGGTCTTCATAGGTCTACCTCTTTGTGCTCTGTCTTTCACATTCACACTCTCAGAGCTCTTCACCCAGCTTTCATTCTCTACTTGTCCAAACCACTTGTTTCAATGCCTGCAGATCACATTACCAGTGCAATCATTGCCCATATAACCTTTGAGCTTCTTATTCATAATTCTGCCATTTACAAGTCTGTCATTCAGTGAAGTACTTGTCATTAACAGGTTTGTCATTCAATGAAGTAATACAAACCCATCTACCCATCTTCATCTCATTACATGGAATCCAATAGACACTGGATTCTCTTACTGCCCAAGTTTTGCTACCATGAAGCATTTTGCTGTACTTCTCACATATCCAACTTCAAGTTTTCTGTAAGAGTCAAATGTCAAGCGAAATAGCACTTCTCTTAGCTGTTCCCGTCCACTCCAAACCATATTAGTGGAACCAACCATCACCTCCATCTGTCTGACTATAGAAACATTTGCCAAGTTATCTTGTCATATTATAGTCCTCTCTCCTTTGTACATGGCTTACTTAAAACAAAATACATTCCATACATAGCCTACTTCTAACACTACCTCATTGCTGCTACTCTTATGTGATATAATCATGACAGAGAATTTAATAATGTTATGTATAATGCTGTATATCTGTTACTGTTGTATCATTTGTATAAGAATTTCATTGATCATTCAGTACAAGTTTAGGCTTTTCTGTATATTAAACCCTTTGTTGAATCCTGCTAGGTGTACCAAAAATTACACATATATTATTACCTTATAATGAGATTGTGATCATTTTAAAGTTCCATAATGAACACAAAGCAACGCGTTATATGTGATCATTTTAAAGTTCCATAATGAACACAAAGCAACTCATTATATTAATAAGTCATCACCCCGCAGGCCTGGTGCATACGACTTGTTCAAACACAACTGCAATAACTTCAGTGATGAAGTGAGCCAGTTTCTTTGTGGTCACGGTATTCCCAAGCACATCCTACAGCTACCAGATGAAGTTTTAAACACGTCAGTACTGCATGCACTTTGTTTATTTACTCTCTGTCTGTCTGTCCATCTGTCTGTCTGTCTGTCTGTCTGTCTGTCTCTCTCTCTCTCTCTCTCTCTCTCTCTCTCTCTCTCTCTCTTACTGTATGTATATATATATATATATATATATATATATATATATATATATATATATATATATATATATATATATATATATATACTGTATATATGTGAAAATCATTATTGCCAGTTGTTCATTAATTCATACTGGTACCACCATGTAGTACAGTAAGCCTTCCATTTTGGCAGCTAATTGGTGCCAAAATAACATTGTTAAATCCAAGGGCTTAATTAAATGGGGAAAATTTTAATTGGTTCTGAGGGGTCAATAAAAAGCTTGAGAGGTAATTAGTAGTTAGTATATTAACATATCTTTTGAAAACTAACCCATAAACAGAAACTGAGGTGCACTGATTGACTAAACTAGTATCCAAGACTGACAAAGTTAGGCTAACGTCCGACTCCATGGCCCCCCTCATTGGCCTGTCCTCCACCATCCTCCATCACTGCTTCCATCACTCCTTCCGTCTCTGCCACCATTTCATCAAAACCTTCAAAGCCAGTACCCATTGGTAGGCTATGTTCATCTTCTTCGATGTCATCTTCCACATTTACATGTTCAATTGCTTCTATGACTTGCTTGTTTACTTCTCGTTTGCTGTTGAAATAGCGAGTGATCATATCTTGTTTACGGTCCCAGCTGATTGGGCTAAATAATAGGGTTGCCAGGTTGGTATTTTTCAAGCCAAATATCTCAAATTTGGCTTTTTACAAACCATTTGGCCTCAAATTTTTCTGTTTGAGAGCAGTGGTTTGTGATTCGTGCTCGGGAATTATTTGCCAATTGTGAGACTTTAGTTGCCAAAATAAAGGGTAAAATATTTTGAATTTTCCCACGACCTGCAAATCCGCCATACATAAACCTGCCAAAATGGAGGGCCTACTGTACCTTGCAAGATTAAAGGCAGCTGTAGTGCTTCTGCTTTGATTTTAATAATGCAGACAGTTTGTGTCAGTTTAGTGCACATTTACTCTCTTATAATACTTTCTTAACTTCTGTCTATATTCATTCATTCATTCATCATCTAATCCTGTGTTGCCCCATGAGTAGTGTAGGAGCCCAGGGCTAGGCAAGTTGGTCCCGACATTTAAGATGAGAATGACCAGCCTCATTCATCCCTGAGTGGCATTATGGGAGCTGTAAGCCCCAACCATTCCTTGGGTATAAACCTGCACAGGCCCAGTCTGATTAGACTGTCTTAATTGCCCACTAAACCACTAGGCACCCTAATTTGGTTTTATGGTTACCACCCAGAGTAGTAAATGGTTTCCTGGTGTACAGGAAACCATTTGTCACGTAGTGTAGAGTCACCTATAGACTGAAGAAAGAGGAAAGGATGAAGGAAAGAAAGACAGAAGAGGAAGGAAGGGGGGAAGAAAGGAAAGGGCAGGCACACGAGAGCAGCATGACATTGAGCGAGTGGATGGTGAGCACCTCCACCTACCACTGTATTAAGCAAGCATATTATAGAATTATTGCATATACTGTACAGCCAACTCTTGTAATATAAAGATATATTATAGTATAGCACAAGATCCTGAAGACAATGTTCATTTTTCTTAGCCTCATGCAGCAAGATTCCATTTGTTAAGGATTTTTATATTAGTGTCCTTGACTGCTGTTTGTGTAGGTTACCTATCAGTATATCTGTTTGTTGCTGTTTTAACCCCTTCTGTCTGGTTGATGTCCATTTTAGAGTATTCTTGCTGGAACCAGATAATTTTATTCACCTTAGGAAAAGCCTCTCATATTGAAGGGGTTTATCAAGTGTGCATCTAACCCCTCCAATTAGAAAAGTTTATCCTCAGCTAAATAATATCCTGAGGAGGGAGCAAGAATAAACTATAAAGGATGTCACCCAGATTCAGTGGGTAAATGTTCTTCTGTTTGGTATTTTACTATTATGTGTTTGTGTTTAATGCAGTGTTCATTTAACTAACACACTGACTGTGGGTCGCACAGGCCGCTGGGACAGATGCTCTCCCCCATGTTGGCCTCCTTCCAGGTCACCTCCACCGACCCTCTCTCCTCCGCCTCCACCCATCCCTCCTCCTCCTCTTCCTCTGGTCACCCCCAGCCCCCACCATACTAAGGGTTGTATTTTCATTGGCTTTTGAGATCTTGTAGCATTTCTTTCTTATTGATTTATACTACACAAACACTTGAATATCCTCGTGTATGTTGTTGATGTAATTCATGTTGATCTGTATTAATAAGATAAAACCAGAATGAAAGAAAATGTAAACATGTACTGTATTATGGTAAATCACTGACTGAGGAAGAGGTGCTGTGAAATCTTGTATGCCACCTAGAATGCAGCCCTAAGAGAGAATGGTTTAGCATGATAAGTTTGGGAAAAGTACAGAAATTTTGTTGTAAGTCAATGATGTGGTCCAAAATATCTTCTTTCACACAATTGATACTGTACATTGGGGAAACCAGAAAAAGCAGCTTTATAGGTACCAGTAGCAAGGGTAATTTATTTGGCAGTATTTCTGTAAGTTAATGTGAACTTAATAGCTAAGAAGAAAATAGATAAATACAAATACAAATAAAAAGTCTGAAAAGGCATCTTATAATGAAGTCAAACTGTAATAATATGTTAATGTGTACAAAAAGCCTCATTATATTTAGTCTTTTTGATGTTCTTCTTTGTTATTAAGTAAACATCACTTTGCTGAGCAGTTGTCTTTTAACACTTTAATTCAGTGCCATTTAACTTTAGTCTTGCTACCTCCAGATGTTTATATTTATGGTAGGGTTGTTTTCTTTTTATATATATATATTTTTTTTAATTGGAAATGTTTTTTTATTGTCTTTATTAACTTTTCAGTGTGAGAAAACTTTCCAGTGTTAGATAAAACGATCTTGAGTCAGCATGATTTCCAGCATGAAATGACATCACTGAACTGAAGGGGTTAAAGTTGCATTGCTATTTAGAGTATAAAGCTGTGGCAGGATTCTCTGATATATTTACAGTCAAGTCCCTGTCATAGCTTTCACTTGTTTTTAGAGGAAGAATTAGAAACACATTAGAATTTTACACTTTCCTTTGTTTGTTCTTCTTGCAGAAAACAAGTCCAACCTACAATAAGTATCATCTCCTAACTAAGACTTGCTTTTTGCAGGAAGAATAAGCAACACTGGAAGAGTCTTTGCTCTCCTTTCCTTGTCTTTATTGCAAAAAGAAATTTAGTTATGACAGGAAATTAATTGTAATTATGTTCAAGAATACCACCCTTGATTTCTGAGTTCCCCCAGTTTACACTGCCAGCTGTATGGAAAGGGTTGTAATACTGTGTGCTGTAACACAATAGTGACATGATGAAGATTTTCTGTACAAATGAATGACATTATACCAGTGATTAATGTGGCACTTTATAAGTTAGTGTAAAAGTGACTTGGAAATAGTTTTGACTTCTTATTAGTATATCAGAAGCCAGTATCTCATACAGTGTACTTAGAAACTTCCTTGTAGAAATGATGATGTGCTCAAGATACCTATGAAGGAAGAAAGTTGACCCCGCTAAAGGAAGAAGTGTCAGTTTTGTTATGAGAGCATAGCTTCAGTCAGAGATGTTGTAGTTCTTTTACCTTAATTTGGCCCAGATTTTCATCCTTCTGTTGCTTATTTCACACAGGTCCGTAGTAGAAAAGACTACCATGGTTCTACATTTTGTAAATAGCATCCTTTTGTAACTAACATGATATTTTAGTATTAAAATATGTTACAGCTCAGCATTAAAGACTGAGAGATGGCAGTTTTAGGCTAAACTAGAGGGGAAAATAAATATAGTATTGGATATTGTGATATTGGACTCATGATGATCATTTTCTTCGTTCCAACTTGGCCTAGATTTGTCATTTCTCCATCTAAATTTCTGAGTTGCAATGAAAGATTAACATTAAAATATGATTTAGTCCCAAAGAAATGTTGTAGAAAGGATGCAGAGCCATAACGTTGTTCTTTTTTGCCACTGAGCTATATGAAACAAGCTACGAAAGGATGGATATATGGTTAAAGCTAAGATGAAATGAGTATAACACTCCTGCATGGCAAATTAACAACTGTAAATCATGTTGATTTTTAATGGACTTTATGAACTAGTATAAACATGAAGTGTAGGCAGCTTTGATTTCATACCAGTACAGTAATTCAAAGAAACAAATACACCATGTATCTGCTATACGTTTAGTAATTAGACCTTCCCAGTTGGAGTGACATCCTCCCAAATGTTTTATCCCCAAGTGGCAACTGGGGGCTTTTTGATGATGGAATACCTCCATAGTAGGCAGGTCATGTATCCTAAATTATACTGGACCATGTAGCCTAGCCTAAGGTCTCTGCACTTTAAAAAAGGTAAAGTGGGACTTGCTGTTACATGTATCATTTTTAGTCAGCTTGTGGGTTAAGTGCAGGAACTCAGAGTATGCTGTGCAGCATTTTAAAATTGAATGAAAGCACGTTCCATTTGAGGCTAATGTCACCATTCTCAAATGGTCATTGTACAAATGATATGATTTTGTTATTTGTATCTCACCCTATCATTATGTGGGACAAGAGGTCATGATGATGATGATGACCCTTTAGAGTATCTAATATATCAGATACTCAAATACATTAATCCTCCACCTCAGGAACAACAACAACAACAACAACAATAACTTCCTAGCCTTGTTTCTCATCTAATCTAAATATGGAGTATTGTAAAGCTTTCTAAAAATGTTTATCTATCCATTCATCCATCATCTAATCCAATGTTGCCCCATGAGGAGCATAGGAGCTCAGGGCTAGGCAAGTTGGTCCTGACATGAGATAGACCAGCCTTACTCATTCGTAAGTGTCATTACACGAGCAATAAACCCCAACCACCCCTTGGATATAAACTTGCACTGGCTCAATCCAATTGGAGAGCCTTAATTACCCATTAAACCACCAGGTGCCAAAATTTGGTGTTATGGTTACTAATTTTTTGTACTTAAAATGGGTGATTAAGGGGTTGCTGCAATCACTATACTATCCAGCATTAGCATATTGTAGTTTAAACATTGGTTAATGAATACTTATTGGCTTGGGTATCATAGGCAGTACAGTATAGCCCCAGAAGTTTGTTTACTGAACCAGAGCAGCTGTACTGCTCTGTGCAATGGTAATGGCCAATTCCATTTTAACCCTCTTCAGGCGTGGGAGCCACAGTTTAGGATTTTGTAGTTCAGTACATTAAAAGGTAGATGACCAGGTTACTCCTTTTATAGCATTGTGTAATTGAAAAGCATCCAGTCACCTCTTGGGTTTCAAACCTGTTTAAGGTTCTTGCCTTAGCTGGTATATTCTGGCTACTAGACCAGGCTGTATAGTAACATACTTTTCAGTAGCTGTATTTTCACTCATCTTCACATTAGCCATCTTTTGTTAACCCCTTGGTTTCAGTGATGTATTTTAATGGTCTATTCTTGCTATCCTCACATTGTTTTCATCAATTTAGAAGACCCATCTTGTAGTGAAAGTGTTAATGAAGGTTTTTATCTAACCCTTTCAGTTCCAGAAGGTTATGCCAAGCTAAATAAAATTTGGCCTAGGTGAGTAAAATTAGATTGAGATAGCAAGAATAGATTAAAGTGAGCATCATGAGATGGAAGAGGTTAAACACTGTGCTATCATGAACATGTCTTTCATTTATGTAAAGGCATATCAAACTCAAACACTATATATCTGTCTGGCATGTAATCCTTGATTGCCCCATCAGAAGCATAGGAACCTGGGGTTAGGTTTCTTATTCCAAACATTTAAGGTGAAAGTGACCTGTCACCTTTCCATGAGTGGCATTTTATGACCAATAAACCCCAACCATCCCTCAAATGTAAGCCAATTTGACTAGAGAGCCTTAACTCACTAGACCACCAGGCCAGCAGAAATTAGTTTTTTTTACATACATATAACTGCTCTTGGTTCCTGTTTCATGTTAGTTCAGTATATCTCTGCTCCCAGTCATGAAGACTCAGATCATGCTGGGTACATTACTAAGGTTTAGAAAGTCCTTTTGCCATGCAGGTTTGTGTGCTAGAATTTAAATTTGTGCCAGGAGTAGCTTAATATGGGGTTCTGAGAGGACACTACTAATATTTTACTAGGAAGTGGATATAATCAAAACTAGGAATCATAAGCATATACAGTACAGTACAGTATAATTATTATACATATAGTACAGTAAAGTTAGTACAAGAAAATTATGATATACAATAATGCAAAATATCAACAGTTAGGTTTATACCTATTACAAACTTTGTAATAAAATTATATTTCCTGTATTAGCATTTAGCATTTTCTAAAAATGCTTTCAATAATTAGCACAAGCAAAATTACAATTATACTTGTGATAATACTGTGCAGTAGTGCAGTAAAAATTTGTTTCCAGTTTCTTTATTAAGGACGGTTAATTCAATGTGTATTTATTTATTTATTGCAAAATCCAGTTCTTTTTCATCATTGCTGTCAGTCAGTTTTATTATATACTTTTTTATACTGGGAATCAGTTACCCATTAGCACTATGTCAGTTTTCGACTGACCTTTCACTTCTTGTTTGGTAGATGGCAAGAATATCCATGACACTTTCACTTTGTATGATATGTTTTTACTTGTGACAGATTTCATTGGGATTTCCAATATGGATACTTGTGCAACAGTTGTTAGCTAAGTTAACTGTATGTATGGTATTTTTTAGAAATATACAGTAAATGCAAGTTTCATTCTGTTGCTTCTTTTTTTTTTTTTTTTTTAATGGAGAACTAAAAAAAAAAAAAAAATCATTAAAGTTTGTCATGGAAACTCACCTGCAACTTAAGTATTCATCTGTGGGCATTTTTTAATTGGCATTTCTCTCTAACCCCTTCAGTCTGATGGTGTATTTCCTATTTTATAATTGCCATCTATAGACAACTTCATTCAGTTTAAGAGAGACCTTTTGAGCTGGATGGGTTAAGCCTTCATTATATGGCTTATTCCCTTTTGGTACAAGAGATCGTCAAGAAGCTGGATGAAAATCATATGATATAAGCAAGAACAAAATGAAAATAATGCCCTAGGACTGAAGGTGTTAAACCAGCGATACTGTTTGCTGGCTATATGTTTTGTGCTTAGTAGGTTTATTTAATTCATTGAGCTTGAGGATTTTTTTTTTTTCCTTGTAATTTCCTGATTATTTTGTCAGCTTAGGAGGGATTTCTGGAACTGGAGGGGTTGGATATGGCCTCAGTAATCCCCTTCAGTATGAGAGGCCATTCCGAAGTTCAGTCAAATTGTCTGAGAGTAACAAGAATAAACTAAATAGGACTTCATCCATATTCAGGGGGTTGATTTAGCTAGGATAAAATTCCTGTAGGTTTATATTTATGATACTGAACAGCCTGTAATTTGTATCTAGGGAAAAATGTAAAATACTGTACGTACTTTATATTTTCGAGAGTAACGTCTGGTGAAAGGTTATATAAATCTCAAGTTAGTTATTTATTGTTTCATTTTCATATTTATTTGTTGTAGGTGCCACTGTTCTGATACAATATTAATTATGAATTAATAGGAAGGTTGCTATTTTGAAGTTTTGATTGCTAATAATTTCTTTAGAAGAACTGATACATTTGAGAAACAAGAGGTCAGTTACTTATCATTATTATTATTATTATTATTATTATTGTTATTATTATTATTATTATTATTGTTATTAATATTATGTTTAATGGACTTCTGTATACTATGGTACTCCATTCTTTCTGTCAGGCCACTCCTCCTTCTCAGATCCTCATTGTACCAACTTCCCTTTGCCTTTACCTCTCTTCCCTTATAGCTTGACCTTCCTGCCCCTCTGCCCTTACTTTCCTATCCCTCATCCCTTACCTCCCTGCCCTTATACTATGACCTTCTGTCCTAATATCCTGACCTTTCTCCCCCTCTGCCTTTACCTTTATTCCCTTTGCCCCTACCTTCATTCCCTTTGTCTTTACATTCATTTCCATTGCCCTGACCTTGCTGCCCCTCTGCCATTACTTTCATTCCTTCTGCCTGTACCTTCATTCCCTTTGCCCCTGCCTTCATTCCCTTTGCCCCTACCCTCCATCCATTGCCCTTACCTCCTTACCCTTTGCCCTTATTTCCCTTCTCTTTGCCCTTACCTTCCCATCCCAAGTGAGGCCTGGATGGAACAACCAGAAATCCAGGTATTGTAATGTTTTTTGTTTGTGTTTATAATCCACTAAACTGCATGCAGTGTGCAATATTACCTGATAGTATGAGCTTTTAACCCCTTCATTCCAATGACATATGGTACCTGTACTTTGTGTTTTATTCTTGCTCTATTGTGTCACCTCATTTAGTTTATGGGGGGGTTTTCAGATTCGAGGGGCTAAGTATTGCTGGCCTCTTCATTACTAGTGTGCTGTTCTAACCTGAAAAATCTGTTTAGTTACATAAGAATAAAGAACAGAAATGCATCACCAGATTGAAGGGGTTACCTAAGTGGCACATGATATGTTCATTTGAAAATTTGTCATTAATGTTAGTACTTTGTAAGACTGAATCCATTTTTAAGTATTAGTGCTCCATTAAGATCCTTCCTTTGAAATATTTCAGTGGTTTAGATTGGTTTATTTCATTTATTGAAATCTTCAGTGTGATACTGTAGAGAGATGTCTTCATGAGGTGGCACTGATATAATCAGGTAGCTGTACTGCCCAGTTGCACTAATGTTCCTCAGTTCCCTTCCTATGTCTGAAAGGAGGAAGGTGTATTACAGTAAAAGTGGACTGCAACAATAGAGCAACTGCAGTCTGCAGTTCACCAGGTTCACATCCAGATTAGATTGGGGCCATAGCAACAAAAACAATAAGTCTTCAGTGCAACATATGTCTAAGATTCAAGTTCAGTAGCATAGGTGTAATATTTTGTGGCATTAGCAACAAAAACAACGTTTTCAGTGCAGGATGTGTCTAAGATTCAAGTTCAGTAGCACAGATATAATATTTTGCATATCACAGTCATTTGCAGATACTTGGATGTATTTATCATCTGCGGTATTTCACACTTTTGATGAGTTTGTTTTACACCATACAGTCCCATCTTTGAGAAAGTGCATGGTACCTTTGATACCACTTCATTTCAAGCCTAATGTCACCCTAGGTAAGTTTACTTCTTTCAGTGGGTTAATATGCTTATTAATTTAATCTCCTGACAGTTAATTCAGGTTAGAAAAAAAAACTAATTGAATAGGTTAATAAACTGAATAAAACTGTCAGGTGTTGGCAAGAATAGAATATAAAATAAAGTATAAAATAAGTCATTGGAGTGAAGTAATTAAGTTTAACATTTCCCCATTCAGAAGTCACCCAACATCAGGTTATGTTTCACTGTAACAGCACCCAGTAGTCCTCAGTTTACATCCACCTCACTCCAGTTTGTTTTTGCTGTAGATCTCTGGGTGAGACAGTAAAATCTGCTGTACAAGAACTGGACATCAAATCCTCAGGAGACACTCGTAAGGTCAATTTTGCCAACTTCAACAACAACCTCAACAGCTACATCCCTACCACACCCAGGAACCACAGAGGCAACTCCCCAGATTTAGATGAACTAAATCACGCCATAGACCAAGTCAGGTAATTTGAGCTTTTATTTTCACCTCCTTCCATCATGCCTTCTCTCCACTCTTTTCTTCCCTTCTTTCCTTCCTCTTCCATTTACTAATCACCCCATAGACCAATTCAGATAATATGATTCTCTCTCTCTCTCTCTCTCTCTCTCTCTATGTATCTCTATCTCATTTTCCTTCTGCTAAATCATGCCATGCACTAAGTCAGGTAATTTGATCGTACTTTTTCACCTCCTTCCATCTTTCCTCATTCTCTCCACTTTTCTTCTCTTCTTTCCTCCCTCTTCTCTCCTTGCTCCCTTCTTCCCATGCTCAGTACGTCCATGTGCTGCAGGTTCATCACATTGTCATGGCACTGTGAAAAAAGGCCTCTTAACCCTTCCTGTGATGCAGACCTCATATGAGTCACAGTGAAGGTTTGCATGGGCCAAACTGGAAGCCTAATTTTAGGTACAATTGAAATTGATTATTTAACAGTGACTCAGGGGATGTATGTTACCTTACAAAGAATCAGCCCAGCAGGGGTTGATGATTCTCCAATTTTTGTGTTCTTTTATGCCCTGAAAGCCACAGTAAATTCCAGAAATAGTGCCCCTTAGGTTTTGTTGTATATGTAGTGCTAATTTGCTAGTTTAGCCTAATGTACAGTAGTGTTTGTATGAAAAGTAATGATATTTTTTAACACATTCCTATTACTGCCAGAACTAGAATAAGAGTTGTCATTCCTCACTTCTTATGCTTGGAGTAAATGATGATATGAGGACAAACATGATGTTTCTTGATCACTTGAAAAAAATGTTGAAGCAAAAAAATTGAGGTGAAGCAACTGCTTTGAAGACAGTCCAAATGACAGGATTTATCATTTGTGTTGGAGATCAGTAAACATGAACTGTAATGCTTGCTTCCTCACCCCACAGATTAAACACACTCAGACTTGAGGACCGACGGAATTCAATAAACGAGAAGGTCAACCGTAAGGAGAGTAAGGAGAGGAAGAAGCGAGAAAAGCAGGAGAAGAAAGAACGTAAAGAAAGGAAGCGACGGGCACGGGAGGCAGCAAAAGCAGCAGCAGCAGCTGGTGAGGGGGGAGCAGGGGTTAGCGGGGAGCAGTGGCCAGGGCGTAGGAAACGATTGAGTTTTGCTGAACTTCCTGTGGTGCATTCTTCTTCACCCCGTCACTCACCCTCACCTGACGACACACACAGGCGTCACAGATCACTCCCACCTCTGCCCCGGGTACCCCAGTGTGCTCCACCTGGCCCAGACCCACCAGGGAACCAATCAGACGACAGGGAGAACAGGGGAAGCCATTCCAAGGCCATTGGATGCCTAGAAGCAAGTAGCCAAATTGCCTTAGACACCACAACAGTAGTCGACAGAATGGCAGACCAAGAAACTGCCCCTCCTCAGGACCCACCTACCCCTGAAGCTCCCCACGAGGAGGGGAGCAGTGAAATCCCCCCTGAGGGGGAACCAGCACCCCAACAACCTTCCCCTCCTCCACCCCCCGAG
Organism: Coenobita brevimanus; assembly: GCF_032717465.1. Classification (NCBI taxonomy): domain Eukaryota; kingdom Metazoa; phylum Arthropoda; class Malacostraca; order Decapoda; family Coenobitidae; genus Coenobita; species Coenobita brevimanus. Next base: position 8,110,915 of record NC_137038.1, read on the forward strand.
CCAGAGGTGGAGCGTGAACCTCCAATTATCTTCAGGGATGAACTTGACGTGAGTACCGGGGTTGGGAATGGTGGTAGGAGGTCTGGGAATGTCCAGAGAGGGAAAAGAAGTGTTGAAAAATCTGAGAATGTTTGTAAGGTTGGTAATAAGTGTGGAAGAAAAGCTAAAAACGTTGGCAGCAATGACCAGGTGGCACGAAGAGAGAGTAAGATGATGGGTGGTACCAGTGAAGTTGGCAGTAGTGATAAAAAAGTTGGTGGCCGTAAGTGGGAAATCAGTGATGGTGGTAGATGGAGAATCAATGATGATGATGATAGACAGCTTGAGAATGTTGGCAGCAGTGGCAAAAATGTTGGAAACTCTGAAAAACAAGGTAGAAATAGTGGAAAAGGAAGTAGTGGTTATAAAAAGTTGTGTAGTGGTGTTAAGAAAGTTGGTAGTGAACATCTTAGTCCTGACAGTACTGTAGATAGTGGTGCAGAGGATGGAAGTGTGTGTGCTAATGTTGGCAGGAAGGGGGATGATGATGGTGAAAAGGTATGTAGGAATGATAGCAATATTGACAGGAAAAATAGTGGTAAGAATATTTGTTGTGAGATTATTGGTGGTGCTGGTAAAGTAAATAAGACCCATAAGGATACCATTGTTGATAAAGATGGCCATGATGGTGTTGGCAGTAGGAATGGTGGTTGTGGAGTTGATAATGATAATAGTGAAAATGAGGGGTTTTGTTGTCATAGGTGTAGTATTGGTATTGATAAGAGGGATGGTTTTAATGTTGGTAGGCAGATTTGTAATGATAATGTTTGTGGTGGGTACAGTTGCACTAGTGATGTCGGTAGAAGTGTCAGTAATATGGATGTCAGTTGTGATGTCGGGGAGTGTAGTGGTGTAAGTAAAAACACCGGTGATGATACTGTTTGTGATGACAGTGGTGTTGCTTTTGCTGATGATAGTATTGGCGTCACTCGGTTCGGTAGTTCCTTTGATACATACGGTGATGGTGGTAGCAAAGTTGTTGATGGTGGTGGCTTTGGCAGCAGTGTTGAGTTCATGGACAGTAGTAGCATGTGGCCCCTTTCCCCCCCTCCTCCCTCTCGCTCTCCCTCCCCGCAGCCCCTCCCCTCCCCTTCTCACAGCCCCTTTCCTTGTGAATCCATCTCATCTGACTCTTCGTCATATTCCTGCTCTTCTCCTGGTGTTTACTACAGGTTTACCCCAGTATCTTCCTCCTTCTTCTTCTCCTCCTCCTCCTCCTCCTCCTCCTCTTCCTCTAATTTGGATTGTGACTCATCCTCCTCTCTTTCCTCTTCTTATTCTGACTCTGATGGATCTTATTCAACATCATCATCCCATTCCTTCGCTGCCTCCTCAAAATCAGAAGACTCAGATTTCAACAACAACTTTTCAGGCAGCTCAGAAGCCAATGTCACCAACCCCACACCCACTGAGACAGGTACAAGACCATACAATTCTTACTCAGCAGTTCCTGATGACAATTCGACTCTCATCCCAATTCACCCAGTGCCTATCCAGACAAATCCAGTAGTTAATAAAAAGGATCCCAAGATGGTTCAATCCAACTTCATTGCTTATCCATCTTCATCTGATTCTGAGAATAGTTTTTCTTATGGTCAGACAGTTTCTACCAGTGTCAAAACAGTTGCAAATCCTAGCCCATCCTACTCAGTTTCCCAAGCCAGTGCCACAGCCCTTGAGGATATAGTTGTTACTGCTAAGTCAGTATCCAAACCTTACTGTCCTTTCTCAGACATCCAAGCTAATCATAGAGCTAATCAGAATAATTGTAGACTTGCCCAGGCTGTCACTGATCCATGTCCACCATTCTCAACCTCAATAGTCAGTCCTGCAGTTCATAAGAGTAGTCTCACAGATATAGAAGTTATCACCAATCCTTTTCCTCCATTCTCTGAAGTCCACCAGAATCTTGATGAAATGCAACCACATTCAGTTGCTCCTGGCCTAAACATGAACCATACACAGCCTTGTTCAGGAACTCCATCCATTATCATTAATTCACCAGAAGTGTGTTCAGGTGCTTCACCATCTTGGGGTAGCCAGTCACAACCCACTTCACATTCCCAGCCTCTGTGCTTCAGTCCATCACAGCGTTGTTCAGTTTCAGCGTCCACACCACCTAGTAACAGACAGTCACAGCCATCATCATTTATCACACACCCAAATATTGACCATTCACAGCTTACATCTGTCGCCCCACCCTCCACCACCAACCAGCTACCACCACCCTATAGAGCTCCACCACCATATGTTCCCCCGTCACAGCCAAGTAACCAGGATAGATGCAGCTCCCCTTCCTCTTCCTCTTTTTCATCCCTGTCCCGCTCCTCCACTGCTGCTTCTGATCTTTCCATGTCTTCCTCTGCTTCTGCTCTTTCCTTTGGCTCATCATATTATCTCTTATATGTAGTGGACCCCGTAGGTCGAGTGCCTACACCCCAAGAGCTTCCATCCTCACCAGAGACCTCACCTTGTACCTCTCCACATCCTACCCCTAATTTGCGTAATGAACTTAGCCGTTGTGAATCAGATGTATCAGTTTGTTCTGTAGATACCCTAAGGACGGTGACCCCAGACCAAGAGTACTTTGAGGAGAATGATGCTACTTTTAGACGTATGCATGGCATCTCTCATTCTAGATCCCCTTCTAGATCCCTCTCGTTTGATTCTGGTCTTAGTCAGCGTTCAAGATCAAGGTCCCTTTCACATGGTTCCTCTTCCACACTTCAGCTGAAATCCCACTCTCCTGACCCCTGTGCTGATTCCCCTTCCCTCCCTGCTGCTCCTTTTATGGTGTCCCATGCTCAAACTAGCCCACCAACTATCCCGGCTGCCACCCGGTCACAACCTGCCTCACCAGTTTTCCCAAGAATGTGTGGTGTGTTCCGTGCCTGTTCATTTGAATCTGTCTCATCCTACCTGAGGGGGATCCCTCGAGCTCTCTCCCCCTTTGCTTCCATCTCCACTTTTGAGCTGGCTCCCTCCTCCTCCTGCAACTCCTCCCTCCCCTGCCCTGAGCCCCCCCCAGACCGCCCATCCTCTACGGACTCACCTGTCCTGCTGGATTCGCCAACTGGGGCTGAGGATGAGTCGGTGGTGATTTACCGTCCTGTGCCACGGTACAGTCAGACCAACCCAGACTCCCCCCCGCCCCGCCCTGCCCTGCTCTGCCACCTGGGCCACGTTCGCCCCAACCGGGAGCAGCCCCTCATCTACTCCATCTCAGCCGAGCAGGTGGGTAGCCAGACCCCCACCCATCTACCCTGCCACACCTCGCCTGAGCTCGCCACCACCACCATCACTACTACCTCCACAGTAGCTCCCCACCACACCATCCTGCATGTGGTTTGAGGCCAGATCTAGCCTCTAGTTGCACTGCTGGTGTGTTTACTTCTGTAATTGCCCCGTTCCTTTACTACATTCGTGGGTGTGAGCTGGTATACCACTTCTTTAGATCAAGGGTGTGGTAGGCTCCTCTTTGTCTCGCTGTGTTTGGTCTCACTATGGTCTTAGCTAGACTGGAATGTGTGTGACTCTTGTAGCTGTATGTGCCACTCAGTTTTGATCATGGTAGATTTTTCTCCCAGGAAGATTAGGACATCCATTTCCTCAAGTAGTTGGACAACTCTTGTAAATACAGCAAATAAGTCCTGTATTATTACAAAATTCTTCAATACTTTTAAGTTTATCAGTAAGATGTAACCACTCACTAACATATGATATTATTTACCATCGTGTGTGTCTCTCGCATCTTTCCAGGCCAGAGCTGAGTTTGATGGTCTAGTTGCATCTTGTGGACAGATGCTAACACCTGAGGAAAATGCACATATGGAGGAACTTCGTGCATACGTAGTGGAGGATGAGGGATCCTGGGCACTTGGGGAAAATTTCAGTATCTTGTTTACCCGCATCTTGCACGATCCATCCATTCCTGACCAGGCCCGCCTCCACCTACTTCGAATCATGGCAGCAGCAGCACTTAAAGATGATGTCATTCTGCTCCTCCACCAGGACCGCAAGGATCACACTATCATGAATTACGCAAACAAGGTTGAGAGTCTCCCACCATCACATCAGGAAGCTCTGGCACTCTTTGTGAGTTTAACCTTACAGTACTTTACTAATGCTCTTGTGGTACAGATGGAACAGGATATAGATTCCAGCAATGAAGATAATCCCACAAATCTGATGAATTGTATGTTAAGCTCAGTATTTACTAATGCTCTTGTGGTACAGATGGAACAGGATATAGATTCCAGCAATGAAGATAATCCCACAAATCTGGTGAATTATATGTTAAGCTCAGTAACCTCATTGGTTGATTAGTCCCTCATTTCTTGACTGAGCCTGACTATAATTAATTATTTGACTAAAATGATTTGGGCATGTAGAGAGGATGAAAGATTACTGGATGCAGAGGATGAGAGGTGTGAACGTTAAAGTCAAAGTTACGTGAGGTAGACAGAAAAAGACTTGGGACGAGGTCATAGAGTATGACCTGAGGGTTAAGGGACTGAACAGAGAAGCTGCAAGAGACAAGCACCATGAAGAGCCACTGATAGGTGACCAAACTAATACATACAAGCTTGTTGGAGCCTTTATAAATGAAGAGCCAAATTAATTTAAATGTTTCATGGAGTCACAGAAGAGAGAACTAAATGTTCAGAGGAGAAGAAAAATAGAGTTGCACAGGGAAGGAAGGTAGTAGGTGCTGTGAAAGCTTTGATACTAAACAGTCATCAGAGTATGGAAGCTGCAAAAAGATTACATGAAAGTGTGTTATTGCCTACAATACATTATCATATGGATGATAAACTTTGGAATGACAAATGTAGAAGTGTGCATGGAAAAGTTTGGAAGGAATGATAGAGTGTTTTTGATTGGTGATATGAATGGTAAAGTTGGGAATGTGAAGGTGGATGGAATAGTTGGTGAGTGGGGTGTGCCTGCTGAGATAGATGAGAATGGGAGTGCGTTAGTGGACATTTGTGCTGGGAGGGGGTTGGTGATAGCCAATACCCTCTTCAGGCATAAAATGATCCACAGGTATACATGGCGAGTGGTGAGAAGGGTGGGTGGTGAATTGAGTGAAAGGAAGGCAATGATTGATTATGTGTGTGTGGATGAAAGGATGCGAAGATGTATATTGGATACAAGAGTTTATAGAGGTTGGGGGAGTGGACTTTCTGACCACTACTTGGTGGTGGCCAGAGTTAAAGTTCAAGTAAGATGGAGGAATAGAAGAAGGGAAAGACGAGAGGAAGGAGTAGTTGCAAGGAGAGTGGAAAGGTTACAAGAGGATGAGAAAAAGGCAGAGTATAAGAGAGAAGTGGAGGAACGATTGGGCAAATATGAGTTGGAGCAGATGGGGGACGTGGAAGGTGTGTGTAGAATATTTACAGAAGAAATATGTGCAGCATGTGATGTGGTGTGTGGAAGGAAGAGAAGACGGAGGGGGGTGCAAGGAACAGCGTGGTGGACTGAAGAGGTGAAACGGGCTGTGGCACAAAAGAAGAAAGCATATAATGAATGGATGAGAAATAGGGGCGTGGAAGAAGTTGAGAGGCGGAAGAGAGAGTTATATGTAGAAAGAAAGAGAGAGGTGAAAAGATTAGTAAGAGAGAGTAAGAAGAGAGTGGATGAGGAATTTGGAAGGAATTTGAGTGTAAAGTGGAGGGACTGTAAGAAAATGTTCTGGAAAGAGGTGAAAAGAGTAAGACAGGGTGGAAGTGAAGTTAGCAGGGGAGTGAAAGATAAAAATGGTAGATTACTAGTGGAGAAGGGAGAAAAAGTGAGCAGATGGAGAGAACACTTTAAGGAATCGTTGAACGTGGAGGGTGGAAGTAATGCGAGTATAAGTGGCTGGGGAATGGCTGGAAGAAGAAGGGAGGTGAGAAGACAGGAAGAAATCAGTAGGATAGAAGTTGTGGAAGCAATGAAGAAAGTTAAATCAGGGAAAGCCCCAGGAATTGATGGAGTGTGTGGTGAAATGCTGAAGCATGGGGGAGAGATAGTAGTAGAATGGATGTGGAAGATGTGCAGATTGGCCTGGGAGGAAGGTAGAGTCCCGGAGGATTGGAAGTCAGGTATAATTATTCCCTTGTACAAAGGAAAAGGGGAAAAAGAAGTGTGTGGTAATCACAGGGGCATTTGTCTTCTTAGTATAATAGGAAAAGTGTATGGTAGGATACTTATTGACAGAGTTAGAGAAAGAACAGAGAAATTAGTTGGAGAAGAACAGGGAGGCTTTAGGAAGGGAAGAGGTTGTGTAGATCAGATATTCATTCTCAGATCTTTAGTGGAAAAGCTTCTAGAGAAGGGAAAGAAGTTGTATGCGGCATTCATGGATTTGGAGAAAGCATATGACAGGGTGGATAGACTAGGATTGTGGAAAGTGTTAAGAATATATGGAATAGATGGGAAGTTGTTGAATGCTGTGAAGAGTATGTACGATGGTGCGAAGGCTGCAGTGCGTGTGGATGGTGAACTAAGTGAATTTTTCTCTTTGAAAGTTGGGTTGAAACAGGGATGTGTCATGTCTCCGTGGTTGTTCAATCTGTACATGGATGGGGTAATAAAAGAGGTACAAGGTAGGGTAGTGGATGTTGGAGTGGCCCTGGTGAGAGAGGATAATGTTTGGAAACTCCCTGTACTGTTGTTTGCAGATGATACCGTGTTGTTGAGTGAAGACGAAGGGGAGCTGCAAGGCTTGGTGGATGAGTTTGAGAGAGTATGTAAGAAACGGAATCTAAAGGTGAATGTAGGGAAGAGTAAAGTGATGGTCTTTGAGAGAGGTGAAGTCAGTGAATGTTCAGCGAGGTTGGATGGTGAGGAATTGGAAAATGTGAGTACGTTTAAGTACTTGGGTAGTGTGATGAGTAAGGATGGAGGTTTGGAGGGTGAAGTGCTTGAAAGGGTACAGCAGGGAAGAAAGGTTGCTGGTTCTTTGAAAGCAGTGATAAGAAACAGGGAAGTGAGCATGGAAGTGAAAAAGTTACTACATGACAGTATTGTGATACCAACTCTAACGTACGGAAGTGAAGCTTGGACGTTGTTGGAAGGACACAAGTCAAGAGTGAGAGCCGTGGAAATGAGTTATTTAAGAGGAGCCTGTGGAGTCACATGGAGAGACAGGCTGACGAATGAGGATATAAAGGAGCGTTGTGGTGTTGATGTGGATGTGATAGGAAGCGTTATGAGGAACACACTGAGGTGGTTTGGCCATGTGGAGAGGATGGAGAGTCAAAGACTGACGAAGAGAATGTATGTGAGTGAGGTGGAGGGGGAAAGAGGGAGGGGGAGGCCGAGGATGAGGTGGAGAGATGGGGTGGAGAGGTATATGAGAGAGGGGGGTGTGAGTTGGGAGCAGGGGAGTGAAATGGCGGGGGACAGGGCGACTTGGAGGCGATTTGTTTGTGGCCACCCCAAACGGGATTGAGGCGTCTGGCAATAGATAGATAGATAGACATTATCATATGGATGATAAACTTTGGAATGACATCAAATCGAAAATCAGCTAGATGTGGCCCTTACAGGCCTAAATCCTAGAGGTGATTAGGGTTAGTTGCTTACATAATGTCATTCAAGAGTGAGCAGCTGGTCACCCATGCCTTAAATTTTTGAACTGAGCAGCCTAGCCTTGGGCCTCTTTACTCCTGATGATGCAAAATAAGGATTAGATCAGTAATTACCTTAACTGGATTTTCAGATTATCCAATTGACTTGAATCTGTGAATGGATGGGAAGGTTTTGTTTTCACCAGTATCTGTTTGTCTCTGCCTGTCCACATGATTACAGAGAAGGTAATGGAGGAATCATGTAAAAATTTATGGTAATATTCTTCCTGATGCAAGGATGAGGTGATTTGATTATGATGAAAGATGGAGGATGAGAGTTGAGTGTGGAAAGTTAAAAGTGTGCACACTGGGGGTAGGGCTGTGAGAGGCAGACTGAAGAAGACCTATGACAAGGTCATAGAGTGTAACCGCTGGGATGAGGAACTGAATAGGGAAGCTACCAGAGACTGAGCAGCGTGGAGAGCCACCTTTAGATGACCAAGGTTGACACATGGAAACATGTTGGAGCCTTTGTAAACAGTATGAGCAAAAGATAATAAAAAAACACAGTAGTAATTACCTCATACCAGCTCATTGTTGTGTGATGGAAGTATATATTATACTAAACCCCCTTCTCATTCCAGTATTTTATATCCATCCCTCCATCCTCCCAATCCAGTATCACCCCATCTTGAGCACAGGGGCTCATGGCTAGGCTACTCACTTCAGACAGTTAGGACAAGAGTATTCAGTTGTTCATTCCTGAATTATGTGATCAGTGAACCCCACCCACCCCTCAGAAGTATACCCTTATAAGTCACATCCAGATGGAGCACCTGCATTTGCCAGACCACCAGGCTTCTTAAAACTTGTATAAGAGCAATGGGGCTAATACTCTGTATCCATCATACACTAACTTGGTCTAAAATTGCCATCTCTCCACCTTGAATGTTGAGCTGTAACAATAGATTAACATTCATATGTGATGCTATTCAAAAATAAGTGCTGTGAAATGGATGAAGGGCTGTAGTACAGTAGTCTTTTTCTCCCACTATGTTAAAAAAAAAAAAAAAAAAGGCAAACTAGAGTAAAAACATTATAATCAACACAGGCAAGCAGTAAGGGATGCCTCCTATAGCAAGATGAGTCGAGTGATGGCTGAACAGGGAGACGCTGACAGAAGTGTTAATGAACAGTACAGAGCTCTCAAGAACAATCTCCTGAGAGTTACTGATTCAGTGTGTGTAATGGACAAGGGGCCCCTCAAGACATAAAGTAACTTGGTGGTGGGATGAGGGTGTAGAAGCTGCAGTTAAGGAGAAAAGAAAGCTTTTCTGGGAATGGAAAAGGGATAGTAACAAAGGGGAATACATGGCTGCCAAGCGTAGGGCTAGAAAAAAGAAGATTTGCAGGGCAAAATCTGAGTCTTGGATACATATACTTGGTAATCTGAATTGTGTGGAAAGGAAGAATATGATGTTTAAGGTGGCAAATCAGATGAAGAGGGAAAACACGGATATCATACGTGAGCAGTGTGTGAGAAATGATGAAGGAAAGGTAGTGGTGAACAGTGGGGATATTAAAGATGCCTGGAGAGAGCATTACAACTGGTTGTTGAATGAGGATTTTGATTGTACACCCAGCAACAGTTCCGCCTGGGCCCCCCAGTATCGAGATATAGTAGATGTGGCAGAAGTGTGTGTGTTTGTTCGTTTGTACATGCTCGAAAAATGTTCGGATCGTCAACTCTCTCACTCCAGTGTGAACGTGAATCGGCCTTTGTCAGCAGTTTTAATTAAAAGACAAATCCTCTTTAATCTGTGCTGATAGTGCTATATACTGATTACTTAATGACCTGAGAGAGAGAGAGAGAGAGAGAGTGGGGGGGGGGAATAAGTTATGGAGGATATCCAATCATCGTGGAATATATTGTAACGGGTAGAAATGCAACAATATTTCATTTTTTTTTATTGTTGTTAGGAATACAAAGTATCAGTAACCTGAAACGATCCACAATAATGACTGGGAAAACTATTATCATGTCCAATATAAACAACCTAGCTGTTCGTCCCCCCCAACTCCGACCCACATACCGTCCTGACCTCCCGTCTCTCCCCTATAACCACACACCGCCATCTATGGAGTGAACTCAAAGGCCGAATCACGTTCACAATGGAGTGAGATAGTTGACGATCCGAACATTTTTCGAGCATGTACAGACGAACAAACACACACACTGCTGCCACATCTACTATATTTCGCTACTGGGGGGCCCAGGTGGAACTGTTGCCGGGAGTACCATGGAAGGTTTGGAGCCAGCAGATCCAGTGTTTGGCCCTTGGCCTTTGATTGACACTGCTACTGTGAGCAGGGCAATAGGCAGGATGCAGGTGGGAAAGGCAGCAAGTGTGTCTGGGTTCACCGCTGAAGTCCTGAGAGCCTCAGGAGATATGGGAGTGGGGTTAGTTACTGACTTGATAAATACTGAGTCTGCCCTCCTCTCATTCGATTTCTCCCATCTTTCCTGTCACTTCTTATTACCATTCTTTCCTTTTCAGGTGGCTTTACATTGAGTGACAAGCCTAATGGTTTCCTGTGAGTGGGGAAACCATTTGCAATGCTGGGTGGTAACCATATAACCAACCCACATGTGTTCCATACTTGTCAACAAGTGGGTTTGAGGAGAATTAGTGCCCCTCCTTGTAAAACAGCTAACTCAAAGACAAACGACCATCCCTTACGGGATTATAGCATTTGGTTATAGATAGATAGATAGGTTGTCCCATATGATTGGCTGAAGGGTGTAATTGTAAATGTGTACAAGGGGAAGGCTGATGCCCTGGAAAGGGAAAATTATAGAGGCATAAAGCTTTTGGGCGAGAAAATGAAAGTAATAAAGAGAGTTCTAGAAGGTATGATTAGGGAAAGAGTTAATATTGATGAGATGCAGTTTAGGTTTATATCAGGCAGAGGAACCACTGATGCCATATTCATTGTTCGACAGCTTCAGGAAAAATATATAGGAAAGAAAAGAAGGCTGTACTTTGTTTTTGTTGATTTGGAGAAGGCCTTTGACAGAGTCCCTAGAGAGGTGGTGAAGTGAGCAATGAGAGAGCTTGGGATCAAGGAGTGGCCAGTTAAGGTGGTTATGGCCATGTATGCGGGTGCTTGCACCCAGGTAAGGGTGAATGGAGATTTGAGTGATGAGTTCCCGTGAATGGTGGTGTGCATAAGGGGTCAGTCTTGAGCCCCTTGTTGTGTATCATGGTCCTTAAAGCCCTGTCACATGACTTCAGAAATGGACTCCTGTGGGAGATGTTGTAAGCCAATGATTTGGTGTTCATTGCAGAAAATAAAAGGGAGGTGAAGGAAACATATAGTAAGTGGAGAGATGGTATGGGGCACAAGGGCTTAAGGGTAAATGCAGATAAAACAAAAGTAGTGATATCTAGAGCTGGTGGCAGTACTGTCAAAGAAGAGGGAGAGTGGCCACGTATGGGCGTGGGAAGTAATTCCATCTTGTGCAGTGTTTATGATAAGTGGGTGCATAAGAGATGTAGTGGTATCAGATGAGACTGCGAGATAATGCTTATTTCATGTATGAGGTGTGTCGGGGAGAGCATGTGGAGATTGTCAGGCTTGAAAGGCTTGACGTGCTGGTGAGTCTTTTGAGTGTATGGTAAAGTTTTGTTATTTGGGACACATGGTATGTGCTGGAGGTGGGGTAGGGGCTAGTTCTGTGGCTAGAGTAAGGAGTAGTTAAATGAAGATCAGGGAGCTGTTGCCTCTCCTGACATTGGGAGGGCTCTTCCACCATGTTACGAGATCTTTGTCTGTGGCATATGTTAGGAGTGTAATGCTGTATTGTGGTGAGACCTCGGCAGTAAAAGAAGAGGATATTCGCAGGCTCAAACATACAGAAATGACAGTGATTAGGTGGATGTGCAGTGCGTCCTTGAGTTTAAGGCCTGGGGGGGGGGGGCTAGGGTTACGATCGAAGAGTTGAGAGGTAGGATAGGACTGGAGTGTATTGGTGCTGTAATGAGGTGAGGTAGATTGAGATGGTGTGGGCATGTGGAGAGGATGGGGAATGATGATTGGGTTCACAAAATGAGAAGTGTTAACGTTAGGGGTAGGGTAGCAAGACGTAGACGAGAAAAGACGTGGGAGGAGGTCATTGAGTGTGACCTCAGGGATAAGGGACTGTAAAGGGAAGCTGCCAGAGATCAAGCAGCATGGAGAGCTGTCATCAGGTGACCGAGGCTGATGCATGCAAGCATGGAGCCTTTAAAAACAAAACGAACAGCATGAAGATCTACCTTGGCTTTCACAGTGCATCAGAGACCTGTCCCATTAAGGGAAAAATACTCTGGTGCAACAAGGGAAGCATTTTCAGTTTGTTTTTATCAGACATTATAGCATCACACACTTTTCCTTGTCCCTAGGCATACTTTTGGTATGTATTCCATTAAAAACTTTTCTCACTCTATTAAGTACTGTATATCCTTCAGTTCACCCACCCATCCATCATCCATCCCTGTAATGCCCCCTCATGGGGAAAGGAACCCATGGCTAGGCTACTCAGTCCAGACATTTGAGGCAAGAGTTGCTACTGTAGTTGCTTGCCCTCTAGAGATATTCACATGAGCAGTAAATCCCAGCCACCTTTCAGAAGTAATCCCTTATGAGCCACATCCATTTGGAGCACCTTAATCCACTAGACCACCAGGCATCTTTAAATAGGTATAAGGGCAGTGGGGCTAATACACTAATCACCACACCACAAAGGCCCACTCTTGATCTTCCAGTGTTCTTCTAGGTAGACACAGACGAACAAATATATGACTACTTCTGCCAAACACTCTTGGTGGAGGCAGCCCACTGAAAACTGAATTACTACCAGCTGAGAAGTGTGTAGAAAATTGCACCATCTTAAATGTTTTTTTGTGTATCAAATCAAGTCCTCTTTGATTACTTCATTGGGCCTTTATAAGTGCTACATATTTTTACTTTTTTAGTACTTTTAGAAACTCAGATTAACTTTCTCTCATTTGTTCCAGTTAAATTCATAGCATATTCATCTGTAATGAAATTTTTTTTTTTTTTTTTTTTTTTTTTTTTTTTTTTTTCAGATGTGTGTCCAGTAACATTATTTATTTGTTTATTTATTATTTATTTTTATTTCACATTACAGACATGTATCCAGTAACACTATTTATAGATATATTTCTCAAAGTCAAATGGCCACCCCATACGTGATTATGGCATCTGGCAATAGATAGATAGATAGATTTTTATTTTATATTACTGTACACTTATACAGTAGCATTATCCAGTTATCAGTTAATTGTTTACCTTCTGGCAGTTCTGCAACATGTTTGAGCACCTGAGCCCATCTGAATGGTTGCTGTACATATCTGAATGGCAGGATGGGACGCAACAGGCCAGCAACATCAGAGTTACCACTAAGATTGCCGTCAATGCTCTACTTCATTCTGATCCTAAGGTATGGTAAAGGGAGGGATCTTTTGTGTGTGTGTGTGTGTGTGTGTGTGTGTGTGTGTGTGTGTGTGTGTGTGTGTGTGTGTGTGTGTGTGTGTGTGTGTGTGTGTGTGTGTGTGTGCGTGCGCGCGCACGTGCGTGCATGCGTGTGTGCGTGCGTGCTTGCCTGCGTGCATGCATGTGTGTAATTACCTTGTTGTGATATACAGGAAATGTGCTATGCTCGTGGTGTCCTGTCTCGGTGTCTCAGCAGGTCAAACTTAGCTTGAAACTCATTTAATTTTTTGGACTGGACGATCTCTTTGTCCAAGCTGTTTCACAGGTCAGTGCATCCATATGGAAAACTGTATTTCTTGATATCCATCAAGCAACTTGTCATTTTCATTTTCTCTCAATGTCCTCTTGTTGTTCCCTCATCCCGTACAAACAGATCTTCTCTGTCAGTTTTATTTACATCCATCATGGCCCTGAACACTGCAATCATGTCACCCCTGTCTCTTCATTTTTCTAAGGAAGGCAGACCCAGCTTTTCTAGTCTTTTCTTTTGCGAGAGATCTGCTAGGCTAAGGACCATCTTGGTCACTGTTCTTTGTATTCTCTCGATTTTGTTTATATCTTTCATTTTGTGAGGGGACCACACAACTGCTGCATATTCCAACCTGGGGTGGATCATAGCCACTATCAATTTTTTCATCATCTCAACCATGTACTGAAATGCCACCCTTATGTTTGTCAAGAACTTATATGGCTCCCTAACAATCTTGTTAATGTGTTTTTCAGGTGATAAATTATCCTGGACCAACACTCCCAGGTCCTTCTCTTCCCTCGCTTTTGTGATCGGTTCCTTTCCCATCAAGTAATTCAGGGATGGCATCTTGGCACTTTTACCCAGTTCCAATGTTTTGCATTTTTTTATCATTGAAATTCATTTCCCATACCTGGCTCCAATCGTAAATCCTGTGCAGGTTTTCCAGCAGCATTTTGCAGTTTTCTTCAACTTCTCCTTTCCTTAAGATCTTTGCATCGTCTGCAAACAGACTTGCATAACTGTTCATTCAATCCACTATATCGTTTACTTAGATCAGGAACATTACAGGTGCCAGCACTGAGCCCTGCGGGACTCCACTTGTTACTTCCCTCCACCGTGACATCTTGTCTTTTATTACTGTCCTCATCTGCCTGTTTCTCATGAAGTCTCATCCACTCCAAGAGGTTTCCCTTTAGTTCTCCTATGTGCTTCAATTTCCACATAAGTTTCTTATGGGGTACCTTGTCAAAGGCCTTCTCCAGATCTAAGTGAACACAGTCCACCCAACTCTCTCTCTCCTGTAGCACATCAATTGTAACGGTAGGATTTTTTATCCCACCGTTGTTCATCAGTGTAACGATGAGAAATTGGATTTCCCACCGTTGTTGTTCCCCAGTGTAATGATGGTAATTTTATCCCATCATTATTTATCAGGTTTGTTCTGTTTAACTTACTTGTTGATGATACAAAGGGTACTCAACTTAGTCTCCCCTCAATGACTGATAAAGTATTCACCAAAGAAAAAATGAAAGGGGGGGGAGTAACTTCGACTTTGAATCATAAAGGTTAATTGCATAAAGGATATTTTTGGTAGCGTTTGTATTTTTAGCCGAGTCGAGAATAAGTTAGTACCACGTGTGTTAGTCGTTCCCAAAGCGGAGGAATCTTGAACTGGAAAGGGAGTGAGTCTTGTGTGAGCGGACAAAATTCCCTTCGTTGGATATCAAAATTGCATATACTTTACTTTAATAAATCTATACTTGTTAAACAACAGACATTTTTTTTTTAATTACATGACCTTTAATAATACGAAAAGAGTTGTAAATTAAGTACTAGTTTGGGCGATAGTAATACAGTACTGTTACCAAGTGAAACAATTTGAATATTTAACAATGACTCCTGAGTTCATCACATTTCATTATCGATTATCAGTTATTCTTGGGCTTGTCAATAGCCTCAAGACTGGGACATTCAATGTCATGGACTGTCTTTTCGGGCTGGCATAGCCTCGAACCAAAAATATTCACTCGTATTATTACGTCGGGCCAGTCTAAACTCATCACACAATTCACTAATATTTCATAATCACTCGGGCTTGCTAAGCCTCGAGGAACAATTCAAAATTACATATCCTTACAACCACTAAATTCACTTTAACACTCCCAGTATTTCTAACCTATTGATAAAAGAAGAGAAAAAAAAAAAAACGGTTGATGAGTTAAATTCGCTTTTCCGTTACTGATCACATTAACTTTCAAAACTCTGTACATTATCTACTATCAAAAAAAAAAAAGGTTCACCTGATTGATTCATAATTCACTTGCTACTACATTCAGTTATAAATCTATTTGTGGGTAGTGTAAGTGTGTGTGTACAACAAGTCTATGGGCAATATCACATGATGGCCTCGTGCAACCCCAAAGTCACGGTGTCTGTGGACTGAAACAACGTCTGTTACCCACAACGTCTGGATTGCCAATCTCTACGTTAAGCTTTTAACAACATTACTTCATATTGTTCACGACAAGCAAGAATTAAAACAAGCAAGGGGGGAGAAAGGAGGAATGTGTACAGCTCACCTGAAACAACGTCTGTTACCCACAACGTCTGGTTAGCCAATGCAACTTAGCTGGGCACATAGGGACACTACTGCTAGTCAAATGAGACTGTGTTTTTGTGATATGGTGGGTTTTAATTCTCTTCACTATTTATATAGTAGAGTACACATGACGTTAGGACTTTTGATTGAATTGGGGAAAATTTGGGATTCATTCCTTACTACAGTTAACCCGCGCCGTCCCGGCGATGTGAATTAACGTCCACACATGATGTGCACTCATGTCCCGGTGACGTGAATTAACGCGGCAACATTGCAAGGTCCCTAATTTGCACAATTTTCAATTTTCGTGAGTAATTTCGCAAGTAATTTTTGGCACGTATACACGGGACACCTTCCTCTATTCCTCTACAAGATGCCAAGCAGGGACAATGCCTTACACCGCATAACCTCTCCCCCCCCCCCTGCACGCCATTGTCTCGGCAATTCACCTGTTACCAGTGACCTGACCAATAAAGACATTCAGGGTCAGAGTGATTCCCCAATCGATGACAATGTGGAGGACAAAGTTTACATAGCATTAGAGGAAGAAACAGTCAGAAATGTTGATCAGGTAATGTGGGAAAAAAAAGGTCATGAATGGTGATGAGTTAGTGACTGAAACAATGCTTATAATGCCTATATTACTATTTGAAAACCAATATACTCTTGTACTACATATAAATTCGTACCAAGTAAATAAATAAATACTGTTTATGAGTGGATAAAATAATTACCCTCTCATAGAACTCGTTTTCTTTGGTGCCAGCCTGTTAGAAAACCCAGTCAGGTAAGGAAGTACTCGTACCTAAATCGAGTATTTTAAACCTCAGGTGAGCGATTTCTCTATGAATTTTGGATGTTTCTCACCAAAATCGGATGTTTGAGGGGAAAAAAAAAAAAAAAAAAGGTCCAAAAATGTCGGGACTGGGGCGTACCACTGCCCAGAAAACGTCGGGATGGGGCGGTTTAAATACTGAATTTACCGCCATCCCGCCCTGAGTTTGGGGTAGCTTATGCCATCTAGTGATGGCTAAGGCAAGCAGAACTACTTGATCCTCACAAATTACATTATCTTTGCCTTTTCTGATTATTCATTCATTCATTCATTGCCAGACGCCATGTATCCCAGACGGGGTATTTGGATTCTAGCAACTTCATCAGTAAGCATTTCACAACAATGATACAGAAAGAATTGCATACCCATTATTATTCTGTTTAAGGTTTAAACTTGGCGCCCGGCAACGACGCACCACAATCAAGGGGATGTTGGCCACATCTGTTATTCGTTACCTACCAGATGGGTGAACTCCCATAGCTCAACACTCCCAGTTACACTACCTATGCATAGATACAGAGATATATACATATAAAAATAAAGTTGTCCCTATATCGATCATTAACACATGAACTACTACTTAGAACAGGAGCCTTATAGACTAGTATTCAGATTACACTCTATCTAACTTAGAAATTACAGTACCTCTAAACATATACATGAATACTAAATTTGTGGCATTACACAATTGCCCCTGGGAAGAAGCTCAACAGATTTGACACATGACCTTCCATTTCGTAATCCAAACTAACTTTCTGCCAATATGTCCATCTCCTCCAGATAGACATCCATCTATCTTTCTGGATACTCTCGCTCAATCTTGCGACCATGCTAGTCAGGGACACTAGTCTATAATTCAGGGGTTCTTCCTTATTCCCTCCTTCATAAATTGGTACCACATTGGCCCTCTTCCATTCCCAGGGCACTTTCCCGTCTTCCAGAGAACACACAATTAAACTGTGAATTTCATCCGCCAGTTGTTCTCTGCATTCCTTTAGTATCCAATTCGAGATCCCAGCAGGCCTTGGACCTTCCTGACATCTTGAGTTTCCAGTAATTTATACACGTCTTGCGCTGCCACTTTTATATCTTTTAACACTACATTTCTAGTCACACCCTCCCCTTCCTTAAAATCCCTTTCTTTAGTGAAAACCAATTGGAAACTTTTGTTCAGTATATCCACTTGCATTACTGCATCTTTTTTAGACCTTTCCTTCTACTTTCAGCTTACTGATTCCCTCCTTGTGTTTCAGTTTGCCATTGACAAACCTATAAAACAGTTTAGGTTCTTTCTTACTTTTGTCAGTTATACCTCTCCCAAAGTGTGTTTCTTCCTCTCTACAGATTCTTATAGATTCATTTCTGGTTCTTTTGTACTCTTCTGTTGTTCTGTTATTGCCTCTCATTCTCCATTTGTTCCATGCCACTTGCCTTTCTTTTTTTAGCTATCATATACCCTCTGTTGAACCAATCCTTTTTGCACGTTCCCACTTACTCTTGGCACATATTTTTCCACACCCAAGTTGTAAAAGCCTAGAAAGATATCCCACTTCTTCTGCGTATCTCTTGTTTCTCTAAATTCTCTCCAGTCCGCTCCTTCAAAAAATTTTCTAAATCCTGTAAAGTTTGCTTTCCCAGAGTTGTATCTTCCATGCCTGTGTAGCTCATCTCTTGTCACCACATTCCCTCCTATCATTTGGAACTCAGTCACTACATGATTACTTTTTCATCTATGACAGAGATGTGTCAGAGATTCAGTATGTCAGGTTCTTTGGTTAGCAGTAAATCTTGTCATACTGGTGTGTTATCACCTCTAAATCTTGTCTCTTCTTTGACCTACTGGGTCATTACATTTTTCATTACTACATTTAATATTATGCTGCCCCACGAATCTTCACTGCCTCCTGAGTCCCACTCTTCCCAGTTCACCTCTTTACAATTAACCCGTCACGTCCCGAGGTTTTCCGCACCTCCGACATCCCCCAGTCCCGAGCTATTTTGGAAAAAATTTTTTTTTTAGCTAAAACTTCCGCTTTGGTTGAGAAACGAAGGAAAATCACCAAGAAAGGGCTTACCGTGGTCCATAAGTGGTCGGAACAAGTGAGGTCCCCCGTGTATCGTATTCTATCATTGACGTGTGAGGCGCTCACGTTTTCTGTGGTAGGAAATATTGGGAGAAACAACACACAGCACCTCTATATTTATTGAATTTGAACTAATAAACAATAACAGTAGCAATATAATGGATTTCAGACACATATATATGAAAAATAAGCATTGTACCATCGCGCGAGCATAGCGAGTTAGGTCCGAGTCGTAACATGCTATATGCTAAGTTTCTTGTATCAGTCAACATATCATTTTTTCTACTTGTATACTTCTGTTTCAATGACATTTTACCAATTTTTACTGTTTGTAAATGTTTTCAGATGTTTTCATTCATTATGATGACATGCAGCATAAGTTTAGCGCACATCGGCTTACTAAACAGACTCGCTATGACTCGTATTTCAACATATCCAAATGTTTAATCACTTTCCTATTATTTTTTCCTTTACATAGAACCTTTCCTCCACCACTGTAAATGTTTTCAATTATTTACATTCATTACGAGGGCATTTAGCAAAATGCTAGCGCATATTCACGTAGCAAGCACAATCTCAGACACTCGTGTTTCATCTTCTACTTTATTTTTTCACTCCAGTTATACTTTCCTACTTACATTACACACGTTTACACCCCTATACTGCACTATACATAGTTACTGGCATTATTTATTCAAGTGAGCGTCAGAATATCGCATGAAAATACCCTCACAATGAATGTTTTGACCAACATAATACTCAAACACTTACATACTAATTCTTCACATATATTACACACTTTCCCACTTGTTGACTTCTATTTTCATAATTATGGGCCTTATTCATTCAACTGAGCTTCAGGATATCGCATCTCTATACACACGCTAGGAATATTTTGACTTAGAATATATTTCAGCACTTACAATAATTTGAACTTATATTATACCCGTTAGCATTTCCATTAATAATAATTACATATTTACGGGCCTTATTTATTGCACTGAGCGACAGAATATTGCATCATAAAACCCTCGCTAGGTATGTTTCCACTTACAGCATATTTATACACTTACATACAATTTTTGCACTTATGTTATACCCGTATGCACTTTATACTAATATTTTCAGATTAACATGACTGATAATTTCACTGAGCGTCTGTTTGTCGCATTTGCTTCATAGTTTCAGCGTCCTATTGCATTCACACCATATCAGAATTGCATCAAGGTGTGATATTCGCTGAAACATGGGTGAATATAGAGACCCACGTCACACTCGACGCACTCATAGTGGGTGTCCTTCCTCTGTGTGGTGAGTCTCACCTGGGAATTGCTACAAACGTGACACCTGCGGTGGGGCCTAGGTCTGTTTGGCTGGGGAGGGATAGGAGCGGGGAAATGGCGGCCGGATATTCTCAGGGGAGTTTGGGCAATAGGGGCAGTGCGGGTGCGATGTTGGGGCCTTTCAACAGCATAACGTGCAAACATCTCTCTTGTGAGCTCCCTCACAAACCCTTCAAAGGTTTCCTGAACTCCTGTTGTCATGGCGTGAAGGTGGTTTCAATTCAGAGCAGTGATGTCTAGCAAGTGAAAGAACAGTTTCTTATACCACTTCATCGTGGTCCTGGCACACTCTGCCGTCGATATCATGGAGTCTGACTGGTCCACCAGGCGCATGTTTATGTTATAGTCCATGACACACTCAGGTTTCCAAATGTGACGCCTGTTCTCGCTCCGGTAATCAACGAATCAGTACGGTGCATCAAGGGGCAGTGAACCGTTGACAAGAGGCTTACTTCTCTATTATGGTTCCACACAGTTGCAAGGATGTTGTTGGCTCTGAAGAAGACAACCTCATTCCTGTCAAGTTTCTGCCCTACCTTGGCCATGTGAAGATAACGAGCGAGAAGAGGGCTAGTGTACCAGTTGTCCAGGTAGAGGACGTGACCACGATGAAGGTAGTCTTCTATCATTGTCTTTACCACTGCTTCCGACAGTCCAATATTCCAATCTTCTGTTATGTCTGTCTGTGCACCGGTGTACAAGACTATGTCTTGCACGTATCAAGTCCTACAGTCGCACATAACAAAGATCTTGAACCCAAAACGGTGCCTTTTGCTGGGTATATACTGCCTAAATGAAATATTACCTCTCCACAACACGAGACTCTCGTCTATGACGAGGTCTCTATACTCTATGGGGATAAAATGATGAACGAAAGGTTTGCCTCAGGTGATCAAAGACCAATCTAATTCGCCTCATCTTATCTGTGTCGTTCGCATTTGCAGGATCATGAGCATCATAGAAATGGAGGCGACTTAGAATTTGTTGAAACCGATTACGGCTCGTCACTTGCCCAAATATTGGTGTAAACATAACAGGGTCCCTTGTCCAGTAAGCCGGAATTCTGTTTTTTCGTATAATACCCATCAAAAGGACCAGGGCAAAAAATAGGAACATTTCTGAAAGGGAGACAGGGTAATCATATATGATAGAATGCCTATTCCTTGTTCCCAATCTTTCACTCTCAAGATGCTGGGTGCTTGCAAAAAGATTGGTTTGGTAAACAGTCTGCTCCACGAATGCCTCGCTAAAAAACAGGTGGAAAAAATCCAACCTGGTGGAATTACAGTGAATTCCGGGAGCAATGCAGCCAGAGCGCCCCTGCTCAGTGAAGGAGTGAATGAGGGGAGAAAAATCACTCCCATCCTCCCAATTCCATCCCACAAATCCCTCGTCCCCATCACCGCCTTCGTCGGGTGGGGAGGAGATTCTGGTGGGGGAGGTTGGGGAGAAGGAGTGCGGAGGGCTTCCCCACTCTCACTCCTCTTCCCTCTGCCTTTACCCTTTCCCTTTCCCTTACCCTTACCCTTACGGCCTTGAGGAACATTAGGGGGCTGTGGGGATGAAGTTGGGGAATATTGGGGAGCATAAGACGTGCTGGGGAGTGGTTCCTCCCCACCTTCCCCCTCCATGACAACACCACGTGATTTTTCACGCACCCTAGCTCGCCCATGTGGTAGGGGAGACTGGGGAGCATAAGACAGGATTGGGAGTGGTTCCTCCCCACCTTCCCCCTCCATCACAACCCCACGTGATACAGAACGCACCCGCACTCGCCCACGTGATACACCCCGCCGCCTCACACTACCTAGGAAGAGCAATGACTCACTCACTCCACTCTCACTTTCCATACTCCTCCCTGCACTTTCCCTTTCACTCCCCACTCCCTCCACAGCACTTCCTAACTCCCCAAACAAAATACTAGGCCCATACCTGCTCGTCTGACGTGGTGTGCGCTCGGGGCCACGATGAGTTATTACCTCACGTCCATACCACGTGGCAGCACGTCCCACAACTCCGTCCTTGTCCTCGTCCTCGAATTTGGGTTCCACATCACGTTTGGGCTGGGCATAGGATGTTGCACGTGGTTTCTTGGCCGGCTGCCCCTCTCTAGCAGCATGGTAAGTCACGTACTGCCGCTTCCTGGGGGACGGGACTTCTTCATAACTGCTGGTGGTTTCCTCCTCCTCTGGCTGCACATAATCTTTATCAACAACCTCATCATCCAGTGGGGAATCACTGTCGCCTGTAAAGGTGTCCAGGGCGGCTTGAATTCCGACATCTGAGAGACCTCTCGAAGCCATGTCTGAGCAGGACCGTTGCTAACAGGTGAGTGGACGAGCCGTGGGTTAGCACGGGTCACGCGGGGTCACCGAGTGTCCCCGCCTGGTGGCAGGTAGGGGAAGGTCAAGCGAGGATACGTACCGAAAATCAAGCGCAAAATTTGAAAATTGTCAAAATTATGCACTTTGCAATTGCACGACGTACCGGTACGTCGCCGGGACTGGCAAATGCAAATCATTGCAACGTACCCATACGTCGACGGGACGGGTTAAAATTGCTCACCAGGATTATATTGTTGCTTTTCTCAGTCATTTTCTGTAGGTGTCTAACCATGTCTCACAACATCTCCTGGTATTCATCTCCATTCGATGCCCTTCTCTTGAGGAGCACGTATGAAACCTCCAGAAGTAAAGGGGCGTATATGCAAAAACCTAGTTTTGAGTAATTTGCAATGAAAATTAAGAAATTGGTAAATCATTAGTTTTCAAAATAAATATCTATTATGTGTTACCATATTAATCATGTGGTCAAGGACTTTTTCCCACTGTGTTTTTTTGCGTATGTGTTACCCCCTGCCTAAACAACAGTATAAATTTATTTATGAAATCGAAATACAAGGTGATTTTTTAAAATTTTATAGTAAAATTAATAAACTGTGAAAGTTTCATTAACCTATGGCCACTAGTTTTTTTATTTAAATTTTTAAAATGTGTTTTATTGGTTTTTTTTTTTTTTTACCCCAAGAGCTATAAATACACTCCTATAAGTGAAAATGATTGTATAAGTTGATCAATAATAAGAATATGGTCACTCACCAATCCTACGATGAAAATGTGCTTGCTGGACTTAAAGGGGGGGAGGGGGGTCTAATAATCAAAGCACCGGTTAGGGCACGTACACGGTTCCCCCATGGTACGAACTGCAACTTGTTGCTTGGTGTGAGGGCTTGTGTATGCCTCACCACTGTCTTGGTTTTTCCTTCGCCACATTTGTCTTCTATGTCTCAGGCCTCCTCTTACGCTTTCGAGACAACGTACATTGTTGTCTTTCACTTTTGGTGTCACTATCACTCATGATGAAGCAGTAAAATCCGGTGAAAATAGACGAAATGTGAGAGTTAAAGTGCCAGGCATCTATCAACACAGAGGCAAGGCTAGAGATTGTGGTGATGGCGTAGGCCATGTGCGTCTGGCGGTACATGATTGGCCGAGCCGGGAGGTGTGTCGCCACCGCCATGCGTTCATTGGCTTGCCACTTCCGCCCCTTTACTTCTGGTCCCAGACTTGAGCCGACATTTTATGCAGCAAAATTACTTGACTTCCCTCTTTAGTTTAACCCCTCATATGGTCGAATATCATTTGGCACTTCATACCACGGCATAGAGGTGGCCTTGCAGAGTAGCTGCCAGACGTTACTGGAAAATTCAACTTTATGTGGGTTACGCCCCTTTACTTCTGGGTGCCTCATATACTACTGCAATGTCTGTCCTCCCATCCCCTCTGGTATCTAGCTTCATGTTTATCACTTCTGGCCTAACTTCTCCCAGTTCCACATCATCCACATTTATGCTGTTCTTCACTGTTATCATCACTCCTCCTCGCATTTTTTCGTTTGTATCTCTTCTCCGTAATTTGTATTTACCATCTCCCACTTGGATATCAATATCCCCTCTTAACTTGGTCTCTACAAAGCATGTTATGTCTAGTTCATTTACCCACAAGAAATCATTGATTTATAGCTTGCCGAGGTTAAGCCATCTGCGTTAGCATATGCCATTTGAAATCTTTTTACATTATTTTTTATTCTGTCCTTTTCCCATCCTTTCTCCGGCAGCACTGCTTCCTCAATTTCTGATCCATAGCTCTCCTGTAGAACTCAGTCGTCTCTTCCTCCATCATTCTCTGGTGTGTGCATGCGTGCGTGCGTGTTTACCTATTTGTAGTATACAGGAATTGAGCTAAGCTCATGTTGTCCTGTCTCCATGTCTATATTTATCTAGTCTAATTTTAAACACATGAATGTTTTTTGCATGCACCACCTCTTCATCTAAGTCATTCCAAATACCTATGCTTCTATTTGGGAAACTAAACCTTTTAAGATCATTAAGACATCTACTTTTGCTCAACTTGAAGTCATGACCTCTTGATGTCTGCACTGGAGTCTTTTAATGTATCCCATCCATTGGTTTTATCAATTTTAGGGTGGCTTTTTCTTCTTGGCCGTCGTGGCCGCCATGTAGACTTCTGTTGGGTACCTCACATGTTGGTGTGGTGGGCAATGAGAGGGCAGATACTTTAGCTAAAGCTGCATCTTCTCAACAGCCCCCAACCGACTACCCACTTCCTGCTTCAGATGTAACACCTTACTGTACTTGCGTTACGCAATTCATACGTGTTGGCAGAGACACTGGGATGTTGTTTCTCACAATAAACTAAAAGAAATCTTTCAGAGAGTGGTTGTGCCAAAGGCTCTTCCCTCAATGTCTCGGCAATTGGAGGTGGCTCTTGCTAGGCTTCGCATTGGGCATTCGTGGCTTACACATGGGTTCCTGATGAATGGTGAATCTCAACCGTACTGTGATGACTGTCTTGTTCCCCTTACTGTCCGTCACTTGCTGGTCGAGTGTCCGAGTCTGGGGGACCTACGTCAGAGATTCCTCCATAGGCATAAGGGGGCAGATGGTGCCTACTGTTTGTCCTCAATGCTTGGCGAAGCCTCTAGCGATTTTAGTGATGTTTTTAGTTTTCTTCAGGAGGCGGGCCTCCTTCCACTTTTATAAGTACTTGATATTTTATAAACTATTCTTTTATTATTTTTCAGTGTTTTGTTCCTACTACCAGATATTAACTTTAATTTGAATATGCACTTTTTATTTTGCTGTGCGTTTTACTTTGTCGTCCGGCGGCATATGACCCTGGCAGTTGCGCCGCCAGATTTTAATTATTTGCAATCAATCAATCAATCAATCATGACGATACCTCTTGTTCTTCCATCATCCAACACAAAAAGATCCTCTCTATTCACCCTTTCCAGTTCTCTTACATTTCTAAACACTGTGATCAAGTCACCTCTTTCCCTTCTCCCGCACATTGTTGGTAACTTTAGTTTTTCAAGTTTCGCCTTGTTGGACAGTTCTCTTAAGATTTGTATCATCCTCGTTGCCATCCATTGAACCCTGTCCAGTTTATCAATATGCTTCTTCAAATGAGGTGACCATACCACATCTGGACACTCTAGTCTTAGTCTTATCATGGTCACTGTCAACTCGTTCAGCATTTCTTCATCCATATAATTCAAAGCCACTCTCATGTTGGTCAGTAATCCATAAGTGCCGCCAATGATTCTGTTTATATGCTTTTCTGGTGACAAGTCATCCTGAATGATCACTCCCAAGTCCTTATCATCATTTCTTTACTAATTATCTCATTGCTCATTTTAAATGTCCAGTGTGTGTGTGTGTGTGTGTGTGTGTGTGTGTGTGTGTGTGTGTGTGTGTGTGTGTGTGTGTGTGTGTGTGTGTGTGTGTGTGTGAGAGAGAGAGAGAGAGAGAGAGAGAGAGAGAGAGAGAGGCACGAAGGGGGATGGGTGTGGGTAGGTGTAAGGGTGTGCGAGTGGTTGTGGATGGGTGTAATTGTGTGCAGGGGTGTGAGGGTGGGTGTGAGTAAGTGTGTGAGGGTGAGTGGATATGGGGATGTATAGGAGGGTACTGGTGGGGTTTGGTGGGTGGCAAAGGGGGAGGATGGATGATAGGCTATTGAGTTGGGATGTCAGACATAAGTAGAGTAATGGAAGAGGATATGGGGGGAAAATAACAAGGTGAGAGGGAGTGTGAGACAAGGACAGAAGATGAGAAGGTTATGTGAATGTAAAAGGAGGTTGGAGAGTAATATAGAAAGGTATGAGATGAAGGAGAGCTGCAAGGCTTGGTGGATGAGTTTGGGAGAGTGTGTAAGAAACGGAAACTAAAGGTGAATGTAGGGAAGAGTAAAGTGATGGCCTTTGAGAGAGGTGAAGTCAGTGAATGTACAGTGAGGTTGGATGGTGAGGTATTGGAGAATGTGAGTTTGTTTAAGTACTTGGGTAGTGTGATGAGTAAGGATGGGGGTTTGGAGGTTGAAGTGCTTGAAAGGGTACAGCAGGGAAGAAAGGTTGCTGGTTCCTTGAAAGCAGTGATAAGAAGCAGAGAAGTGAGCATGGAAGTGAAAAAGTTACTACATGACAGTATTGTGATACCAACTCTAACGTATGGAAGTGAAGCTTGGACGTTGCTGGAAGGACACAAGTCAAGAGTGAGAGCAGTGGAAATGAGTTATTTAAGAGGAGCCTGTGGAGTCACATGGAGAGACAGGCTGACAAATGAGGATATAAAGGAAAGTTGTGGTTTGGATGTGGATGTGATAGGAAGCATTAGGAGGAATACACTGAGGTGGTTTGGCCATGTGGAGAGGATGGAGGGTGAAAGACTGATGAAGAGAGTGTACGTGAGCGAGGTGGAGGGGGGAAAATGGAGGGGGAGGCCAAGGATGAGATGGAGGGATGGGGTGGAGAGGTATATGAGAGAGGGGGGGTAAGAGTTGGGAGCGGGGCAGTGAAATGGCGGGGGACAGGGCGACGTGGAGGCGATTTGTTTGTGGCCACCCCGAATGGGATTGAGGCGTCTGGCAATAGATAGATAGATAGATGAGAGAAATATAAAGGTCAGGAGATGTTCATTAGGGATAGAGGAAGGTGAGAAAGAGTGTGAGTGTGAAGTGAGATAGTGAGAGCTGTAAGTTTATGAAAGGGTGTAAAAATGACAGGGGATATGAAATAGACACACTGGATGAAGGCCGACAAGTGCTGGGTTTTACGGTACAGAAAGGAAAGAGTAGAATGAGATTTGTGAGTGTAAAGTATGATAGATAAGAGGAAGGAGGTATTAACATGGAGTCATAACTAAGTTTGAAGATTCATGTAAATGGTTTATTTTTATCTTGTCATTTATCAGCATAATGATGTGGTAGCTGTGTTGCATAGCACTTGTTATTTTGCAAGCAGCTTCATTCCTCATACAGCTTACACGGGGGAATTGTGCCTTTTGCTATCTTCTCTAATTCATGTCCGTAGAGAGATCAGAGAGCAGTTTTCTGAATTTATTCAACTAGTGTGAATTATGAATGTGGAAAACTGAATATAAATGGGATAAGATGATGATGCATAATGCAGTTTGGGGAATTATGATAATGATGATACAGCCCATTCGTTTAATACGTGAGTTTCTATGATGCGAAATGCCTAGGGCACAATGGAGGAGTGAAAATATTAAATAGTCAGTCATGCATGAGCTGGTTTTGAACATGCATAATCGGAGTGGCAAAGTGGGCCAAATCTGGTGCCGTGTCCCAGAGCGCAACCTACCCTTGTAAAGCACGTGAGGAAGTGATGTGGGTCGTGACATCAGCATGCTGTGTGACTCAGGGAATATTACCTATATCACTGTCACAAGCCATGGCCATAGATAGTGAAGATCTACTTATCCGAATCGTAAGCAAAATCTTGGCAGCCTTTGATGAGTAAAAGATCAAGTGACATTGAATGAAAACTGTAAACTGAGAGTTCACGTTCTGGTTGCCATAGAAAACAGCCTCCATTACTACTGAGGTAGGCATGCCGAGGAAGTGAACCGAAGGCATCAGACACTGATCACCACCTTCTCTACTCCTCCACCTCTACGATGGGCGCTTAACACCCGTCTAGCAGCAAACTCTCACCCCTTTTCTGCCCAGCTCTCTAATGCAAGAGTTAACCGTTTTTCCCAGTCCTTCATTAATGCAACAGGTCAACTCTGGAACTGTCTCCCTCTGTCTGTATTTCCTGCTTCCTATGATCTCTAGTCTTTCAAACTCAGTGTGTCCAGGCATCTCGAAATGATCAGCTCTTGAATCTGGCTCTTTCTTGTATTTTGTTTTTCTCTTGGAAGGAACAGTTTTGCGGGCTCATTGCCTTTGGTTCCTTCTTCCTCACATAAAAAAAAACACACACACACACACACACACACACACACACACACAAGAAGAAGATCCAGCGGTCCAGCGCCCTCAACATCAGCCGAGGATGACAGCAGTGGTGCATCTGTTGTGTCTGTCTTGGACTTAAGGGGTTCATGACAGATGTGGAGGGTGTTGGTGGTGGTGTGATGGAGTCAGGCGGTGTGAAGGGTGCTGGGGCCTGGGCACCGTAAGTGCCTCGCCCTGTCTCGGAACCCAATCTCTTCAAGCCAGCTAAGCCTTTCCTGCATAGATTTTAAGGTAAGGGGCTATTGTGTGGGTTATCCATACTGTGTACATGTGTTTAATGTCCCATAATTCATAGGCAATATGACAGACTAGGAGCCAAAAGGATGACTTTTGAGGCAGCCACACCACCAATTAGAATTTTCCCCGTAAGGTACAGTATGTTATTCGTAAAGCGCAAAATTTCTAGAGAGTGAGGTCTTCTGCCTCCTAAATTCTTGTGTATTAAGCAAACAGACGGTACCTATTTGGTAGAATTATTACTTTTGCAGTATTTCCTATTTCCAGCGGTAGGCTGCTTTTCTGTGCCAAAATTCCATGTTTGTGCTTTCACTTAACACATTTTTTTACTATGTATGCATTATATTGGCTGGCTTGCACCACCAGACAAGGGCTGGCAGCTTTATTTTACACATTCAAGCCATGTTTTACGGTTCTTGAACGGCAGCTGAGCTGTATGGCTGAGGCACACCATATTTTATTACTGGAGGTGTGACCTATCCCAACCCAGTGCTTCAGGCATGGGTATAGATATGAAAGGCTTTTGAGTTAAGGAGGAGAGGTGCATGGTATGTTGTAGTGGCTATGTTTGTGAGTGAGAGCTTGTGTATGTCACTAGGAAGCCCCAAGAGGGTTTGAACATAAAAGAACAAATGTATAGATGTACCACTGCTTCTGGATGGGACTGAACCCAGGTCAGCAGGATTGGTAGGCACATGCTTTACCAACCCAGCAACAAGGGACTCCTTATAAATATGTATGGCTCCCTCAGAAATTATTTTTTCCTTTTGGATCCACACATGGGAGGTGACAGTGAGCTTAAAACATCTCTGTGATGATGTTGAAAAATATATATAGGAATGACAGTCTGATAATGCCATTGGTCTAATTAAGCACCTCTGTTATGCGGGCCTTGAACTCACCTCACCACTGGTCTCATTTGTGCTTTCACTTTACTTATTTTTCCCCATAAAGTAGTTGGGACAAGCACTGAAGGCTTAGAGTTGGTACAGCTCACATTAGCATGCAATGTATCTCAAAATATAATTTTATTTCTTCAATTTGCTTTTGGATTTTAACACTTAACAATACACTTTATCACAGCATAAAATCAATTTTGGTACCTACCCACCCGAGGGTCATTGGTAGACATTAGGAAGGGCATCCGGTCATAAAGTGCTACTCACTCCAAACCTAAGTCCTCTACCCAGGGGCAATGCCTTGGCCCTTATCAAAAGAAGGGGACACTGTATTTAAAAAAAAATAAAAATAAAAAATAAAAAAAAATGTAGCTTTGAACATGATTATTTAACCCGAGACGTCCCGTTGATGTATGGGTACGTTGCAACATTTTGCATTTGCCAGTCCCGTCAACGTACTGGTATGTTTTGCAATTGCAAGGTCCCGAATTTGCACAATTTTCAATTTTCGCACGTGATTTTTCATACGTATACACAGGACACCTTCCTCTATTCCTCTACATGATGCCAAGCAGGGACAGTGCCTTACACCGCATAATCTTCCCCCCCCCTGCACGCCATTGTCTCGGCAATTCACCTGTTACCAGTGACCTGGCCAATAAAGACATTCAGGGCCAGAGTGATTCCCCAATCGATGACAATGTGGAGGACAAAGTTTACATAGCATTAGAGGAAGAAACAGTCAGAAATGATCAGGTAATGTGGCAAAAGAAGGTCAGGAATGGTGATGAGTTAGTGAGTGAAACAATGCTTATAATGCCTATATTACTGTTTGAAAACTAATATACCCTCATACTACATATAAATTTGTACCAAATAAATAAATAAATACCGTTTAGGAGTGGTGTGGAATAGTTATCCTCCCATATAACTCGTTTTCTTTGCAGCCAGCCTGATAGAAAACCCTGTAAGGTAAGGAGGTACTCCTACCTGTATCAAGTATTTTAAACCTCAGGTGAGAGATTTCTCTATGAATTTTCGATGTTTCTCACCAAAAGCGGAGGTTTTAGCCAAAAAAAAATTTTTCCAAAAATGGTCGGGACTGGGGGGTGTCGGAGGTGCGAAAGTGGTCGGGACGTGACGGGTTAATTACACCCACCCCCCTCCTATCATGCATTCTTCTATTGTCGTTTACTGCTGTCACACACACCCCAAAAGCTGCCATCCTCCTGCTGTCACGCACCTGAACGCGTTACCATTCACACAAAACCTTGGTGCATCAATCGATTTGAATCGCCTGGGCCGTGAGTCACGCCGCAGCTGATTGGTGCTACGTCATCGACCATCCTTGTTCTGTGATTGGCCTACTTTCCTGCCAATTCAGTCAAGTACACATCCCCCCATGGATAGCAGTAAAAGTGGTGTGCTGTGTACCATAAACTTTTTTTGTGAGGACAATGGCTGACAAACCCCCCAAGAAACCCCCGACCATCACTCAGTGTAAGGCAGTGGGACTTTCAAGAGAAGTAAAGAAGAGAAAGAACCTTACATATGCTCAAAAACTAGAGATTTGCAAGTTGATTGATGGTGGTGAGACAAAAAAAACATTGCAAAGAAATTTGAAGTGAATGAGTTGACAGTGAAATGCATTTATAAGACCAGCAGGGGCGGGATGTTCTGCTAGGCGAGGTGTCCATTAACTTACCTGCAAGCCTCAGAACCCCTCAGACCACCCAAGCCTTCATTTATCCTCATAAAGGTAATTGTGATGGCCTTTTATTTTGTCTGTTTATTGTTTATAATGATGTAGGTGTTATGTATTTTCATGTTGGAGCAGTGTTTGGTAAAAAAAATATATGCAAGGAGATGTATAATAGGCAAAAAATGTACAGTAGGTAGACCGGCCACCCAATAACCAATTAGAATTATTCCCATTGATTCATCAGTTCAGCTATCACGCATTTCTGCTATCACACGCAATTGCATAACCAATTAAGCATGATAGCTGGGGGGTGGGTGTATATGAGATTATCTTTCTTGCTGGAACTCAGTTGTCACATACAAGGAGATTTTCACAGCACAGCAATTTTTAAGAACCCATCTACACTGTTAAGTGAAAAATAATTGTATTTTTCACAGCACAGTAATTTTTAAGAACCCATCTACACTGTCAAGTGATAAATAATTGTATTATATATTTCATTCACAGGTGCAGGACTATGGAACAGCCATTATGTACAACCTGGGGACAAAAGAGGTGAAGACAGTGGTATTTGATGATGTTGCACCAGAGCTTGCTATGGCTATTCTTCAGTTCTTCAGTACCCACCCACCAGAGGAATTACTGTGGCGCTCCATGACAGCTCTTTGCAGGTGAGGGTTGCAAATAGGTTGGACGAAATGGGTGACATGGGTGAAACGAAAACTAAGCAAAAGGTAAAGCAATAGACCATGCTTCCATTCACTCATCATTCAGGCCCTCAAATTCCTGGCTTCATCAGATAGGCCAAAAAAATTTCACCACATTCTGTAGCTTCACATATACCTATCTGATAGAGCCAATCCGAACACTCTCACATTAAAAGGGGTACCAAATCCCTGGTTATGCACTTCTCCGCACAAAATTCATCCATCAAGCTTGGTCTCTTGTCAGTCCCTTAGCCTCACCAACTTCCATACCTCTCTTCCTCACACACTTATCCACCATAGCCCTCCACCTTCATGGCCTACCTCACTTCCTCCCTCCTTCATATTCAGTCAGTATGCTTTTTTCACCACTCTTTTGTCATCCATTCTCTCCACATCCAAACCCTCTCAGTACACTCTTTTCAATTCTGGTGTCCACAGACTTCTTCAGTCTGCATTTTTCATGTATCACATTATTCCGTACTCCGCATACATTCCTCAGCAGTCCCAACTCCACTGCTCTTACTCTTGACTTTTCATTTTCATGGCACACCATAGTCTCACATCTGTGTGTCAAAGTTAGCACTGGCACTCCTTCATGTAAGCCTTGCACAGCAGCAACACTCAGGCCTCTGTGTCTTATCAAGGCCTTCATAGCACCAGCTACTTTCCTTCCTTATGTCACTGTACTTTCCTCTTCTTTTGCACAACTTCCTCTCTTTTCTATCACTGTACCCGTGTATTTGAACTCACTCACCATTTCCAGTCTCTCTTCATTCACTGTAATATCATACTGGGAGTCACCTTCTCTCTCAGTAACCATCACTTTACTTTTTTACTCTTTTCTATATATACAGGCAGTCCCCAACTTACAACTAGGTTACATTCTGATAAACCCATCATAAGAGGAATATATCGTAAGTTGAAAATGCATTTAATACACCCAACCAACCAAACATCATTGCCTAGCCAAGCCTACCTTAAATCTGCTTAGAACACTTACAGTAGCCTTCAGTTGGGCAAAGTCATTAACACAAAACTTATTTTATAATAGAGTGTTGAATAGCTCATGTAATTTTATTGAATACTGTACTGAGATTGTTAGTGGTGAAAGTCCAAGTTCACATGCGATGGCCATTACGGGCTTGCTGTCTTTATGCTGGGCAAATGTCTTGAGTTTCATCTCAAGAGTAATTGCTGTCCTCTTCTTCTTCTCACCAGTAGCGGGAGACAGATGGGCGTTTCATAGACATAGGATGAATGGCCAAGACACAACATAGATACAGGGGGGATATCCAAAGAAACACTGGTAGCACAGGACACTGTAGAGCATCGGTTGCATACATTAGCGACCGTGTGGAAGACTGGGAAATGCAGCTCACTGCCGCTGCCCAGCATCACAAGAGAGTATCACACTGCATATCGTCTGCCCAGGAAAAGATCAAACTCAGAGTACAGTTTCTGCTGAGTATGTATTGCTAGTGCACAACCATAAAGTTGAAGAAGTGTAAGTTGGACCATCGTAACTCGGGGACGCCTGTACGCAGTAGAGTATATATATATATATATATATATATATATACAGTAATCACTATCCAACGTAATAGAGCCAAAGGCATGTCCAGAAAGTGGTCCTGTCCGGATAGTGGGCACCAGCCTCCTGGACTTGTACTTATGGACCCTAACTCAGAAAAACACCTATACAACTCCCTCTGGACATGCATAGCACCTATTTAAGACCCAAATCACACCAATAAGGGACATAAAAGACTGAAATAAATGCAAAAGAACCATAAAATGAGGTTTTTGAGTTAGGTTTATACAATATTAAACATTCTGGGTACTTACAAGTCCCTGGTTCCTGGACTGGTAGTTATGGACCCTAACCTAGCCTAACTCAGAAAAACACCTCCCTACTGCAAATGTATAGCACCTAAGACACTACATATTCACACCAATAAGGGACGTAAAAGAGTGAAATGAGGTGTTTAAGATAAGTACAATATGGAAAATACAGTACAGTACAGTATGAAACATTCTGCCTACTTACAGCAAGTCCATGGCCATCTCGATGAATAACCGCCTCCTCTCAGACTCTGACAGTAAGAAGGATTTCCTGAAGCACTTGCAGTACACTGTTCATGAAGTCTTGCACTTAACTTAGTCATTCGTACTCAGAAGTCCATTCTCTTCACACTGTGCACTCTTGTCTTACTTATGCTCCATTGTAACTTAATAACTGTTGCACTCTGCACTTTAAGTCTTTCCACTCATAAAACCAATTTCAAAACAAATCACACAAGTTTATTTACGTTAAATTTAGTCCAAAAATTGTTTGTCTTTTCACTCAAATTTCTAATTTCTTAACAATACTGTATGCACTGTTTTTCTTTCACTGCACAACACTAAATTCCCATGTGGCCTAGTGGAGAAGTTCTTGCTGTTTAATCACTGTCAGAGTCTGAGAGTATCGCTGGGAGGTGACCTAGGGGTGCGTCGCTGGGTCGTGGTGATGGTGTACCCACTGCAGACGACTCAGAAGATAGACGCAAACTCATGTCGAGCGGTGACTCCACCGTGGCTGATGTGCTGGGCTGTGGCTCGGAGCATGAGGGCCTGTCTTGGGGAGGCAACGGAGTGGAGCCAGGGCTGGGCACAGCGGGGGTCACGGGCCTGAAAAAGCTGTCAATCATTGATTGACGCAAGGAACAACGATTCTGATGATTTATGATGCGCTGCCTGAAAGCACGCACTTCCTCCACAAGCCCCAAGGGCCCCATCTCCCTGTCGCAGTCCAGGTGTTCCAGGTAGTCCAGAACGAACTCTAGGTGTTCCCGGAGTGCGCTCAGCTTGGGGATGGCTGGAGTAGTGTCATGCTGAGAGGAGTCCGCATCATCGTCGCCGTCCTCGTCGGAATCTTCAGGCTGGGTACTGACACCTGCAACTGGAGATGCAATCTCGATATCAGACAGGGTCTGATACCCAGGATCGCCCTCGTCGTTATTCAACCACTCACGCACTTCGTCCACATCAACATCGTTGCCGTGTGCACGTAGACATGCATGGAAGTCATCCACGTCGAAACCTAGGAAATCGTGCTCCACATCCGTTCCAAGAAGCAGACGAGACCAACCATTTTCTAGAGTCTTGACAGGGATTTCCTTCCATGCACTGGCCCAGTTGTAAATGGTAGACTTGATGTTCTAGGGGCGAAGGTTTTCCAAAGTCCGCTGGCCTCGCGTGTCCTGTCCCTCCCTGTGCTCGTCCTCGTCCTCGAGAACAACCATCACCTCGTCCTGGAACTTCCGTCGCTATAGGCACTTCGTTGCCACGATCACTCCTTGGTCCATTGGTTGGATGAGAGCAGTAGTATTAAGTGGCAGAAACATGCACCTAATGCGGCCATTCTCAGCCACCAAGTCCTTGTCGCACGGGTGAGCAGGTGCATTGTCGAGGAGAAGGAAGGCCTTTACCTGGTCGCGTGGGATTCCCAGTTTCTCCGTCTGGTAATGTATGACCTCCTTGATGAAATGGCGGTGGAACCAGTCTTTGAAGATATGGCCTGTGAACCATGCCTTCAAGGAATGGTACCAGACGACAGGAAGGACATCCATCACCCTATGAAGACACCGAGGCTGCTTTGCACAGCCAAAAATAACGGGTTTAAACTGGTGCATGCCGTTAGCATTGGCACAACACAAAGCAGATATCCATTGCTTGCAGAGCTTGCGGCCAGGTACACGCTTCTCCATCTCCTCGGCTAGAATGTTCGTAGGCAAAGAGCGATAGAATAAACCAGTTTTGTCAGCGTTGTAGACTTGACAGAGAGTGAGGCCCTCCCTGTCGATCAAGCCCTTCACCTTGTGC
This sequence comes from Coenobita brevimanus, assembly GCF_032717465.1. Classification (NCBI taxonomy): domain Eukaryota; kingdom Metazoa; phylum Arthropoda; class Malacostraca; order Decapoda; family Coenobitidae; genus Coenobita; species Coenobita brevimanus. Next base: position 8,146,649 of record NC_137038.1, read on the forward strand.
CGAAACTCCTCTACTCCATCCTTGTTAGCGTCCAAAGCTTCGCCATGAGACTTATGGTTGGTAAGGCCATGTCGTAACTTGAACGCGAAGAGCCAACCCTCGGATACCTTGAAGTCTAGGGCATCGTGAAGCCTTGCGAACTTCTCAGCAGCAGTCTTCAGCTCCGTACCACGTACCATCACACCAGCAGCACGTTGCTGTCAATACCAAATCAACGTGGAGCGGTCGACTTCAGCCAACTTGGGAGTAAACATCATCTTCCTCACCACGTTGCGTCTGCTTTTCGACGAGAAGTCAGCCGTGTACTGCATGAGTTTGTCTCGAGATCTCTTAATATCAAACAAAGTAGATCAGGCCAGATTGAACTCACGGAGGATGCGTGACGAAGACCATCCCGCATCTACTTTCTCCAATATCTCCTGCTTCATCTCCAGAGTCAAAACCACTCTCTTCCTCTTCTCAGGTGGCGGGGCCATCATCACACACACGAAGGAGAGGTACGAGAGCAGCAGGAGTGCCTGCAGCAGGTAAGACACCACCACAAACGTGAGCACGTGGGTAGCCATGACGACGAGCGTTCACTCACGACAAGAGACGGGCGGAAAGTGGGGAGGATGCAGGGGCGCTCTAGCGGACGTCGGAGGAATGATGCATCACAACAAAGCTGTCCCGCGCCCCGTGCGCCAGGTTCAAATTACAGGCGGGAATTTTTTTTTTTTTTTTCCTAATCTTTTGCGGTTCTCGGACCATTTTGGGAATATTGGATCCTGGGATGATTATGTCCGGTAAGTGGGGATGTCCAGAAAGTAGAGGGATTACTGTACATATATACATACACATATATATATATATATATATATATATGTATACAGTACCCTCGTGTCCAACATGCATTTGTCCAGCACGATTCGCGTCCAGCACGGAGAGCAAAAAAATTAGTACGATTTAATACAATCTAATTACCGTAACCTGGGAGCTTTAGCATAACACGGACAGAGCTCCGAGAAGTGGGTGAAATCCGCAGCATTCGCCTCTAGCACGATCACCCCCAGTCCAACATGGTCATACTGGACATTCCTGTGACGCTGACAGCCAATCAAAACTTCCGATCAAGTAGCCTCCCCCGCCCGCTATTGTGATGTGATCGTGATGTCACACAATTAAAAACGCTTATACTCTCACATGATGTTTTGTTTAAATTTCTCCCGCCACAGCGCCACTCAGTCGCATAATTTGCATTGGAAGGTGCTTTTTTTCTCGCTGCATTTTCTGCCCTTGCTACTGCATTTTACCCTGCTCATGATGCCTAGGAAGTCTTCTGAGGACCCAAGAAGCAGCGGCACCTCCCTCAGGCCACCAAGCTAGAAATCATCGAGAGGAAGAAGAAAGGGGAGAGGAATGTGGACATCACCAAGGCCTACGTCGTGAAAGAAACCAGCGTTAGGACCATAATAAAAAACCAAGACAAGATCTTCCAGCAAAAGGAGGAAGAAAGAAGAGTGATAGGACAGGCAGAAGCAAGATCTTCCATGGATGTGGATGAGGATAGTGATTCTAAGCGTGATTTCGAAGGATTTATGAGGGAGGTTGAGGAGGAGCAGCAGCCGTTACCTGCTAGTGATGCCAGCAGCCATCCTCTGGGGACCCAGTAGGACTACCTACAACCTTAGATAACACATTCCATTCCCAGCAAGCCCACCAACACTATCCTAAAAGGTTAGTTATCATTCATAGTACAGTACCATTTATTATAATTACAGTATTACCAATATATGTATAGGTATATGGTAGGTATTTAGGGTGACTTTTCCTAGGGTTGCTGACATAATTCATTTTTCCCCATAAGCTCTGTTGTTTGTCCAACACGTTTTTGGTCCAACACGGGACCCGTGCATGACAATATTACCATGTTGGACGCGAGGGTACTGTATATATATCTATAAAGGTGTGTGTGTGTGTGTGGTTCTTGAAATGTGCAGCTATATTTCAGGTCAACAGTTTAAGCACAGCAAGGTTTTTAAACTAATTGAACCACAGTTATGTTGGAAGTAACTTGGTAACTGTTGCACTGATGTACAGTTAAAGGAACTGGTAATGACTTTTCCTGTGCAGTACAATGTTTGTTGCAAGCATAAATAATATGCAGGATGTAATGTATGGTAATGGCAGTGAGTGGAAATCTGTCTCTGTGCTTGTGCGTGCACATGTGAGTGGGTGTGGGTGTCGGTAGGTGGGTGGTGCTTGTGTGTGTACATACACAGATAAATTAACCATGAATAAAAGAGTTCATTTTTCTGTTTCCAAGGTTCTGCTATTCGTCAACTGAAGTACCAGCACTCATCAAGATGATTGGACCAGAGCCGGCCACCTTCAAGGGCTCTAGTGAACGCATCGACTCACTCATCGAAGAAATTGATGCAAAACTGAGTCGTGTCAGACTCTTCTAGGTCCCTAATTTATATTTCATAGTAATTTTTAAAATAGTTTTGGTGAATACAAATTATACTCAGAACTAGATAAATGAATCAGTAAGCTCAATATCATTTTAAGTTTCCAGCACTAATATCTTCCAGGCTCCATTTTCTCTGCTTACTTTTATGTTGAACTGATATGGTGCTGTACTGAACGTCAAAATTAATTAAACTCCAGCATTACCTCCGTGAATATAAACTACAGGCTGTAAACTCGGTGCATACCTATATTATAAGTGATATTAAGCAGGAATATGTATAATTAAATGCTTTGAAGGATCTTTTATAGGTAATGGTATCTCATCTTCGTTGGAATGGAAGCTCATTTGACCATTTAGAGTAAAAGTTATGAATATTCAGTTGGCTTAGTGGATTAGTGATTGCTTCCATGGCTGCAGAACTAATATTTTTTATTGAACTTTGCTATAATGTCAATGGCTTTTCACTGACCACCATTTTAGGATTTTCACAAATTCGTGCTCTTTTTGCACTCAGGTTTAACCACTTGAATAATCGGGTTGAAGAACAGTACTGAGATAACACTTGAAAACTGTACATTTCTAATTATTCTTTTTAGCTGAATATTTCCTAAGCTCCAAAGCTTCTTGTCACATTACATAATTGTTTAGTTGTTTGTGAGTGCCTGTGTTATCCAGTGAGAGTCTTGTGTCATTAAATACGGTAGATCCTTGAAAGTTGAAGTCAGAATGGAGCTCCAATCTTTCCAGATTCATTGTTGTCATAATCTGCATCTTGTATGGAAAGCTGGTGGTATGGATGGTGAGTGAATGGGTATTGTGCTCATGTAATTGCTTTTTTTATTCATCATAGACATAGTGATGACATTTTTGTATACTTTCTGTATGGCTGGAAATAAACTAATGTTAACTTTCCTGTGAACTTCAGTAAATATCCTTTCTTTTCAACTTGTAATGATATTGCAGATATTATTCATGAAATTACTGTGCCATACCTCCATTCACCTTAACTTGGCCAAATATTGCCATCTCTTTTTAATGCAGAGCTAAAACAAGAGATTAACACTAGAAAATAATGCTATTCACAAAGAAATTGTATGGAATTGATCCATAATATTGCCATATTCTCTTACTGAACTGCAGGAGCTGCTGTAGACTGCAAAAGGATGAAAATCCCTGCCAACTTAAGATGAACAAACTACAGCAAATAAGGCATTGTGTGACAGGACCTTGTTTCAGGTATAACTTTACTTCATCAGCCAGATGTACTTTTTTTTCTTGTTTCTTGTTACCAGTAGATAATTTTCTTTTGCTTAGGGAGGCTTTTCAGGCAGGAGAAATGAAATTATACCTTTCATTAACCACTCCATTGCAAGACATCTCTCTTAAAGTTGAGTTTAGTCTTTTAGTAATGGTGTAAATAAAGTGAAAATGTTGACTGAAGGAGTTTAGGTAGTATCCTGTAATAGTATGAGGCCTATTGAGAATGGAGGTTACCTTAATCTAAATAAAACCATCTCATGGTTGTGATGATAAAATGCCTAAGTGGGTGCCTGCCATTTAAAGGGATGATTTGAAAACACTTGTATCCCATTTTTATGGTAGGTGGGGATGCTGACCATCCACTCACTTGAAGTACTGCTGCTCTTGCGTGCCTGCCTTTTCCCCTCTTCCTTCTTTCCTTCCATCTTTCCCCTTCCTTCTGTCTATGGGTGGCTCACACTGAGTGACAAGCCAAATGGTTTCCTGTGCACCAGGAAACCATTTACCGTACCAGACTGGGTGGTAATCTTATAACCAAATTATGCCTCTGGTGGTGTAGTGAGTAATTACAGTGCTTCAATCAGATTGAGCCAGCACAGGTTTATATCCAAGGGATGGTTGGGGTTTATTGCTCACATTATACCACTCAGGGAGAAGTGACGCTGGTCACTCTCATCTTAAATGTCAGGACCAACTTGCCTAGCCTCAGGCTTCTACACTCCTTGTGGGGCAACACTGGATTAGATAATGAATGAACGAATGTATCCCATTAGAGGACAGAATTAACTCCTTCAATACAATGTCCTTTTTGCCACATACTGTACTGTTTGCAGTTGTCAGGCAGTGTTATTCAACTTAGAAGAGACTTTCACCCTCTTCACTACAAAGTAGCTCACCTCAATTGAATACCCTATAATAGTTTGGTGGCACAAAGGACTGACTGCACAGCACTGAAATTTTGAGTAATTAGAAGGAGAAGGAGGAGAGAAAAGGGGGAGGACCTGGCATTGAGGTTTGTAGGGCAGAGGATGAGTGTTGCTGAGCCACAGGAAGGACTCATTTGGGGTCCATATTAGTTACAGCCGTTATCTCAACACCAAGAACCAAGAATCAAGAGCAAAGATATGGGAGTGACCAAAAACACAGATCTTGCCTTAACGCTTGGCCCTCTCTACCTTGAACGCACATACATGATATTCAAGCTTACACAAGACTCTGTTTCCTCATTTTAGAGATGCTGTAGTAGCCTTTTCATTTCCTTATAGTTTATACTGTATCCTAAACCCACTCAGTACGGTACTGAACTTGTAATAACCTGAGTTCAGAGCATCATCATCATCATCATATAACCCTGTGTTGTTCCATGAGGAGCATAGGAGCCTGGAGCTAGGCAAGTTGGTCCTGACATTTAAGATGAGAGTGACCAGGCTCACTTATCCCGGAGTGACATTACATGAGCAATAAACATGAACCATCCCTTGGTTATAAACCTGCACCGGCTCAATCTGATTGGAAGGTCTTAATAGCCCACTAAACCACCAGGTGCCATAAGTTGGCTATATGGTTACCACCTGTTGTAATAAATGATTTCCCAGTTTACAGGAAACCATTTGGCTTGTCACTCAGTGTAGAGTCATCCGTAGACAGAAGGAAGAGGAAAAAAAGAAGGACATAAAAGGAAGGAAAGAAAGAAGGAAGAGAGGAACAGGCAGCCACCGGAGAGTAGCACTACACTGAGTGAGTGGATGGTGAGTTCAGATAATAATGGTAACTAATGAGAAGAGGATAAGAAAGAGTTCAGAACGCCATTTTCAGTGAACCTTTTTGACAACTTCAGCATTCACGTTTTTCTTTTCCTATGTATGTATTTTACCCATTTCTTCAAGTTATAACTCAGAGTCAAATGGCCACCCTTTACGGGATTATGACGTCTGGCAATAGATAAATAGATAGATCATTATCATTTTCATAATACTCTATCAATATTATCTTGGGTGAAAGGGATCCAGAAACAAAAACAAGAATAAAAGCTGAAGAACTAGCAAAGAGTTATGCCCAGCAAATTGTGCTACATATCCATTTACTCATATTGCAATTCTTCAAAATCCTTGGCTTAGATGGCGAATACCTTATGGTAAGAGAAGGCAGACCTACCTATCCTAGCTCTTTGTTCCAGGATGAGACTAGTGGTTTTAGTAGACAAGGATCAGACTATTTGAGATTTCCCTCAGGACTAACATCTCCTTCGTTATCCTCTATAATACCTGTTTTCCAAAAATAATCAATGTACCCATATTCCTACTAACACTTAAAAATTTGGCCCACAGATAAAGGACATAGTACCTGCTACACCTAGGGACAAATACCTCCTTTTTTCCCCCTCAGATTTCTTTTTGAAAAATATTATCCATTACCAATTTCCTTGAGATTTCGTATGACACCTGGCCCATGGAGAGAAGGTTAGAGGAAAACTTTGCTTGGCTATCAAGTATGCCCCTTTATACTCATTCAATCTCATTAATTTTAGAATGAGATTTGTTTTGTTTTGATAGGTAAAAGACCACTATTAAGGGTTTCACTTAGGAGAGAGGGGGGGTGTGAGTTGGGAGCAGGGCAGTGAAATGGCGGGGGACACGGCGACTTGGAGGCGATTTGTTTGTGGCCACCCCAAACGGGATTGAGGCGTCTGGGAATAGATAGATAGACAGACTTAGGAACTTGTGTCTCTTTTACCTATAATTAGCATGTAAAAAAAATACAAGTATAGTATTTCCCATTGCCCTATGAAGGCTTCATTATAAGATCTGGCCCACAAATAGAGGCCACAGAGTTAGCATGGGTTATTAATGGAAGGAGGGATAAACTCTGCTCAGCCTTCCTCTTTGATGCACTGTTTTCGAGATACAGCCAGTTTTGTGTTTTTCCAGAATGATCTTGGCTGATAGCATTTCAGATGGAGGATATTTATGGAATGAAGATGACACCTACAGTTTACAAGTAGTTGTGTTTCCTCCTATTTTCACAGACAGTACATACATTCATACACAAGCCTGTAGCGGGGGGAGGGTCGAGAGGGTCAGACGACACCCCCCCTACATGCCTAAAGGTTCACTTTCTCACGACCTGTCTTTTTAATATCAGTGCAAGAAGAATCACTCTTCGTTGTCCAGAAGTTTTGTGCTACTTCTCAGCATTGCTTATGCATACACCCAGACCGCCATAGCAAGCATGCAGACTTTTGACCAGCCAGCTGCTACACAAATCAGCCGAAAATGACCCCCTCTCCTCCCTTCAAAAGTCTGGCTATGGGCCTTGTTATGCAGCATATTCTGGGTCAAACTCCTTGGACCCAGATATGGGCACGGACTTGGGTTCTTTTGTTCTGGACCAGGCTAGAACATGCAAGCATGGGATAGGGCTCAAACACAGGCTAACCAGTCTTACACATACATTATATACTGTATATCGGTATTACCTTATAAACGAATACAGTGGACTTTACACAATTAGTACATGAACAACACTATATATGGTACAAGTATGGTATATTGCACAATGCTATATATGACACAAGTATGGTCTATTGCACAACACTACATACATCTAGGGGAGACAGTATCCCATAGAATTATGATGCTGTAGGTTACCACCAATATAACACGGGGGTCGTGATATTACAATTGGGGCACAAGGGTGTGGGCACAATATTACACACAGTATCAAGTAGGGACAATGATATACAGGGGTCACAACTATTACATAGGGGTGTTGACATTACACATAGGGTACGGTATTACACGTGTGTAGCGCACAACATAACAGATCACAAACAGGGGTGTTGCAAGCATTACACAGGGACAGAGTACAAATACTATACAGGATGTATGCACCCAAAGTCTATGACATGTTACTGGTAGGGGTTCCTGTATTACACAGGGGCATGACAATCTAAGGAGGATTGGGGTTTTCACAGGGGTTATAGCACTAGGGATTGGGCACGAGTGTTGCACAGTGTTGATGGCACTGCTGGTGGGTGCTGGGGTGCACAGAGCCCTGGGTTGCAGGTAAACACAGGTGGTGGCCCAGTGTGGGAGGGGGGCCATCAGAGATGTGCTCCCGATAGGGGCACAGGTCTCGGGAAGCGTGCTCAGGAGTCTGGGGTAAGCTGGAGGGCGGTGTGGTGGTTGGCCCTTTCCTGATGGGGCCTTGGGAGTGTGGTGGCCCTCTGGACTGGGGCCGAACAGGGCTAAGAGGCACGCTGCACGGCACCTGCCCTTGGTCACGGTGGGAGTCCTAGCTGGTCCAGGCCTGGGGTCGGCTTTGGGGCGCCCCTCTAGGTCTGAGAGCTGCGGTCTCGCCAAGAAGGGAAGGCCATCAGGGGTTGGCTGTGACCGCTCACCCTGGGGGAGTCCATCAGCTGCTGGGGGCGTCGGGGGCTGGGCTGCAGGGACAGGACCCCCAGGCTCACAGTGGGTCCACTCCAGGTACTCTCTGACAGGGGCCCTGTTGGGGAGCAGTCTCCACCCTTTGTAGAGGTGGGGGAGCAGGAGGGGTGTCTCGCTCGGCCTTTGGAGGGGCAGGCTGAGCCAGAGACCGCACCCTCGTAGGAAGCCTCCAGGGTAATGGAGGAGGGATGTCCAGTGGTCTGCCCCTCAGCCTGGCGGGTCTGGTGAACCCTGCCAGAACTCCACTCTGGGGCAGAGAAAGGAGGTCTGGGGGACTCTCCTTCTACCTGGTAGGTTCGGAGGACACTGCCCAGGCTCCCTCCCGGGGTAGTGGATGAAAGAGATCTGGGGGACATTCCTTCAGGCCGACAGGTCCAGGGGACCACTCGTCCTGGGGACAGTAGGAGGAGAAAGTCCAACAGACTTTTTCTGGCTTCTGCGGCAGATCCAATGGACTCTACCGCACTCCTGCTGTCGGGGAAAAAGTGCAGCTGGAGGTCGACCGATGGTCTCTCCCTGGTGGCAGGTCCGGTGGACTCTATTACGGGCCTGCCACCCTCCTGGGGACTGCAGGCGAAGGTCCTTTGGCTGACGGTCCGAAACACCTGCTCCCGAAGGTGGGAATGCTCCTTCTACAGTAGAACTGGTGGATACTACCACAGTGTAGAAACTCAAACATTGTGCTCATATACAGCTTACTCCACCCCCAGAATATGGCTCCTCCCACTTTTCTTCGTGTCTACGTCACTTGGAAACTGATTCTCTCTCTCTATGTGTGCCTGTGCGTGTATGTATGTGTGTATATATATATATATATATATATATATATATGTATATATATGTGTGTGTGTGTGTAAAGCTATATTTGCATGCATGAGAGAGAGAGATGCCGCACCTATTTCACCTGCAGGTTATTTGCCAAGCTCAAGTGTCAAGGGAATACCTCTCTCTCTCTCTCTCTCTTTCTAATTTCCTAACACTTCTGTTTTTTCCGTCGGTATTTTCAAGGGTTTGAATTAATGTAAAGTTATTACAAGAATTATTGTCACATATATAGGTCAGTAGCATTAATACTTTGTTGCATTCACCAGTTGTTTTGTTATACTTAACCTCTTCACTCATATTACAATGAATCTATCACAATTTCATCGTGGAAATTGTATAAATAATTGTAAGTTTAATGAAAATATAGTTATGGTGCACTGATAATGCCCTAGAGGTACATTAGACATGGCTGGGTCCACATTCATTTATTTTGCCTGTTACACACTCCCCTTGGGTTCTCCGTGATAATGCATTGCATAGGGACAAGAAAATCCTTTACGGTAAGCATCTTACGTGAACATTTGATGCTCATACTTGAACATAAATCCCTAATAATTATTAATCTTACTGTAGTCAGTTATTATTCACCATAAAACTATTCAGTCACTGCATACCATACCTTGTTGTTTATTAGGCAGATTTTGATCAGGGACTGCTGCTGACTTTAGCAGTCTTCTGATTGGTGGTGGTGTCCCCAGCAACTCGCTTTGCAGATCTCTTGCATACTGTTGCGAGCTGAAATGCCTTTCACTGACACGGCCAGTAAGAGAACTTCCGTCCACACAAATGTATCCACTTTTGCCTGTTGATTTTATCATTTGGCATGCGAAAGCGTCTCAGAAACTTGCCATCATATGTCTTCCCTGAACACCCAAACACACTGCACATCGTGAAAAGTATTTTGACTTGATGAAATGTATCTGCACTCCTGCTCCTGTGAGCGAGACAGCCATCCAAGTGACGTCACGGGTCAAGGCCACCAATCATAGACGACCTGCGCAAAACCGACCTTATTTTGGTCCAGAGTTGACTACACTGTGGATACGGCTCCGAGATAATTCGCCGTCAAGTCAATTCGCCGTCAGACATTTCGCCGTCAAAACATGGACGATTCCCCGTCAGGACAATTCGCACCCTGGACGATTCCCCGTCATTCTATAAATATACTTATTTTTGAATAATTGATACTTTAATAACTAATTTTCAGGGGGATCTATCAAAGTCTATGTTCATTCAATAGCGTAGGCTTTGGATATCATTTATAAGTTGCATTTTTAGCCAATAATTAACGTGTTTCTACTTTGCTGTAGTCGACTTTGAATTATATTCTAGCGTCACCCGTAGCTGTCTTCATTAATTTTCAAAGGTACTACAACATCTTGGGTATATTTTAAAACGACTCTGAAGAGGTACAAGTATATATTCATTTCAAATGACAATATCCAACGTGTTATTCTGATCGGCCACAGTGGACGCAAACCGTGGGGAATGATATGGCTGACGAGTCTCAACAGATGTCACCACATTTATTATAAAAACAATAAACCACCACCACTTTTAAAACTCGTATATTTAAAAGACTATTATAGTATGTAAATAAATGACGGGGAATCGTCCTGACGGCGAATTGTCTTGTTATTGTTGTGACTGCGACTTGACGGCGAATTGTCCCGAGACCGTACTATGTACAGTACACGTTTACAACAGTATTTCAGTTAAGCAGAGAATAAGCAGAGGTCAAATATTAATTGCCCAAATACTGAATACTTCATACATACTGTAAACATCAAATGCAAAAATATGCTTCAAAAAGCTGTGATACGCAACACCTTCCTCATTCTAGCCAAATCTCAAGCACACCCCGAAGTTTCCCACTTGAACCAACCACACCCACATGAAAGTCACCTCAAACTTCTAGGGCTTGTCTTGGACACGCATATGACCTTTTCCCAATATACATCAGTGCAAAGGCATCTTGTAAACTCGATGCCTTGAAGACACTCAGGTGCTACCTTTGGTCAACAGAAAGAACCTCTGAAAAATGTTTATAAACAGTTAATTGGAAAAACCGTGAATAACCTTAGTCCAAGCTCGTCCCCCACCTTCAACACAAACATGGATAAGCTTAAGAAATAAGAATAATAAAGAGGATGCACTAAACCACAAGTATTGATCACTTACACCAAAAAACTAAAATACTTAATAAGGATCATATGAATATAAGAAGTAGGCACACAGCTCATAGTTTTTTCTATGTTGCCTCACCCCCATACACAAGTAAACAAAAAACGAACCCTCCCAACACATCCACAGAACACCTCAACAACATCTCTCCTACACCCAGCATTAACCTTCAAAAACACATACCCTACAGTGGGGCCTTACTGAACAAAAATCAATGTAATTTGTAAGTGTTCTTTGAATACAACACTCAGTAAGAAAGATATGAAACTTATTTTTGGATATAACATAAGACACAGCCTTCCTGAAAAAAAAGGAGACATTGTGTATCCTAAAATACCTATAAATGGGGTGGTGACACTCAAATAAATGAAGACTTTTTTTTCAACCTCCCTTGGGGCTCATATGAATGTACTTCAAAAAATGCACTAAATCTTATGAAAGCTCATACAAATCTTGCTTAAATACGTAGGATAACAAAAAGTACAGTACACTTTAAACATGTTTCACAACTAGAAATAAGTATTTTCAGAATAAGAAAACACAGTACAAAACTTCTGTAAATTTTTCCACTTTGAGCGAGTAAGCATTTTTCCATTTCATGGTTCATGGCACACAAAATACAATAATGTGAGCAAACTCAAATATTTTGAAACACATTCTAATTTGTAACACATGACTGGCACATGAGGCAGTGGGGGAGCACACTAACGAACGACGATATCGCTGAAATTGTCACAAAATACCGCAAGTCGTCTATGTCAAACAAGGCTGTAATCACCTAAGCTTGCCAAGTTTTTTGCCAGTGTACATTCTTCCATGGGCAAGAGGGCCGTGGGATGGCCTGGTTTACTAAGAGGTTCCCCTGTGTTTGCCTTCCTGGCTGCAGTTGTTCCAACATGAATATGATAAGCCTCAGACGCATCGGAATGTCATTTCTCCTGACATGAAAGCTTCAGTTGACCTTTTGAGGTCCTCATCAGAATACCCCTTCTGGGAAGTCTTCCTTCTTTACTTCTTGACCATTTGAAATGAAATAAAATCATTCAAACCCACCGACAATCAAAATCCTGCAACTTTGCTGGATTTGTCTGTTTATGTTCAGAATAACCCCACAGAATAAATAAATTCATTAATGATAAAGGACATGATAGAACCTCATCAAACTTGGTGTAAACTTACCTTGGTCATACATTAATCTGCGGGTGGTATTTCGTTGATCTGGTAGTGCAAGTGCTTGAAATGAGACGTAGTATTTACATCACACACTGGGAGGAGAAGAGCATTTAAAGGGCCCTTAAAGGGAAAAACAGGGGCAATTAAAAAATTTTTTATGGACATGAAGAAAAAGCCACATTCCACACACATCATTCAACAGTCAAAACTTTATAATTTAAACTTTATAGACCTTTCATATACAGTATATATATATATATATATATATATACAATATATATATATATATAGTTGGGTCTGGTTAGTACTTGGATGGGTGACCGCCTGGGAACACCAGATGCTGTTGGCATAACGTTCTCCCTACGTGTCAAGTGGGGTTGGTGGAGGATTAGTGCCCCTCCCTGTAAAACAATTAACTCTAAGCCCTTGGCCACCCTGTTTAGGATACATGGCGTCTGGCAATGAATGAATGAATGAATATATATATATATATATATATATATATATATATATATATATAAAATGAAATGTTTGCAATAGCCCCTGTCATTCAGAATAGCTCCATCGTACGGTACATAAGCACATAGTCACCACAGCCATCCAAAATCTTCAACCAAACAAACTTCTTTATGAGTGACCAAATATCCATCCTGAATCTAATCTTCCCAGAAAGACACGAACTAGCCAGACTGCAATGTGGTCACTACCTTTCCCAGTTACAATACAAACGCAAAATACAACTCACAAACAGTTCAGAATTCTCACACTGCAGTGTACACACACACACACACACACACACATTAGGAAATAAAACCCTACACACATCAGAAGGAGAGAAGGACCTAGGTGTGATTATCAATAACAGACTATTTCCGGCTGACCACATCAGCGAGAAGGTACGGAACATGTATACACTGCTTACAAATATGAGAATAGCATTCACATACATAAATGAAGACATGCTAAGAAGGATAACATCATTCATCAGACCAACCCTGGAGTACGCATCAGTAGTCTGGAGTCCTCATCTCCAAAAACACATAGACAAGATTGAAAAAGTTCAAAGGGCCACTACAAGATGGATACCAAGCTTAAGGGATCTAAGCTACGAAGAAAGACTAAATAAACTGAATCTACCAACACTACAGGAGAGAAGGAAAAGAGGTGACATGATAATGCTGTATAAATGCTTATCAGGGAAGGAGAAAATAGACATAAATGATTACTTAACATATAGGGAAGCATCAGCAAGAGGACATTGCAAAAAACTGCATAAGAAGAGAGGTGATAAAGACGTAAGGAAATTCAGTTTCCCAAACAGAGCAATTGATCAATGGAATGCACTACCGAATGAAATAGTGTGTGCCAAAACAGTTCACAAATTTAAGGATATGTACGATAAATATGGTTTAAGACACGGGACAGTACGAGCTCGACTCATTTCCGTAAAGATACAATTAGGTAAGAACAATTAGGTAAGGTAAGAACACCATATTATCACTACACAATCTTTCAACATAACATCAGCAAAAGACCCTTAAGAGCAACCGGTTGCAGAGGACGATTCCGGTAGTCCACTGGGATTCAAAAGAGCTTGGGGTTACCAGAAAAACAGATAATTTTTTCATCTTCAGCAACCTCCATCAACACATCCGTATCCCACACCAAGCCCTCGTTCTCCCATCATCCCCAGACATCACCTTTTGCTCCCCCGACCTCGCCCCCACAACATCCTGGAGAGTGGTCAAAACACTTGGCTTTGACCTCCTCCCAGTCATCATCACTGCCAAAACCAGAATCACCCCAGCTGGCCACAGACACACTTACACCAATTATAAGGGAGCCAACTGGAAGGCCTTCACAACTGAAACAGAACAACATTTCAAAACACTAAACAGTACACCCATCACAAACACCAACAGTGCTGTGCACACTTTCAGTACAAGCATTCAAAACATGCTTTCCCTACTGTAGCACTTCTTATAGACTAATACGAGATTCTCGTTACCTGGTGTTACAACTCAGCATTCAAGATGGAGATGGTAATTTTAGGCCAAGCTTGAGTAAAAGAGTATAGTGATTGATAATGTTCTGAAAGAATAAAGTTTATGAGATGCCTTTGTACTGATGTGGCATGTGGATCGAGAAACTGTCATGTATGTGTCCAAAGTTAATCCAAGGATATAGTGTCTAGTGGGAGTGACAGATGCGAAAGGGAGACAAGGGTGTGTATGAGATTTGTATCTGGCATGAAAAGAGTGATTGTTGATTTATGAGAAAGGGAGACAAGGGTGTGTTTGAGATTTATATCTGGCATGAAAAGTGATGGTTGATTTATGAGATAATTCTGTCTTTCCGCATTGTACAAGCAATGTTCTAGCATTGGCGGGTACTGTTGGAGGATGTGGGATAAGGCTGTCTTCCTGCTTTGTGTGAGCAGTGTTCTAGCATTGATTAGAAGTGTTGGAGGTTGGCTGCTTTTTGTTGAGCATTGGTGTTGTGAATCCTTTGTTAGGTAGTACTGTTATTAACGAATGGGGAAGCAGGTAGTTCATGGAAGAAAAGGTTTAGAAGTGAAAGTGAGAGGACTGCAGCAGCTGAACACCATGAATCACTTGAGTAACACTGGTGTAGAAGCAAAACACTTCCACTTCCATCCATCATCCACTCCAAATTTCTAGGTAATTGGGGCACCTCAGTATGTATGAATAAAATGAAAAATTACCGTATTTAGCAAATTTATTTGAGACCTATAGGCACCTTATGCACACCATAATAAATTTTTTACTCTAGTGTATAATGCCACCAAAAACATTTTTACTCATATACAGCAATTCCTCAGTTAACACTAGGTGTATTCCTTGAAAGTACCTACAGGTAAATATTACTTTAATTGAGGGTTGGGTTCCAGCAAGAAAGATTTTCATCTCAGTTATTTTAGTAATTATATTTAGGACTATAAATATCAAAATGTATGGTGCATAAACTCAAAAAAAAACTTTTTGTAGTCAGTGTACCTAATTAAAAGGAACTTTTTATGTCATGTATCTTTATGGTTTTATATATATTGCTATGTTAGTTATTTATTGTATTTGGTTCTGTGTAGTGTTCCCTTCCCTGCCCTGCCATACCTTGCCATGTTATACCCTCTTGTATCCTGCCCTGCCATCATCTACCCTATCCTTCCTACCATCCCCAATCCTGTCCTGTCATCCCCCACCCTACTCTTCTGTAATGTCCCTTACCTTATCCTTCCTTGCCATCCTATATCCTATCCAGCTGTGCCCTACACTACTCTACCCTACCCTGTTCTGTCCTCTGTACTACCTTGACCTTTCATCCTCCATCCTATCCAGCCTTACATTCCATTAACCTTCCTGTCCTGCCATCTCCAACCATGTCCTACCCTGCTCCAACTTCCTTTGCCATTCCATACCCTACCCAGTCCAGCCATCCATTTCCTTGCCTTCTTCTCCCAACTCTTCCTACACACTGTCATGCCCTTTTCTACCTACCCTGCTTCTTCCTACTGTAGCCTGTCTCTCCATATCCAACCCTCCATTCATGACCTTGCCTCTTCCTACCTTACCCTCCTCTGGCATTCCCTACCCTGACCTTCCACTCACTATCCTGCCCTCACTTCACCTTCTCTACCCTGTCACTCCCTACATTGTTTTGTATTACCCAGCCCAGTACCTTGATACACTGCTTCTTGCTACTCTACCCTGCCGTCTCACTACCCAGCCCTTCCCTGCGTCTCCTTACAGTGCTCTGCCACTTTTTACCTTGCTCCTTTCCCTATCCTGTCCTTGCTTATTATAACCTACCATGCCCCTCTCAGCACAGCTAATCAGTCCACCATCTTCGTTTGTGATTAGCTCTTGGTGCCTTTAAATCATCTGTTGAAAGCCTCGATGCCAAGTCAGGTCTACCCTCTCTTTTCCAGTGTTGTGCTCTTCTTTCTCTTTGATCAGTCCCCTTCCCAGAGGCTCACCATTCCTCCACCCACACTAGCAGACTTTACTTTCGGCCCACACTTATGCCCTCCTTTTCCAGTTTGTATACAACTTCTGCTCTCCCATTCTTCCTTTACCAATTCCAATGTCCTTCCTCTTCATCTACATCCTCTCCCCCCCACCACCCCATCCCAGCTCTTACCTCGCACTATAATTTGCACCTCTGTTACTCCTTATTCCAAGTCCCGTACATCACACCGTGTGCTTTGTTCCTATTTAACATCTATCCTCTCATTCTTCTGCTACCCATGTTTGCACTGATGAGTCTAAAACATCAAGTGGCACAGGATTTGCAGTACTTTTTCCCTCTTGATCTTATCAGCTTTTCTGACACTGAACTACATGCAATAAGCTACAAAAGGACAAAAATCTGGGCCAAGTTAAGATGAAATGAGTATATTTATGGACAGCAGAAGGAATCCCTGAAACAAGTTTATTTAAGTGACAATGATTCAGGGCTAAAGTGCATTTCACAATGCAATTCATGGCCCCACCCCGCCAAAGACTGTGGTCAACAATCATTTTTTATCTTTACTTTTTTTAGTAAATATATTTCACATTGTACACAGCCACAAAAGCCATTCAGATCTCTAACCAGATGAACCATCACCATATACTCACCCTCAGAAGGTACCCTACCCCAGGAGCCACAAGTACACCTTGCCAGTCTACAATGTGGCCATCATCCTTCTCTGCCATCCACCCTACAGAAACTACCTACTCGACAAACACACTTACACGCTTACATTAACCTGGTCTAAAGCTGCCATCTTTCCATCGTGAATGTTGGGCTGTAAGAATACCTTACCACAATAGTATGATGCCTGTCATAAAGAAAATGCTATTGAAAGGATGCAAAGCCATAGTATTATCTTTTCTGACACTGAGGTCTGTGAAATAGCTGCAAAGGGACAAAAATCTAGGCCAAGATAGAGTGAAGCCAGACTACAATACAGTTGCCACCCTTTCCTTCTTCATTATCAACACAATGTACAATCCACAAACTATACAACACACTAAATCAACCCCCACATCACAACACACTTACTCACCTCATGCACCACACTATCACAACACAGAAAATCCTTCAACATAACCTCAACATACAATCCCAGGTAGTGACCCGTTGAAGTGACTGGTTTCCTGCAGTCCAGTGGGTTCAAGTTCAGATGAGTCTGGGGTTGCAACCACCACCACTAAATTGACACCTATTAATTATGTATGTCCATTTGAACAGTTCACCTATGGCTTAGCGCATTTTAAAGTTGAGCTTAGCATTTCTGAAGACTTCTGCTTGCCAACACTGCATGCCCAGCCGGCCATCATGACTTGTGAGTGTTTGGCTTTGTGAGCGGGACCTTTTGAAAGTGGAAACTTTGTCATGCTGTTTTACAGTGTACATATGTAAATACACCTAGGTTAAGGTAAGTTCATGTGTACTGTATCATTAAACACATTAAAATTTAAGCTGCTTATTAAACATTTAGTGCTTAGGGTTGACCAATAAATAATACATGCTAGACACTGTAATTGCACTGGGATGACCAACCATGATTACTAGAAACTTTTTGGCAGGTTTCCTCGGTCATGTGGCGGTTTCTGCTCTTTCAGCACCTGCTTGGTCCCAAAGATGCTGAATGAGAGGACTTTTACTGTACGTCAAAGGATGAAGATTTATCAGCTTTACACATATGTACGAATATTTTTTGATTTATACTTTTATTCAAATACTCCCAGTGGTCACCAGCAAAGATATTAAAAGAAAAAAGGTTGTTTCACAAGATAGTCGCTGCCCGCAATACGACATGCTCTACAGGTCAAAACACAGCCACATGTTTTCTCAGATGTATCCCACACTTTTCTTCTTATTGGTTCTTTCTTGGCAGGTGGGAACTTGGCCCAGCCTCTGACACCTCTCGCACCCTTCTTTCCTGAGTCCGATCTGCAATCAGTCACAGCACATACAGTATTAAGTGTGTCATACTAAATGTTGACAAAGTCTGTTGACAAACACTCGTATGTCAGGTACCTTGGAGTTCTGGAGCCAAGACCGAATTCAGTATTACTTTACAGCAGATAAATCTACTACTCTGACTTGACAGCAATATCCATGACTTTACGATCGTGTGAGTTCACATAAAGACGAATACAGTACTAATATAGCTCATTAGTCGTACTGATCGTTATTTACCCTAAACAGATTCTAGTAATGGTTATAATGGTTAATACTTTTGTGAAAGATAAGCCGTATAATGCATATCATCTCTAAACAATACTCCATCCATCCATCATCCAATCCCACATTGCCCCATGAGGAGCGTAGGAGCCCGGGGCTAGGCAGTTGGTCCCGACATTTAAGATGAGAGTGACCCGCCTCACTCATCCCTGAGTGGCATTACATGAGCAATCAACCCCAACCACCCCTTGGATATAAACCTTCACAGGCTCAATTTGACTGGAGTGCAATAATTACCCACTAAACCACCAGGCGCCAAAATCTGGTTATATGGTTACCACCCAGCGTAGTAAATGGTTTCCTGGTGTTCAGCTTTAAACATATATTAACTACTATTTGCTTCTAAAATAGTGAAAAGCTTCTGGATGTATGAGTTGAGGGATGAATCATAGATTCTTTGTCGAGTTGGTTCCTTTGACCCTGCAACCTCGGTCCGTGGGAACCACAGTCTCTTTGACAAAAATCTTATTTTTATCTTTTAATACATTTGCTGGTGACCACTGGGAGTATTTGAATAAAAATATCAGTCAAGAAATATTTGTACACAATTGTAAAACCAACAAATCTTCATCCTTTGACGAATATAGTCAACACCACAAACCATTCAAATGACATCACAAAGTATTTTGTGACCTCATTATTAAGCATGGGACTCACCTTTAGGGTTAGCTTCACTAAAAGAATATGAAATGTTACAAGAAGCGTCATATTCACAAGAACTGAAACTGATGGGTGGAAATGGTTAAGTGTGAGAATTTCATATTAGAGACAAAATACATCAATAAGAATGCTGACTCACAAAGTTAGTTATACGAGAGAAAAGAGTAGTCTCGTTCACGATCAAGAGGAAGAGAATTGGAGTAAATAATGCTGATCCAGTCCCTCTAGTCTGTTCAGGGGTTGTTCTGGTATTAGGCAAAAAAGTGAATGCAAACTTGTAGGCTCTGAATCAATTACATTTATTCCAATTTACTATTTTGACTACAGTATACATATATAAAAGCATACAGTATCAAAGGTAAATGCCAACCCTTTCCCATACCTATAGGCCCCAAGAAGGCCCAAGTGTAGGAGTACCTGAGGCTACCACAGTTCAGATCATACGAGCCGTGCAACGGTTACGGTCTGGATCAGTCTTCTTTATTCTTTCCATCTGACTATAAAATGGAGTAATTTACCATGAGTTCAGGTATCTTAAAATGACCATACTGGTATCTTCATTTGACTTTCTTTAATTTTCTCTGGAAGGACAACTTTTTAGTTTCCACTTTAAAACCAATCCTTTCTTCATCCATGATTGTTTACAGTTTGAAAAACTTCACCTCAGGAAATGAAACCTCAAATATATTTTAACAATTTAAAAACACTGTACTTTGGACACTTGACATTTTTCCACTCAAATGAAACTCAAATTTTCCATTACTTCCCTAACATCAATGATGTCCTCTGAGCACTTCAGTCTTTGCTTCAGCACTCCATTAATACCTGCCAGTCCCTTTTCAAACTTTGTCTTGAGTTTCTGAGGGTCCCTTGGGAGAGTACGGGAGCAAAAGAGGATACAATTGACCTCTTCGGGGATGCATTGGCTCTGCACAACAGGGAACACAGATTTAATGTCTTCAATAATGCAGGACTTCAGTTGCTCTCTAATACATTTTAACAATTTAAAAACACTGTACTTTGGACACTTGACATTTTTCCACTCAAATGAAACTCAAATTTTCCATTACTTCCCTAACATCAATGACGTCCTCTGAGCACTTCAGTCTTTGCTTCAGCACTCCATTAATACCTGCCAGTCCCTTTTCAAACTTTGTCTTGAGTTTCTGAGGGTCCCTTGGGAGAGTACGGGAGCAAAAGAGGATACAATTGACCTCTTCAGGGATGCACTGGCTCAGCACAACAGGAAACACAGATTTAATGTCTTCAATAATGCGGGATTTCAGTTGCTCATCTCGGCATACAAGATTGATAATCAGGACACCTGGAGAGACAAGTATAGTGAAGATTGTATTTATATGAAAATTGTACATATACAGTAGGTCAACAAATAAGGATAGGAGGGCATCATTATAGGATACAATGCAGTTAATGTTATCAATAACCTGGGATTTTACCTGCTTGCCTTAGTACACAAAATTGACAATCAGAACACCTTGAGAGGCAAGAAAAGTGAAGATAATACATATACAGTAATATATAAACATATGCAAGTCACTGGTTTTGAAACTCTGTATGCCACTAAATCCACAGATAGTTAAAGTAAAACTTCCTGTTAAAGTTCCACTGCTACCTGTAAAGCTAGGGTCAGTGTCACAAACACACAGTCAATTCCTTTTTGTAAGTCTGATTTGATTTCCCATGACATACAAGGAGAGAAGCCAGAGCCTTCCCTTGTTTCTTGTTCATCATCATCACCCAGACCTCCTTTCCCACCCTAGGGCAGGGTGAGGAGTAGTAATGTCTACAGTAGACACCCAAAGTTTGCCCAATTCAATGGGCCATGCTTCCATTCACTCATCATTCAAGCCCTCAAAATCCTGGCACCATCTGATGGGACAAAAAAATTTCACCACATTCTGTAGCTTCACATATACCTACCTGATAGAGCCAATCCAAACTCTGTCACATTAAAAATGGGTGCCAAATCCCTGGTCATGCGCTTCTCTGCACAAAATTCGTCCAGCCAGCTCTATCTCTTGTCAGTCCTTTAGCCTCACCAACTTCCATACCTCTCTTCCTCACACTCTCATCCACCATATCCCTCCACCTTTTTCTTGGCCTACTTCACCTCCTCCCTCCTTCATATTTGCTCAGATATCCCTTTTCCGCCACTCTATCGTCATCCATTCTCTCCACAAGACCAAATCATCTAAGTACACTCTCTTCGATTCTGGTGTCCACGGACTTCCTCACTCCGCATCTTTCACAAATAAACATTATTCCATATCCTATCCACTCTCTGTACTCCACATACATTCCTCATCAGTCCCATCTCCGTTGCTCTTACTCTTGACTTTTCATTTTCATGCCACACCATAGTCTCACATCCATATGTTAAAGGTGGCATTAACACTCCTTCATGTAAGCCTTGTGCACCTGCAATACCAAGCCTCTGTTTCTTATCAAGGCCTTCATTGCACCTCTCCTTCCTTGTTTCACTCTACTTTCCACTTCTTTTGCACAGTTTCCTCTCTTTTCTAACACTGTACCCAGGTATTTGAACTCTCTCACCAATTCCAGTCTCTCTCCATTCACAGTACCGCACCATCACACTGGGAGTCACCTTCTCTCTCAATAACCATCACTTTACTCTTTTCTACATTTACTCTCAAGGCACGAAGCTCAGAGACATCTACAAAACTCTGCACTAGTTTACCAAGCTCTTGTCCAGTACTTGCAAGCAGCACTGCATCATCAGCATGCAACAAATTTAAGATATCCATCCATCACCAATGCCATCCCTCTCTCCATTACTCATGTTTTTACTTCTCTTATCACCCCATCTATATATATATTGAACAACCATAGGGACATCACACAACCTTGTTGCACACCCACACTGATCGTGAACCATTCTCTTAGATGCCAATTTACCCTCATATATGCCTCACTACCATCATAAAAACTCTTGACTGCACCTAGCAGCTTACCATCTACAACATGCATGCACAAAACCATCCACAATCCCTCTCTATCTACTTTGTCGTTTACTTTTTCCAGATCTACAAATGCCATTAACACCTTATAGTCCTTCTCACAAGCCTTCTTTACTATCTGTCTCACTGCAAATAATTGATCCAAACATCCTCGTTCCTCCTTCAAAAAGAAGAAAAAAAAATACTGCTTATGAGAGGAAAATCATTGTAAAAAAAATATACAGTATCTGTTTTAGGAGGAAAGACAAGGAAAGGAGAGTGTAGAATCTCCCTGTATCTCTATTCTTTCAGCAAAAACAAATATATGTTTATGACAGGGAACTGATCAGTAATATGAGATTTTCACTCCAAATGACAGTAACAACTGTACAATAAATAAATGTTGTGATATTTTAAAACACATTCCCCCACTTATAATAAGGACTGCTGTTAACTTAACATAAGAACAGCTGGGCCTAATTACACACAGTAATTACCGTTCACCATCCACTCACTCGTTAATGCTGCTCTCGGGTGTCTGTCCTTTCCTTTCCTCCTTCCTTCTTTCTTTCCTTCCTCTTCTGCCATTCTTTACTTCATTCTTCCTTGTCCTTCTGCCTACGGGTGAATTTACACTCCCTCTTCTATCTGTCTTTCCTTTGTTCTTTCCTCTTCCTTCTGTCTATGGGTAATTTACACTAAGTGACACGCCAAATGGTTTCCTGTACACCAGGACACCATTTACTATGCTGGGTAGTAACCATATAGTCAAATTATGGCGCCTGATGGTTTAGTGGGTAATTACAGCACTCCAATCAGATTGAGCTGGTGAAGGTTTATATCCAAGGGATGCCTGGAGTGTATTGCTCACGTAATGCCACTCAGGGATGAGTGAGGCTGGTTGCTCTCATCTTAAATGTCTGGACCAACTTGTCTAGCCCCAGGCTCTTACACTCCTCATGGGGCAACGTAGGACTGGATGATGGATGGATGGATGGAATTACTCAGACTAATGAAAATGGTACTATTGATCAACTTCCACCTCAAACTATTGGTATAATAATGGTACAGTATTTTTGCTCCTACTTATCCTCACATGCTTAGAAACAATCTGTACGTACCAACCCTCAGGTATTTATGTAATTATACTGTATAGTGTACAGAAAATTCTTATTGTATGTGGCATTTTTTCACATTCTTTTATGTTACTAACTCCACGGAAATTTACAGAAAAATTGCCGGTTAATACTCCACTGTTACCTATAAAGCTGAACTGTCAGTTCCCCCAATTTATAGTGCCAAATGTAATTTTAACCCCTTGCCACCAGTGGATGGCTATATCCGACACGATATTGGTGGGGCGTGGATGCCAGGTGTCGCATATGACTGCAAGTGTTTTCGCACCACAATTCGAAGTGGCCGCCACTTGATCTCATCACCAAAGGGTAGGGATAGACTCCTGCCACCTGAGGCAAGCACACCTCAGTCATCTCTGTGACTTTGCCAGGTGCAGGATGATGTTATCTTATACCTCTCATCCAATTCCACTCCTGCCTCACATGGACTCCTTGCTTCATCCACCTCTGCCAAGCCTCTTTCCAAGGATACAAGGAAAGGGCTCAGTGATAGTACCATAGGGCGTACCCTGGATGCAACTGTGTCTAGTTTATCTAGTAATGAAGACACTATCATGTTGAGAGCAGAGCGAAAGCCTGGGCCATGCACACACACACAATACATCCTGCATACCGCACCAAATGTTACTTCCCTTCTTCTTGTCCTTATTCATCGATGCGACCACCTACAGGCCTGGGGACGCTTTTATTTGCAAGTAAAAGAGTTGGTGAGTAATATGGCTGTTGCTTCCTTAACTGCTATACTTTCTGAGATATTACGGTTTGAAAACAAGTAATTTTGGAAAAAAATGGCTGTACTGAGAGGGCGACCGCAGTATAAATAGCCTGGCGACCAGGGGTTAACTGTGATACTCTATTATGGAAAACATCCCTTCTGTATGAGGACTGGCTGTATAGCAAACAACTTACCTGGCTGTGTTAGGCAGGATGCAGTCAACTCCAGGAAGCAGGGCTCAACAAATGAAGGTGGAGGAAAGCTCATCCCTAGACTCATATCCTTGGAATCTACGTCAAACATTATGAAGTCGAATTTTGTGCCTGTGGAGTCAAATTGTGATAAGTGTCACCATCCACTCACTCAATATAGTGCTGCTCTCAGGTGCCTGCCCTTTCCTCTCTTCCTTCTTTCCATCCTTCCTCTTCTGTCTTTCTTTCCTTCTTTCCTCTTCTTTCTGTCTATGGGTGACTCTACACTGAGTGACAAGCCAAATGGTTTCCTGTACACCTGGAAACCATTTATTGTACTACTCTGGGTGGTAACCATATAACCAACTTATGGTGCCTGGTGGTTTAGTGGGCAATTAAGACACCCCAATCGGATGGAGCCGGTGCAGATTATATCCAAGGGGTGGTTGGGGTTTACTGCTCATGTAATGCCACTCAGGGATGAATGAGGCTGGCCATTCTCACCTTAAATGTCAGGACCAACTTGCCTAGCCCCTGGCTTCTATACTCCTCATGGGGCAACACTGGATTAGATGATGAATGAATGTTTATGTTCCTATCATTATTATGAAGCTCAACAGTTTAACCTTTATTGTATAGTAGCGAATAATAAATAGTGGAACATCAGCATCCAATGCCTATTTATCACTACCATAAAAACTGGGTGGACAAAACACACAATCATGAAAGGGAAAAGTACGAAAATAAAACTAACACGATGGACACACCTCTACTCACTCATCATTCATGTCTTAACCTTTTGGCTGTGACATACCTTGTGTAAGAAATTTCCAGTAGCCAGAGGTGTGCCTTCCAAAATCTCATTTACAGATGTTTTCCAAATTTCCCACATTTCCTTACGTTTATGTCTGATTAGTGGCCAAACTCAATGTGATTCAACGTCTATTTTGCACAGTGGTCAGTGATAACTCTTTCCTGCCCATTCTGACAACTTAAAAACAAGGCATCTGCAAATCATCACTATTCATATCTGGGGGCATCTGGAGTTTTCCAGTTGTTTCAATTTTAAGCAGAAATACAGATTTATATTACTGTATGGTAAGTACTGTATTGAAGATTCCTGAAGCAAAAAAAGGTTAATGTTTGCCAAATTTCCCTCACTTTGGATATCCACTCCCCTCACATTCATCTTCCACACTATACGCTGTCTCAGACGAAACTGTCCTTGCAACAATGCTTGTGGGGTACTGACAATTCTATCATTTGCTATGTTGGAGAAATGCAGTACAATATTTCAAAAGGTTACAGAAGCATATCTATTCATGTGTTCTCACATATTCACACCCTGTAGAGGTTCCTCTAATGATATATTCAGACTATCACTCAAAACACTGCCAGTGCAACACAATTTCAACATCCATTTCTCAGCTTAAAATTCCAAAACACCCTCCACGCTAATACCCATTCTTCAAGCACTGGGTGGGGGTGGGTCACTCCTCCGTTGGAAGAGAGTGGTGTTCCTTGGTTCTACTACATATCAATGACCCTTCAGGACCTGTAAAGCATGGCCTGAACTTGTACAGCAGAGCTGCCTGCCAACGTCGACTGTTCAAGCTGGGTGCTGACATACCACCACAGTCATACCATGCATACAATACCAGGCACAGTACAGTGATCTGAGAAAAAAAAATTATGGATACTTTCTGGTATATCAGGAAACCATTTACTATGCTGGGTGGTAACCATATAACCAAATATTGGCACCTGGTGGTTTAGTGGGTAATTATGGCACTCCAACCAGATTGAGCTGATGAAGGTTTATATCCAAGGGCTCCCTGGGGTTTATTGCTCACGTAATGCCACTCAGGGATGAGTGAGGCTGGTCACTCTCATCTTAAATGTCAGGACCAAATTGCCTAGCCCCAAGCTTCTATGCTCCTCATTGGGCAACGTAGGATTGGATAATGGATGGATGGATGGATATAAAACAAAGCCTTCCCATGCTTATGAGCCTAGGAAATCGACCCAACCTGGACAGAGGCACTGCCGCAGCCACCAAACAGCCCTTGTCTCCCCATTCCTCTGAAAGGAGGGTGGTGGGCTCCATTAGCACAAACCCTTCCACCTGGAGACACATTCCTTCAGTATTTTCTATCAGGAAGCCTGCACCTACTCTGACCTGCCAAGTCCTTTTTTATCCCTCCTTGCTGGAGAGACAAAACTCAATTGTGGACCACCTGAACACACATGCCCAAAAGGCAACAGAAACATTACACATAAACACTGGAACAAGCAACCACAGAAAGAAGCTGTTGCATCTCAGCTGCTTAGGCCTGGCATCACAAAAACATATCTCACAACAGACATGTAGCTGTAGCAACACACAAAACACTATTCCAGCACATACAACATATAAAAGACCAGATATGCACAAACAAAAGAAACACGATTAAGATCTTCCCAGCTTACCTTCTTCTACTGCTTTCCGAACATAGTCCAGACCATCATAGACATAAGCCTTCAGTCGGTGATCTGGCCGAAACCCAAAGAATCGTTGAGCCATATCTACCATAGCCGGATCTATGTCCACTCCTGTTACCTTTGTCTGTGAATTGTGAAAAGTAATTTAAATGATTTTAGACAATCATCATCATTAATGAAGCATTCACTTCACTGAAACCTACGTCTGAATTATCAGTCTATGAACCCCTAAAGTCCTATGGCTGTCGAACGAGAGTTAGGGAAAATGTCACATAAAATCCTATGGCTGTTGATGGTAGAGACTACCAAAAACAGGCGGTAGGTAGCACCGCCTCTTTAATAATGTATACAGGACCTGGCCAATGGGAACTAAGAGATCAGGTGGTGCGAAGCACGATCTGGTCCCCTCCCCGGATGTGGGGACCACCCCTCCTCCCAAGGCCATTGCTCCACCCCCATTTGCCCTATGGGATCCTGCCTTCTGTATCCCCTCCCACACAAACTACCCACCATACCCCTTCTAGACATTATTGGCTGTGCTTGGAAGACATATTCCCCCCCTCCCCCCCCTCCTGATGCCCTCCCACACTCTCTCCACCTCCCTATTTCCCCTTATTTCTCAGGGATACTTCATTCTCACCCATAGTGAGGAGTGACTTTTTTTTTTTTTTTTCTAAAGGTCGATTGTGGAGTAACCATTAGAATGTGAGAGTGAAATATAAATTTTCCGGTTTTTAAATCAAGCTCTTCAAACCTATGATACCAAAATTTACTTTGGTGCAATTTTTTTCCTCTCTCTATACATGAGGGGTAACAATTTTGATTTATACACGAAAGTTAACAATTTTTATTTCTGATGTTCCCTGACAGTCGATACTGCGGTAACTGTAAGTCGCATGAGAGTGAAACATACGTTTTCAGGTGGGTAAATTCAAGCTCTTGAAACCTGTAAGAAAATTTTTTGCCTTTAGTGAAAATTAAAAAACTGGACCCTTTTGCAGTTCTGGGGATAGGGCGAATGGGAGATTTGCGGTCTTTAGGAGTTATATCACCCCATCCACTCAATATATATACGGATGGGATGATGAGAAAAGTAAAAACACAAGTAATGGAGAGGGAGATGGTGCTGGTAATGAATGGCGATGGCTGGAACATCTTAAATCTGTTGTATGCTGATGATGCAGTACTGCTTGCAAATATTGTATGCTGATGATGCAGTACTGCTTGCAAATATTGTATGCTGATGATGCAGTACTCCTTGCAAATACCGGACAAGAACTTTGTAGACTAGTGCAGAGTTTTGCTAATGTCTATGAATGTCGTGCCTTGAGAGTAAATATAGAAAAGAGTAAAGTGAAAGCTACTGAGATAGAAGGTGGCTCCCAGTGTGATGTTACAGTGAAAGGAGAGAGACTGGAATTGGTGAGAGAGTTCAAATACCCAGGTACAGCGACAGAAAACAGGAAAATTGCAAAAGAAGTGGAGAGTAAAGTAAAACAAGGAAGGAAAGATGCAATGAAGGCCTTGATAAGAAACAGTGGTTGAGTGTTGCAGCTGCACGAGGCTTACATGAAGGAGTGTTAGTGCCAACTCTAATATATACAAGTGAGACTGGTGTGGTATGAAAATGAAAAGTCACAAGTGAAAGCAGTGGAGATGGGACTGCTGAGGAATGTATGTGGAGTACAGAGAGTGGATAGGATGTGGAATAGTGTGATTCGTGAAATATGTGGAGTGAGGAAGACTGAGGACACCAGAATCAAAGACAGTGTACTGAGATGGTACAATCATGTGGAGAGAATGGATAACAAGAGTGGTGAAAAAGGTACAGTACATCTGAGCAAATTTCAAGGAGAGAGGAGGCAAGGTAGGCCAAGAAGAAAGTGGAGGGATGTGGTTGGATGAGTGTGTGAGGAAGAGGGGTTTTGGAAGTAGGTGAGGCTAGGGGACCACCAAGAAATCGAACTGGCTGGATGAATGTTGTGAGACGTGCATGATCAGGGATTTGGCACTCCTTTTTAACTGGACAGCGTCTGGACTGACTATCAGATAGGTATATGTGAAGCTACAGAATATAGTGAATGTTTTTGGCATATCAGATAGAACAGGATTCCAGGGGCTTGAATGATGAGTGAAATGAAGTGTGGCCCATTGGACTGGGCAGACTTGGGCTGTCTGGACGTTGCTACTCCTCATCCTGCCCTAGGGTGGGAAAGGAGGTCTGGATGATGATGAATATATATATATATATATATATATATATATATATATATATATATATATCCATCCATCCATCATCCAATCCTACATTGCCCCATGAGGAGCATAGGAGCCCAGGGCTAGGCAGTTGGTCCCGACATTTAAGATGAGAATGACCAGCCTCACTCATCCCTGAGTGGCATTACATCAGCAATCAACCCCAACCACCCCCTGAATATAAACCTTCACCGGCTCAATCCGATTGGAGCACAATAATTACCCACTAAACCACCAGGCACCAAAATTTGGTTATATGGTTACCACCCAGCATAGTAAACGGTTTCCTGGCGCACAGGAAACCGTTTGGCTTGTCACTCAGTGTAGAGTCACACACAGGCTGAAAGAAGTGGAAAGAATGAAGGAAAAAAAGACAGAAGAGGGAGTGTAAAGTCACCCGTAGGCAGAAGGACAAGGAAAGAATGTATATTTATATATATATATATATATATATATATATATATACAGTATATATATATACTGTATATATCATCTCATCAGCCGTTTGAGTGTCCACTGCAGGACTGGCCTATCCTGACCGAAGTGGGGATGATACTGCCAATGTATCTCTACCAAGTGGCTTAGGCTGTCTAGTAGATTGTATGTAGGGTGAGAAGTGCTTGTAAGTGTAATTATAGTGTTGGAGTAGCTCTGGATGTGTGTGTAGTCTGTGAACCAAGTGTAATCAGCCCGTACAAGCCGACTGGGTGCAAGCATACTTTACAGTATGCAACACTGGTTCAACCACAGCACCCCTTGTGTCTGCCAATGCAGTACATGGCCTGAAGAACACTCCCAAAGTTTATTACCCTGGCGGGGTGCGAACCCTCGTCCTTCAGTGTACAAACATGTACACTCTACTGCAGAGGCTCCATAAATATATATATATATATATATATATATATATATATATACAGTACTGTATATGTTTCCATTCACTCACCATTCAAGCCCCCAGAATCCTGGCTCTATCTGAGGAGGAGGAGGAGGAGGAGGAGGGAGGAAGAGGAGGAGGAGGAGGAAAGCAAACAGCAACAGACCTTATGGCCCTTTCGAGGCTCCTTGTTACAGAGAAAACTATGACTACAAGATCTAACTCTACATACCGAAGGATAAGGATAGTAAAGTAAGAAGGCTCCCCCCACCCCCAAACCCTCCAGGAAAAAGGGAGAAAAACCACCAAGCAGCATGGAAAAACCGATATGGAAATTTCATAGGAAATACTGGAAAGGAAAAGTCACATTCTATAATACTTTGTCTATAAGCTACCTGACTGAGTAACCTGAAAGAGAAGTAATCAAATAAACTAATAGTTACGGCATGATATTATAAACCGGTACATTGAGTTAATGGGAAGTCTGTGGACAAAACATCGAAACTACACACTGCACAGCATTGATGTTTAGCAGTGGTGCGGCAGCCTTGCCTGGCGCTTTTAAGGTAGGCAGCAGTTAATCAGGCTCTAGCTCTGTTCACTCCACTGAGACAAGGAACTCTCCTATGTGGGACAAGTACACAAGTTTCCTCCTGAAGCAGTGACCCCTGGTACATTAAAAAAAATCCCAATGGTGGTCACCTGACTAACAGGGCCCCTCAGTGATCCACAGCCCATCACAAGTCGAAAGTGAGAGTAGTGACCATTAACCCCTAGGGTACGCAATTCTCCAGCCTCGACTGCCCCCAGGACGCAAAAACAGGCCTATTTTTTGACTTTCTCGAAGGTTAAAAGTTTTATGCCCAATTTATAGAGCTTGAATTTACACACCTGAAAATGCAAACCCCAACCTCGTAGATCCAACAGTTACCGAGCTATGGCCCGTCAAAGTTTATAATAGTTACCCATCACAGCCCCGGTGAGAAAGAAAATACGCTGCTCATACCTGTTTTCTTCACAAAATTTCGTACAAAAATCACCAAAATTATTTTTTTTGGTGTGTATTGATGTTATAAACCATTGTAATGTGCTTAGAAAAAAATAAAATGGTGACAAACCCCCCAATAAATATGATCAAGAGTAAAAATCTTCCTCCCTTCCACTACTCTCCCCAAACCTCCAATCCCCTCCCTCCCTTTCTCTTCCCTCCCCTCGCCTAACTTCCCCTTCCCCCTCCCCACCACGCCGAGCTGTCAAATCTAGCTAGGGAAAATAGTCATGAACCCCCCAATAAAAATATGACAAATAGTAAAAATTATCCTCCCCTCCCCACACCTCTAGTCCCCTCCCTCCCCTCCCCTCCTCTTTCCTCTCTTCCCTTCCCTCCCCTCGCCTAATCTCCCCTCCCCTCCTCTTTCCTCTCTTCCCTTCCCTCCCCTCGCCTAATCTCCCCTCCCCTCCTCTTTCCTCTCTTCCCTTCCCTCCCCTCGCCTAATCTCCCCTCCCCCCTTTCCCCTCCCCTCCAAGCTGTCAAATCTAGCTACTTTTCGTTTAGTTTCTTTTCGTTTTTGAAGACTCCAACATGCTTGCATGCGTCGGCATAAAATAAAATTTCTTTTTCAAGTGGGTTTCGAATAAAGATAGCTCAAATAACTGTGGTGTGCATATCTGTATGCAGACACGAATAAATTACAGGTAATGATTAAAAAACACGCGCCATAAAGCGTAAAAAATACGCAATATTCGAGGCTGGGGAGGTAAAGATACTGCGTGCTAGGGGGTGGGGGTGAGGGTAGGGATTGGGGTGGGGGGTTGGGGGTGGGGGGTTGGGGGTGGTGGTGGTGGGAGGTGGTAAGGCCAGGAGGGGGAGTATGGGGATGGAGGGATGGGAGGAGACCACCACCAGACACAAAGGAAGGGCCCCAGTGGAGTACAGGGACATGGAGGTAGAGTAGGGGGGAAATACCCTCCCCCAGTCATAGGGGGTTCCACATGGGAGAGGGGGATGCATGAGGAGGGTGTGGGAGTGGGGGTGGTAGTGGTAAGAGCGTGGGAGGTAGGGTAGCAACAGGGTAGTGGGGTTGAGGGACGTAGCAAGAGGGAGGTGGGGGATACACCCCTCACCATAGTTCTGATTGGTTAGAAGCCCTCTGCATCACAGTTGGGGTGGAGCCTGCTGCCGCCAGTTTTTTGTGATTGTTGCACGATAGGTGTTGCTCGTCCTTTTAAGAAATTGCACAAAAAGCCTGATCGATGAGATTAGTACTTTAGGGATTAACTCAGGGTTATCTGTGCAGATCCTAATCTGTGCTTATATTACTTTCTTTGTATTGGGGAGATTGAAAAATATATAAGATAGGTGTCTTAGACAAAAGGGGACTGCACAGTGCACAGTGTGGATGTACAATGCACAGAGTGGATGTTTAGGGGTGGTGCGGCAGCCTTGCCTGGCGTTTTTTAGGTAGGCAGCAGTCAATCAGGCCCTAGCTCCGTTCACTCAACTGAGACAAGGAACTCTCCCATGTGGGAACTGTACACAAGTTTCATCCTGAAGCAGTGCCCCTGGTATGTTAAAAAAAAAACGATAGTGGTCACTTGACTAACAGGGACCCTCAGTGATCCACAGCCCATCACAGGTCGAAAGTAAGAGTAGTGACCGTTAACTCAGGGCTATCTGTGCAGATCCTAATCTGTGCTTACTGTATATTCCCTCATTTGCATTGAGTAAATCG
This sequence comes from Coenobita brevimanus, assembly GCF_032717465.1. NCBI lineage: Eukaryota > Metazoa > Arthropoda > Malacostraca > Decapoda > Coenobitidae > Coenobita > Coenobita brevimanus. The sequence goes on from NC_137038.1 coordinate 8,179,263, forward strand.
AAAAATGTATAATGACGTGACGTGACGCTATGTTAAGTTTATGGGGTGTCCTGTAGACACGAGGGGACTGCACAATGTGGATGTTTAGGGGTGGTGTGGCAGCCTTGCCTGGCGCTTTTAAGGTAGGCAGCAGTCAATCAGGCCCTATGGTCAGACTCAAATATGAAGTCCATTTGGGTGGGGCCCGTGTGGGGATTTCCCTCTCTACAGCTCTGCCAAACCTCCTCTCTCTCTCTCTCTCTCAGTTGATTGTGAAAGTTGTTATATACTTATAAGTTGTGTTTTCTTCTATATTGTTTCAACCTTTTTTCCACACCACCACTGAGGTAAAAGTCTTGGCGCGTTTTTTTTTATAGAGGTTTCCCCAGTAGGCATAAGTCCTCTCTCTGATCTTTCTTCTAGAAAATACTTGTTCACATTGTAAATAAGTTCTTTCTCCCGACTGTGGAGCACACGAGAGCGAGTCGGAGTAGCTGCCATCGTGGGTGGGGATCAGGGAGAAAGTGACCGGTCACCTGTAGTCTGAGGTGGGTGTCCTTGACCTCTGGCAACGTCAGAAAGCGACGTTGTCACGTGGTGTGGAATTTATACAAATCATTGCTATTATCCTAAAAAGCGACACATTCATAGCACTATATTGCCTTATTTAATATATTTAATAAGTACAGAATATTTAATATACAATTTCAAATAGTAAATAGCTGACATATGACAGAGAGAGAGATAGGTACTGGGGTTGATGCGGCAGAGCTGTAGAGAGGGAAATCCCCTCTCGGGCCCCACCCAAACGGACTTCATATTTCAGTCTGACCATAGCTCTGTTCACTCCACTGAGACAAGAACTCTCCCATGTGGGAAGTGTACACAAGTTTCCTCCTGAAGCAGTGACCCTGGTACATTAAAAAAATTCCGATGGTGGTCACTTGACTAACAGGGACCCTCAGTGATCCACAGCCCATCACAGGTCGAAAGTAGAAGTAGTGACCATTAACTCAGGGCTATCTGTGCAGATCCTAATCTGTGCTTATATTACTTTATTTGCATTAAATAAATTGAAAAATGTATAATGACGTGACGTGACACTATGTACGGGTACGTTGTTTACGGGGTGTCTTGTAGACAAAAGGGGGAATTACACGTAGCTATAAAAGCAAGTTATTTGGACAGAAAAAGAGTCAGCTGAGGATTCTCGTGCAAATACTTGTCTATTTTGTTTTTGAATGTCTCAATTGAGATACTGTTCATGGTATCTGAGGGTAATCTGTTCCAGATACTGTATTTACAACTCTGTTAAAGAAGAAGTATTTTGCTTCATGGGATTGGAAATGCTTTCCCACAATTTTGCAGCCATTACTTCTGGTATGACTCGACCGGTCTATATCAAAATATTTATTCATGTCTAAGTTGTCATATCCCTTCATGATTTTGAAAACTTCCATAAGGTCCCCTCTTAACCTGCGCTTCATTAGGCTAAATAATTTAAGTTCTTCAAGGCATTCCTCGTATGGTTTGTTTCTAAGTTGTGGTATCATTTTTGTGATTCTTCACTGAATTTTCTCCAATTTTCAATGTCCTTTCTGTAGTACGGAGACCAGAACTGCACACAATAATCAAGATGGGGGCGCACTAGTGAGTTGTACAAGGCAAGTATGACTTTTCCCGATTTAAACTCAAAAGTTCTCCCAATAAAACCCACCAGCTTGTTTGCAATTTTAACCACCTTGGTGCACTGCTTACTTGGTTTTAGGTAATTTGATATTATCACACCAAGATCCTTTTCACTGTCTGTACTTGATTTAGGTAATTTGATATTATCACACCAAGATCCTTTTCATTGTCTGCACTTGATAACTGGATATTGTTAATTTTGTAATTTGCATGGACATTGTTACTTCCAATATGAAGTACTTTACATTTTTCTGTGTTGAATTTCATTTGCCATTTTTCTGGCCAGCTTGCTAAAGTATTAAGGTCATTTTGTAACTGCTGCCACTGTAATTTTGAAGTTACTTTACTGGTTATTTTAGTATCATCTGCAAATTTGGATACTTTACAATTTAGACCCTCATCAATATCGTTTATATATATAATAATAAGTATCGGTCCAAGTACTGAGCCTTGGGGAACGCCGCTGATCATATTATGCCATTTGGATTCCTTTCCATTTATCACAACTCGCTGTTTTCGGTCTGAAAGCCAGTCTTATAACCATTTCTGCGTATTTCCTTTTATTCCATGTGCTCATATTTTGCTCATGAGACACTTGTGAGGGACAGTGTCAAATGCTTTCTGAAAGTCGAGGTAAATTATATCTACTGCTCCTGAGTCATCGTATTTGTAAATATCATGGATGCAGTAAGTTAAGCATGAATGACGATGTCTGAATCCATGCTGCGAGTCTTTAATTATATTATTTTCTTCTAGATAATTAACTATTTTATCTCTTATGATATTTTCCATTAACTTGCACATTATTGATGTTATGCTGAATGGTCTGTAATTTCCTGGGTGCAACTCATTTCCTTTTTTGAAAATTGGTGTTACATTTGCTAGCTTCGATCTGCATAGAACTTTCCCAGTACTTAACGATTTATTGAATAAGACAGAGAGTGGCAGCAGTAACTCATTTTTTTGCTTCTTTGAGAATTCTCGGTGATATTTTATCAGGGCCAGGGGTTTTATGTTCGTACCATTTATGGCTAAAAGGATATCGTTATTATGGATAGCATAGTTACTAGGGACTGTGCTATTTGCTTGGTTTGTGGGCAGCAGTAAGTTTCTGGTGGTGTTTTCAACAGTAAAAACAGACGCAAAGTAATCATTAAGAATGCCATTTCGACCTCATTTTCTGTGTGTTTGTCACTGTTCGTTTTTAGAGGACCTATTGATGTAGTCATAATCTTTTTCTTTCTAATGTAACTGTAAAATTCTTTAGGATTTGATTTGCACGTACTAGCAATGTGGATCTCCAGTGCTCTTTTGCTTTGTTTAATAAGTCTTTTCCATCCCTACGTGTCAAGTGGGGTTGGTGGAGGATTAGTGCCCCTCCCTGTAAAACAATTAACTCTAAGCCGTTGGCCACCCCGTTTGGGATACATGGTGTCTGGCAATGAATGAATGAATGAATAAGTCTTTTCGATATGCGGCGTAGATTTTCGTACTGTAATTTATCATCATTATTTTGTGTAATCTTATATTTATGGTACTCCTGTTTTTTGGCTATTAAGTTACTTTTAATTTCACTGGACCACCACTTTGGTTTTACTATTACCTGCTGGACGCCTGTTACATAGTGGCACACATGACTTTACCACTTCATTACATTTTTTGGTGAATATTTCCCATGCTTCGTTTATGTAATCAGTTTCAGACATTTGATTCCAATCTGCAGCTGAAAGCACTCTGAGCCTGCTGAAATCAGCTCTCCGATAATCTGGGAACTTTTCTTTGCTCTCCGTTTCTTTTACTTTTTCAGTAGTAATATTAAACTGTATAATTCGATGATCATTGGAACTAAACTCAGGTCTTATTTCAACGTTACTGACTAGGTTATCATATGTAGTCAAAATGATGTCTAGGATATTGTTTCCTCTTGTTGGGTATTCTACGTGTTGGGAAAGGGCGCTTTCTTGAAGATTCATATAAAGCTCTTGTCCTGAGTGTGCCATTGGCAGTTGACCCCACTTTGTTACTGGTATTTTAAAGTCTCCAAAAATTACGCTCTCCTCTTGACAACAAATTTCCGCAATTTGATCATAAAGTTTTTCATCTGTCTCAGTTGACTGTGCTGGAGGACGATAGACGAGACATAATTATTTTGTGTGAATTACTACTTAGCTGAACATAACTGGCATCTATGTTGGTAATACTGGGTTTGGATAGCACAAGGGGGTGGAGACTAGTTTTCACATATAGTAACACACTGACACCAGCTCAATGTGGTCACTCACAGCTGAAAATATTGTACCCTGTTAATGCGTATTCCGCTAGAAAGTCACAGTCAGATGTGTTAATCCAGGACTCTGTGATGCCAACAATGTCATAATTTTCTAGGTAAATAAGAGATTCTAAATCCTCAAACTTGTTACATAGACTACGTGCGTTAATATAGCAGACTCTAATTCCATCCCAAACAGTTGATGATCTGATTTTGCAGGTATTTACATTGAGGTTACTGCTCCTGAATGTGTGACGTTTTTTATTTGAAGATGGCGACTTTATCGTTGGTGGTAGGTGGTGGCGACCATCATCCACTCACTTGATGTAGTGCTGCCTACTTCTTCCTTAGCCTTCATCATTCTTTTTCTGTGCCTGTCCTCCTCTCTTCCTATTTCTCCCATCTTTCCTGTCACTTCTTATTGCTTTTCTTTCCTTTACAGGTGGCTTTACATTGAGTGACAAGCCAAATGGTTTCCTGTAAGCCAAGAAACCATTTACAATGCTGGGTGGTAACCATATAACCAAATCATACGTGCTCCCTACGTGTCTGGGTTGGTGGAGGGTTAGTGCCCTTCCCCGTAAAACAAATAACTCAAAGTCAAATGGCCACCCCTTACGGGATTATGGCGTCTGGCAATAGATAGACAGATACACTTTATCGTGTAAAAGTCTACCTAGCCGTGCCGCTCCTACCGAGTTCAAATGGAGACCATCTTTCTGGAATAGAGTATGTTGCTCATAAAACTGGTCCCACAGACTGACAAAATCGACTCCCTCTTGTGTGCAGAGAGATTTGAGTTGGTTATTTGTGCTGAAGGCCTTATCATAAAAACTATTCTCTGCCTTGATCCTTGGAAGTATACCAGATATTATCACATTAGTGGACATAGTTTTGAATCATTTGATCATTTCATAATACTTTGCTAGCAATTCCTCCGATCTATTGCGCTTCAGATCATTTGTACCAACATGGAGACCTGGGCAGTGAAGGAGGAAGACATTCGCCGGCTCAGACGTACAGAAATGACAATGATTAGGTGGATGTGCAGTGCGTCCCTGCGTCCAAGGCCTGGAGGGGCTGGGTTTACAATGGAAGAGTTGAGAGGTAGGATGGGACTGGAGTGTATTGGTGTTGTGATGAGGAGAGGTAGATTGAGGTGGTTTGGACATGTGGAGAGGATGGGGGATGATAGTTGGGTGAGGAAGGTGAGAAGTGTTAATATTGGGGGTGGGGTTATGAGGGGTAGACCGAGAAAGACATGGGACGAGGTCATTAAGTGTGACCTTAGGGTTAAGGGACTGAACAGGGAGGCTGCAATGGATCGTGCAGCATGGAGAGCCGCCATTAGGTGACCAAGGCCGACACATGCAAGCATGTTGGAGCCTTTAAAAATGAAAACGAATGGATGACGTATAGAGTTTTATCATTTGCGTCTTTTGTGACCTCATCACAGGCTTCTGTGATATCACATTGTCCACCTCCTGGAAAACAGTACCTCTTTTTGCTGTTGGGGGTGCGTTCACAAAATTCCTCCAGCTGACCGCGTACAATAGAGTCCCCAGTAAGCCTTGTTTCTTCTGTCTCATCAACCACTTCGGCAAGGATCTGGTGGCGATTATACGTACAGTAATCACTCTAATATCCGGACGCCCAATAACCGAACATCCCCACTAACCAAACCTTATCGTCCTGGGATCAAACATTCCCAAAATGGTCCGAAAATCCAAAAAAATTGGGAAAAAAATCGATTTTTTGCCGTCCGTAATTTGAACTTGCCGCGCGCGCCGCGTGAGAGCATTGTTTTGGTTCGTCATTCCTCCGACGTCCGATAGAGCGCCGCTGCATCCTCCCCACTTCCCGCCTGTCTCTCACCGCGACAAGAGTCACCGCTCGACGTGAGTTTGCGGCTGTCTTCAGAGTCTTCTGTAGTCGGTATGCCATCACCACTACCCACCGATGCACCCCTTGGACGCCTGCCAGTGATACTCTCGGGCTCTGACAGTGAATAAACAGCAAGAACTTCTCCACCAGACCACACGGGAATTTTGAGTGTTGTGCAGTGAAAAAAACGGTGTGTTGTGTTAAGGTTTTCAAGTTGGGAGAAAAGACTAAGTAGAAAAGAAATTTAACGTAACTAACCTTCTTTGTTTTGGCTTTGGAAACTTAAAAAAACTTGGGAAAAGTTTATGTGCAACACTTAAATTTAATGGAACATTATTTGGACTAAAGTGAACACTGTGAAAAGAACGGACTTCTGTGTGTTAGTGACTAAGTTCAGTGCAAGACTTCAGGAAGAGTGTAGTGAAAGTGCTTCAGGAAATCGTTCTTACTGTCAGAGTCCGAGAGGAGGCGGTTATTCATCGAGGTGGCCAGGGACTTGCTGTAAGTAGCCAAAATGTTTCATGTTGTACTATTTCTCATACTATATTTACCAGAATGTTTCATATTGTATTTTTTCCCATACTATACTTACCAGAAAGTGTCATACTGTACTTCTTTCCATACTAAACTTACCTCATGCATGTGCAGTAGGAATGTGTTTTTCAGAGTTCGGTTAGGTTCGGTTAGGTTAGGTTCGGTTAGAGTCCATAAGTACCAGAATGTTTATTAATGTATGAACATACTTCTAAACCCACATTTTATGTGTCTATTGCATTTATTTCAGTCATTTATGTGCCTTATTGGTGTGATTTGGGTGTTAAATAGGTGCTATGCATGTCCGGAGGGAGTTGTATAGGTGTTTCTCTGTGTTAGGGTCCGTAAGTACAAGTCCATAAGCTGGGGCCCAATATCCGGACAAAACCAATATCCGAACCTACCGATGGCTCTATTGATCCGGATATTGGAGGGGTTACTGTAGTTATGGGAAAGTGCTTCCTCGTACCTTTTCCGGGTTTTGCGCCATTTCTTACCATAGTAAAGGGGACTTCGCTTGGCGAGGAACGTACTGAATCGCTGGGTGTGGAAGATACTGGTACACTATCATTTGTAACTGCCTGATGGGCGGGGGCTTGTATAAGCTCAGTTTGTAAGCGTCTTCCTTCTTGAGTGCTGTTGCTGAGTCCTACGTTTGCCGCTACAAACTCTTTCAGTATCTCCAACTCTGCCTTGAATTCCCTGTAATTTCTCTGCGATTCGGCTAAACCATTTTCTAGATCACTTCTCATGATTCATAGTTTGCACACAGGAGTCGAAAAGTAATCCAAAAAATACCGAGGCGCAAAACGACCACTACACTCCTGGCAGACATTCAGTATAGATGGCATTTTGCAGCAATATTTCCAAAATACAGTAAACCCTCAGAGATCCGGACTTCAAAGATCCGGACCATTTCTTGGCAAATTTTCAATTTAAAACATAGGCCACAAGATACACAATTTATTAATTAAAATTTACAAAAAAATATTTGTACACATTATTATACTATCCTATTCATTTTATACTGTATTGGCAAGGTGAATATAAAAAATAACTGTTTGTTTTTATTTTGCATTAAGTTATACCTAAACCGCCATAAGTTTTCTTTCATATGAGCAAATTTATATAATTTCTGGAAGATCCGGATTTTTCGAGATCCGAACAGGGTTATAGCCCCAACTAGTCCAGATCTTTGAGGGTTTACTGTACCACAAAAATAAAAAATAATATACAACTGGTTAAGGGATGTTGTTACAAATGGACAATTTACTCTAAAAATGAAATATTGAATTTCTAGGGAGATTCACTTACTTTTTATATACTATCTTCCTTTACCATTATAAAATGAACAGAAAATCTACCTGCTATGGTACAACCTAACCTACCATGAATTGTGTAAAATGAAAAGAAAATCTACTTGCCATGGTATAATCTAACTTGCCATGAACTGTGGAAATACACTATAAACTGATTCACTGGGAGAAAAAAGGAAAAAAAAAAAAATAACAATGGAATGTTGGGGAGAAATCAAAATAAAAACCTAGCTTCACAAAGTGAACAACTGTTTATAGTGTAAAAACTATTTCACTGGTGTAACAGGAGGAGGAGGAGTTCTTTGACCTTTGCTAAATGCAAAGGTTAGCCACTAGACCACACGGACAACTGTACACCTGCTGGAGGTGTGCGGGTTACGAAGCCTGTCTGCAGTGCACTGGGTGGTGAGTACCCCCACAGAATGTATTTTCGCAGGGAACGTTGGGGTTTTTCATAGTTTCTTTGGTGTTTAAATTTATTTACGATATTCCCATATGTGTTTTGATGTCAAAATATGGCAGACTGACCTGGAAACAGTGCCGTAATTAGGAGAGGTAATGTACATACAGTAGTGTATAGGTACTGTAGGGTGTTTTGGGGTTTTTAATGTTTTTTTTTTTTTTTTGCATGGCTTTCTTGGTGTTAAATATTACTTTGGATATTCCTGTGTGTTTTGATGTCTAAATATGGCAGAATGACCAGAAAACAGTGCCAAAATCAGGAAGGGTACTATACGTACAGTAGTGTATAGCTAGGTGTTTTTTTTTTTTTTTTTTTGTTGGGGAGGGGGTTAAAAAATTATTTCTGATATTCCTATGTGTGTTTTGTTGTCTAAATATGCCTGAATGGCTGGAAAACACTGCCAAAGCAAGCAATGGTACTGTACAAATAGGTTAGGCATAGGCTGGAGGTTGTGTATAGGTAGGGTCCGGAGATAGTAGGGGGATATTGTTCATTATCCGGACACTGCCACTACCTGGACATGCCTTTGGCTCTATTACGTCAGATAACTGAGGGACTACTGCATTTTTCTCTTCTAGTAAGTTTTTGTCAGAGCACCATTGAAGAAGGTATAAAGCCTTTCACATTCTCATCATACACAAGTGCATGTGAAGTGATGCTTTCATTTCATCTCAATTTTACTTGAGAAGGGCAGTGCTGAAATTTCACTGTGACCATAAATTTGTTGGAAATCCTCCCAGTGGGATCACAGTTGTTTGCTGTTCAAAGATGCAGTTGGACCTATGCCTAATTCTTATATTCATTTTGCACACTTACTCCAAAGTTTTTTCTTATTACATATATATATATATATATATATATATATATATATATATATATATATATATATATATATATATATATATATTTATATATATATATATATATATATATATACACTGTATATACATACGTATATAGTATATGTATATATATATATAGTCCCTCAGTTATATGGTCTTTGAGAGAGGTGAAGTCAGTGAATGTACAGCGAGGTTGGATGGTGAGGAATTAGAAAATGTGAGTACGTTTAAGTACTTGGGTAGTGTGATGAGTAAGGATGGAGGTTTGGAGGGTGAAGTGCTTGAAAGGGTACAGCAGGGAAGAAAGGTTGCTGGTTCTTTGAAAGCAGTGATAAGAAACAGGGAAGTGAGCATGTAAGTGAAAAAGTTACTACATGACAGTATTGTGATACCATCTCTAACGTACGGAAGTGAAGCTTGGATGTTGTTGGAAGGACACAAGTCAAGAGTGAGAGAAGTGGAAATGAGTTATTTAAGAGGAGCCTGTGGAGTCACATGGAGAGATAGGCTGACGAATGAGGATATAAAGGAACGTTGTGGTGTTGATGTGGATGTGATAGGGAGCGTTATGAGGAACACACTGAGGTGGTTTGGCCATCTGGAGAGGATGGAGGGTGAAAGACTGACGAAGGGAGTGTATGTGAGTGAGGTGGAGGGTGGAAGAGGGAGGGGGAGGCCGAGGATGAGATGGAGGGATGGGGTGGAGAGGTATATAAGAGAGGGGTGTGTGAGTTGGTTGCAGGGCAGTGAAATGGCGGGGGACAGGGCGACTTGGAGGCGATTTGTTTGTGGCCACCCCAAACGGGATTGAGGCGTCTGGCAATAGATAGATAGATAGACAGATAGATATATATATATATATATATATATACAGTATATCCAAACTCCTTCCAGCTGCAGTGAGAGATTGTTAACACAAGGAATGTCTGTGCATCTTTCCACTGTCTCTCATGTCCTGTATGAACACCTCTGGGTTAGTGGACACAGTAGGAAAATGGCTGGAGAGCTGCCATCAAATGAAAAGTCCTACACATGGTCAATGGTCTCTTAAATGTTAACACAAATGTGTGTTGGAAGATGACCATGAATTTTCCTCTGAAATTTATTACTAAACACTATATTGTAATATGTAATCTCAATATGGTCTCACATGCACAGAGTTATGGGGAAAAAAAAGAAAAAAAAAAACGATTAAAAAAATTGTAATGACTAAGTGATACCTGTATACTGTACTAATGATATCAACGTACATCAGTGTATGACAAAGCGAAGTATGGAGGCTGACAACACAAGGGAACTGACAGTGGGTTGAGCTGGTTGGAAGAAGTTTGTACAAAAGAGTGTATGGCACCTGTTTTTCTTAGTGATGTGATAGTTGTTGGATTGACTCAGCTAACAGGTAATGTGAAGTGCATAAGTGTGGATATTTACGCCTGTGAGGTGAAGTCAAGATTCTGTGGGCTTGAATGGTGAGTGAATGAGTGTGTGGCCCACTCAGTTTGGCAGCCTTTGTTAGTTCTCCCTCTATCAGCTCTCTCTTGTTCTTTGGACCCTACCTCACCTTACCCTTAGATGGGAAAAAGTAATGATGAGGATGATCAGTAACTATGAATCTATAATACCCAGAGTTGAAGAATAAGTCTTAAAAAGAAAAAAGAAAAAAAAAAGAAAAGAAAGATCCTGATGGACCTTGATTACTATACAATGTCGAAGAATGTATTTGGGGTCAGGAAATGGATATTAAATCCTAGTAAGGAAAAAGCAGCTCTTCCATCATGGCCAACCACATTGAAGCAGTTCTCGGGAGGCAACAGGATATCAGCAATACAGGCAGTTAGTCATCCCCTTCAGTTCTGCAGTTACAGGCAGTCTTGAATTGTTCAGGGCCATGTGGCTGAGCTGTATTTGTTTGTACCTGACTGACTGTATCTCTTTATAGGAGACAATACTAAATTTAGACACTGTAACTGAAAACTTATGAGCAAAGTTTCTGGATTTCTTTGCATTATTCATAACTTGAAGACTGCTTGTTAACAGACGTAGGTGGGGCTGTACCTGCAATAATCAACAAGTACCTATCTAATAACAGTACACTCAAACCTCGATTAACTTGGTGTTTAACACAGTTTTGAAGTCATGCGGTCAACAGTTCTGCAACAAAGCTCGAGTTACATAGGGTTTGTTTCAAAGTTACGTGGTTCATTCCCAAGCAGTGATGTCATGCGCCTGGTTTGCTGTGGCTGGCTACTCCACTCATACATAGTCGGCCTGACCAGACTTCTACAAACCCACTACCACTTCACTTCTCGCGTCTCACCAAGGTCTAGCCATGTTAGTGTGTGTGTGTGTGTGTGTGTGTGTGTGTGTGTGTGTGTGTGTGTGTGTGTGTGTGTCCACGTGCTGAGAGGGGCCACACCAGGATACCAATCCTAGCCACCCAGGAAGCAGTGCACCTTCACGCATGCCCAAAAGTTTGAGACAGTGATGGAAATAGAGCAAGGAATAAGGCTGACATGGCATGTAAGCATGGGGTGAATGAAAGCGCCACACGGATGATTTGGAAGGATTGGGAGAAGATCAAGCAGATTGTGCGAGGGAACCCTATTGTTAATGTTCTTTAATTGTCACAGGTTATGCTGTAACAATGATTAAATGATGGTGGGGGTCAGTCAAGATTGTTTATGTGGGGTAGGGTGGGTAGAAGGGGTAGTGGTGGGACTCTAGGGAAGTGGCCAGATTGAGCTGAGGAAGTATACATATGAACATAATTGTTTGAGTACTACAGTTCTGAGTACCGCAGCCCATGTATGGGTTATACAGTAAGACCTCACTATAACGGACTAATTGGGGCCCAAACCATTCTGAAAAATGCAAAATTCCGATAAAAGCGACACCCGAACTTGCCCCTGCTAATCCGGACTTTTTCCGATATATTTAGACATTAGTCCGGATTGCATGAACGGTTTTTAAACAGTTTTAACTACCACTGTGGTACCGTACTGTGTTATAACTTCACTACATTAGTCAGGTGGTATAATATATAAAATAATACTGTACTGTACACTGATAAACATGTTTTTTGTTTACTTTATTGTGGTGAACATAGCTGAAGTGGTCAGGCAGTTCGGACTGCTTCTGGCTTTATCAGAATTGCTCCAATATATAGGAATTTAGTCCAGTAGCTCCTCGAGTCCGATAAAAGCAAATTCCGGTCTATTGAAGTCCGTCATATCGAGGTTTTACTGTATTTACTACGTTAATCGAGGTCTGAGTGTATTATGCGATCACATTCACAGTTCTGGCACAGTACCTTTGGGAAGTACTTATGTATGTAAGTTGCTAAAAGGCCTCCTCCTAAGCCTAGGAGGAGAACAGACATGGCTGGGGTATTGGGTGGAGGCTGGGGAGATGAGGGAGCCAAAGCCATCCCTCCAACCATTGCTAAGTGGTGCTGGCAGGAGAGGTGAGAGTAGTCAATGGGCCGGATGGAATTCTTCTCTGCTCCTCCTCCTCGGTCTCCTGCTTCCTGTCCTCCACTACCTCCTTTTCTCTTCTTTTTCTTTTTCTCCTTCTCTGATTACCAGAGGATATAGGTTGCATGGAACAACATAACTGGTTAATTTATCACATTACCTACATCTCTATCTCCACAAAAACACTGGCAATTTGGGGATCTCTATCAACAATTTTCACAAAAGACTGACAAAGTAAAGTAATTTTCTACAATCAGTACTTCTATCTATCTATTACATATTGGCACATGTCTGAATCCAAGAGAGGGCAGCTGCAAATAAATTACCTCCATGCCACCCTCTCCTCTGCAATTAGGTTGCTCTCCTTCCATCTTACACCTTCCTATATTCATATACATCTTCACTTTGTTCCTCCACCTCATCCATGGTTTTCCATGTCAAAACCACAATGTACCTTAATTTCCTTATCTGTCTGTTTGCCTGTCACTTCATGAAACTCCACATACTCCTTTCAGATAACTCTTTTTCCACTCCTCTTACTCTTGAACTGCATCCTTCCAACAAGTTCCAAGTTTCATTTTCATACTTTCGTGTGGGTATCACAACACAGAACTGTTGTGCAACAACTTCTTTCTTACTCACTCTCCTATTCATTATGACTGCCCTCAGTGTACCTGCAACCATCCTTCTTGGTTGTATCCTAACTTGCACTTCATACTCTGAGATTCCATCTTTGCACATGTTCTGAATTTCATGACCATTTCCCTTTCATATGCACTCTGTGATTTCATTCTTCTCAAAGACCATAATACTGTGCAGTGAATCCTCACTATATCAAACTAACTGGGAGAAAAAGGCAGACAATACAACCAACTGTTCAACATACTAGATGTTTCTCAGGTGGTACTATAACAATTCCAAATTCTATTTATACCAAGGTTTGTTTGGTGGATATCTGATGAAATATGTGTCAGCACAACCAACTGTTCAATATACTACATGTTTATCAGGAGGGACTAAACTGACTCCAAATTCTTTTTATACCAAGTTTGTTTGGTGGATATCTGATAAAATATGTGTTCACACTTTTTTTTAAATTTTGTGTGGGTTTATAGAGCATATACTGTACCTGGATGCCGTATAAATAAATACTAATTATTTTCAATCAATAATAAGCTCTTCCTATTTCTCCCATCTCTCTTGTCACCTATTGCTTTTCTTTCCTTTACAGGTGGCTTTACATTGAGTGACAAGCCAAATGGTTTCCTGTAAGCCAAGAAACCATTTACAACGCTGGGTGGTAACCATATAACCAAATCATACGGGCTCCCTAAGTGTCAGCAAGTGGGTTGGTGGAGGGTTAGTGCCCATCCCCATAAAACAAATAACTCAAAGTCAAATGGCCACCCCTTAAGGGATTATGGCGTCTGGCAATAGATAGATAGATTGAATAATAAACAACTGAACAAAGAAAAAAAAAAAGAAAAGTAATTTGCCTTTTGCTTGGTCTGGTTGCTGCATCACCTTGATAAATCAAAACTTTGTTTGATATATATGTATTTGAAGGCTGCTTGGTAGGATCAGTGTTTTTTTCTTTTTATGCAAGAAAGAAGGAACCAAAGGCTATGAGCCCACAAACCATTCCTTCCAAGAAAAAAAACAAAAACAATACAAAAGAAAGCCAAATTTGAGATCCATTCATTTTGAGATGCCTGGACACACTGCATTTGAAAGATTGGAGATCAAAGGAAGTAGGAAATACAGCCAGAAGGAGACAGTTCCAGAGTTGACCGGTTGCATAAATGAAGGACTGGGAGTAATGGTTAACTCTTGCATTAGAGAGCTGGACAGAAAAGGGATGAGAGTTTGTTGCCAGACAGGTGCTACATGCCCATCATAGAGGTGGAGGGATGCAAGCAGACAGTTCAGAGGAGCAGTGACCACCAAAGTAGCGATAGAAGAGAGAGAGACAAAAAAACCTTTGACTCTAACCTACTGAGAAGAGTTGTATGTGGGGAGCCTCCCCACATGAGAGGTGTACTCTATACTGGGGTGAATAAAACCCATGTATAAAGTCAACAACTGTGCAGAGGTAAAGAATGAACGGAGTCAGCTTGGCACAGATTTTACGAAATAAAATATGGTCTTTCCAAGATATGTCCTGAGAGAATGAAACCACATGCATGTTCAACGATGATGCAGGATTGAGCTGGATATTATTAAATATCAGTGGGTACTCCTGCGGAAGATTTTGTCGGGTTGATAGGTGTAAGAACTGAGTCTTTGATGCATTAAAAACAACAAGATTATTTTTACCCCCGTCAGAAATATGAGCCAAGTCAGACATTAGGTGTGCCATATCCTTGATTGTTGAAGTAATTGCTGAGTTGGACGCTGCGGGAACCGAATAGAAAGGTGAAGGGTGGAATCATCAGCGTGTGAGATGGTAGGGTTAGATGTACAGCTTAGAAGGTCATTGACGAATAAAATGAGGAGAGTTGGTGATAGGATAGAGCACTGAGGAACACCACTGTTGCCTTCTACAACAGCAGCTACAGAATGACCAGAAAGGAAGCCATAGATGAAGGCACAGACAGAAGGATAGAAACCCTAAGAGGACAGTTTGGAAATTAAAGATTTATGCCAGACTCAGTCGAAAGCCTTTGAGACAGGACAGGTCATTGATACAGCCAAAGTTCAGGTTAACTGGCTTTGGCATAGTGAGGATTTACTGTACTTTCAAATTTCATTTTGTACATGCACTTCCAAACTTATTCATCAGGAATCACAATTTCCACTCCCCTTTGCTGAACAGAACAGCATCAGTATCAAGGAATAGTAGCTACTTACAATTTCCAATCTCTACCATCTCTCACTATGGACACTCTAACATCCAATGCCCTACCTTGCATTTTTATTATTATCCTCATACAATATGTAATACGTATAGACCTATATAAATGTGTGTGTGTGTGTGTGTGTGTGTGTGTGTGTGTGTGTGTGTGTGTGTGTGTGTGTGTGTGTGTGTGTGTGTGTGTGTGTGTGTGTGTGTGTGTGTGTGTGTGTGTGTGTGTGTGTGTGTGTGTGTAAAACAACTGCACCCACACATGCATGCATGTGTGCATGTTCTTACCTAATTGTATTTTTACAGGAATGAGCAAGCTCATATTGTCCCATGTATTACAGTATACCATTTTTATCATATATATCCTTAAATTTATGAACTGTTTTGGCACACACCATTTCATTTGGTAGTGCATTCCACTGATCAACTGCCCTATTTGGGAAACTGAATTTCTTTATGTCTTTATCACCTCTCTTTTTATGTAGTTTTTGCAGCAGCATCCTGCTGATGCTTCCCCATAGGTTATACACTCATTTATGCCTCTCTTTCACTGAGATGCATTTATATAGCATAATCATGTCTCTTCTTTTCCTTCTCTTCTGTAGTGTTGGAAGATTGAATTTTTCTTGCCTTTCATCATAGCTTAGATCCCTTAAGTTCGGTACCCATCTTAAAGCAGCCCTTTGTACTTTTTCAATCTTATCTATGTGTTTTTTGAGATGAGGATTCCAGACTACTGATGCATAAGGGTTGGTCTGATGAATAATGTTATTATCTTTCTCAGCATGTCTTCATTTATATATGTGAATACCATTTTTATATTAGCAAGCAGTTTAAGCATGTTTCATACCTTCTCACTGAAGCAGTCAGCCAGAAATAGTCTCTTACTGATAATCACTCCTAGATCCTTCTCCTTTTCTGATATGTGTACGGTTGAACTTCCTAACTCGTAATCCCAGTCTGGTCTTTTTTCACTTTTACCAAACTTAATTACGTGACACTTGTCCACACTGAATTCCATTTGCCATTTATTGCTCCATTCATGAAATTTATTTAATTCTTCTTGCAGCTCTCTGCAAGAATCAGTATTAGTAATTCTCCATTGTATTTTTGAATCATCAGCAAACATATTTAGACAACTGCCTTTTCCAGTGTTACTGTCTATGTCATTCTTATATATTAAAAACACAAATGGTACCAGCACTGTGCCCTGTGGAAATCCACAAGTCACTTCTCTCCATGATGAGTAATTTCCCAACAGAATTGTTCTTATTACTCTTTTTCTTTGAAAATCCTGCATCCAGCAGTTTCCATAATGTCTTCGGTGCAGTACTCCGTCAAATGCTTTCTTGAAATCTACAAACTGTAGGTACTATCCACCCATCCTTCTCTTTTCTGTAATGTTTCTGCAACTCAAGTGAGTGGATGGTAGTGCAGCTTTGGGTGTCTGCCCTTTCCTTTCTTGCTTCCTTCCTTTCTGTCTTTCTTTCCTTCATTCTTTCCTCTTCCTTCTGCCTATGGGTGACTTTACACTCCCTCTTCTGTCTTTCTTTTTTTCCTTCCTTCTTTCCTCTTCCTTCTGCCTATGGGCGACTCTACATTGAGTGACAAGCCAAATGGTTTCCTGTACATCAGGAAACCATTTACTACACTGGGTGGTAACCTTATAACCAAATTATGGCACCTGGGGGTTCAGTGGGTAATTAAGGTGCTCCAATTGGATTGAGCCTGCGTAGGTTTATATGCAAGGGGTGGTTGGGGTTTATTGCTCACAAATGCCACTCAGGGATGAGTGAGGCTAGTTACTCTCATCTTAAATGTCAGGACCAACTTGCCTAGCCCCTGGCTCCTACACTCCTCATGGGACAACAAAGGATTGGATGATGGATGGGTGCATGAAATCTTAAGTTGTAGTAGGAAATTACAGCAGGTTATAACTGTTTTCTGCTGGAAGATTAAGGCATGCAAAATCTTTCCACAGTCTGTTCTTCCTGTAAAAAACCTACCTAAGTTCTGATTAGGAATTGATTGTAAATATGTCTAAGAATCCCATCTCAGGAAACCATTTACAGGAATCTGTTGTCATATGATTGGGTTGCATTGCTAGAAAACCAACTTTATAATGAACTAGAACCCACTCAGAGACTACATACCTTTACCAATATCAGTAAAATTCAATATTCACAGTTATTTACAAACTTAGACCAAGACAAAGAGGAAGATTCTACAGCCTCCCTGTCCCTCCTACATACAGTAGCAAAACTTCAGTTATGAGAGGGAAATGATCGTAAGTTTGTGTATCTGGACCCTGGGCTATACGAAACCACAAGGCTTATCGCTAAGTGCTGAGTCACCTGACTGCAATACTGCTCTACGAGAAAAAAAACAAAAATAAATAAAAATAAAAATAAAAACATAACCAACCATCTACTAGCCTGCCCTCCGACTGTATGGCATTCTGGTTATCCAAAAAGATGAGGCGCCTGAGGGGTGGTGTTCCAGGTGCCTCCACCTCCTCCACAACATAACCACCTGATATACTGCTCTCGCCTTGCCACAACTTATGAACCTCCCCCAACTCTGCACCAACTGACAGGAATGGCACCTGGAAGACAGTAAGGTACAAGGTCATGACATACAAGCAGTCCTACTTATAAACTGTACTTTCCTGACATTCATTTCTGCTGTTAAGACATTAGCAAACTAAAGAAAACTTGCTACTGTATTAAGTTCAATTGATACCTATGAGTCTGATTTGCCAGTCCCCCAATTTGCAGGACCAACTGTATGTAAAAAGTTATTATATTGTAGAACTCATCCCTTGCTTATAACAAGGACTATCTGTACTTTATATGAGCGTGTCATGTTACACTGCATGTTAAGGATGTACTTCAAGACATTTTTTTTTTACAACTGATACTATAAAACAGGAGAAAGAGATGAATCAGCTTTATGAAGGTTGCCATGGAACTGTAATGGGCAATCTTTTTGTAATCTAATGAAGACTAAATCCTTTAAATCCAACAATGTCCCTTAACAGTTTGTTCTCTGCTATCATAAGATGAGCTTATTCAGTTCAAGAAGGACCTCTAGTGGTGAGAGGGTTAATGAAGACTATTACGTATCTACTACCTCCAGTTCACAGTGTCTCCAGAGTGAATAACTTTGTCTGTTGGTAGAAAGAAAGAGTTAGAAAATACATTACCAGATTTGAGGGGTTGAGTGGAAAAAAAAAAAAGACAAAAAAAAAACAATCAACTTATAATTAAAATCTACTGTATGCTCCTATTACCTCATCATCTACTCACTTGATGAAGTGCTGTTTACTTCTTCCTTCATGTCTATCATTCTTTTTCAGTGTATGTCCCCCTCTCTTCCTATTTTTCCAATCCTTCCTGTCACTATTTATTACTCTTTTTTTCTTGTGGTAGGTGGGGGTGCTCACCATCCACTCATTCAATGTTGTGCTGCTCTCAGGTGTCTGCCCTGTCCTCTCCTCCCTCCTTTCCTTCCTTCCTCTTCTGTCTTTCTTTACTTCATTCTTTCCTCGTCCTTCTGCCTATGGGTGACTTTACACTCCCTCTTTTGTCTTTCTTTCCTTCATTCTTTCCTGTTCCTTCTGCTTCTAGGTGACTACACTAAGTGGCAAGCCAAATGGTTTCCTGTACACCAGGATACCATTTACTATGCTGGGTGGTAACCATATAAGCAAATTATAGTGCTAGCTGGTTTAGTGGGTAATTGCAATGCTCCAGTCAGATTCAGCCGGTGAAGGTTTATATCCAAGAGGTGGTTGGGGTTTATTGCTCACGTAATACCACTCAGGGCTGAGTGAGGTTGGTCACTCTCATCTTAAATGTCAGGACCAAGTTGCCTAGCCCCGGGTTCCTACACTCCTCATGGGGAAACGTAGGATTGGATGATGGATGAATGGATTATCCATTTCTGGTGCTTCTACACTGAGAGACAAGCCAAATGGTTTCTTGTAACTCAGGAAATCATTTACAATGCTGGGTGGTAACCATATAGCCAAACAACAAGGTGACATGGATCATACTACGATGCCCCTATTAACTGGGTGGAGAGGCACAAATGCGGAATCCACCAGGAACCAAACCTCCACACTACTCTTTTTGCCTAGCTGTTGCAAGGCATCGTCAGCCACATGTGAACCTTGGTTCTCATCATTGTACAGCCCTGCAGGGGTGGCTGCTTGCCTGTGGTTGATGGGTCTGCTCAATCAGACAGACTGGGATAGCACAATAACAACAACAAAAATAACCACTTGGTCAGTTTATTCTGTGAGACTTTTTGAACTGGATGGGTTAGATACAACCTCCATTAACATCTTCATTACTGGTGGTACTTACTGATTTGAGTAAAGTTGTTTAATGATAGCAAGAATAATTACCATCATCATCATCCAGACCTCCTTGTCCACCTCAAGGTGGGTAAAACTTGGGTCCAGAGAGCCAGAATTAAAAACTTGACAGAAGAAAATAGTAACCAAGTTTGCCCAACTGAATGAGCCACACTCCTATTCACTCATCATTCAAGCCCCCAGAGTCCTGGCTCCAAGTGATGGGTAAAAATACATTCCACAAATTGCTTGACACTCACCTACCTGACAGAGTCAATCTGATGACTGTCAGGTTAAAATGGGGTGCCAAACCCTGGTCATACACTCCCCTACACAAAATTCATCCAGCCAGCTCAAATGCCTGTCAGTGTCCTGGCCTTGTTAGCTCCTATACCTCTCTTTCTCAAACACTCACTCACCATATCGATCCACCTTCTTCTAGGTCCACCATGTCTCCTCCCACCTTCAAGTTCACTCAGATATACCCTTTTCACCATTCTATTCACTTCTGTTCTCTCCACATGTTGCTACCATCTAAGCACTCTCTCTTCAATTCTGGTGTCCAAAGACTTCCTTCCTCTGTATACGTACCCTACCCACTCTCTGCATTCCACACACACTCCTTAACAGTCCTATCTCCACAGCTGTTACTCTTGACTTTTCATTTTATCATTAAACTAAAGTTGATCCTCTGATACAGATGATGTATTTGGTATTTTATTCTGGCAATTTTCATCATCATCAACAGAGCTGGGCATTTCCACAATCACTTCCGCAAACCGCTAATTCCGCAACTGCAGAAGTATGATTTTGTTTGCGACAAATTCTACACAAATTCGGGTTTTTGCGCTTGCGGATGCACTTCTTCAAATGCAAATCTGCCCACGAATATCTACTTGTCCTAGCCTGGAAGGTGGCGTCTGAGTGAGTCACTGGCTCGCCGGCAGTGCCTGCCACTCATGTACTGTTGCCACATGTATAATAAATATTGTATACAGTAAGACTTCCCTATAACGGACTAATTGGGGCCCAAACCATTCCTAAAAATGCGAAATTCCGATAAAAGCGACATCCGGACTTCCTCCTGCCAATCCGGACTTTTTCTGATATATCAGACATTAGTCCAGATCACATGAACAGTTTTTAAACTGCTTTGACTACCAATGCAGTACTGTACTGTGTTATAACTTCACTACATAAATCAAATGGTGTAATACATATAATAGTACTATACTGTACACTGATAAACATGTCTTTTATTTACCTTATTGTGGTGAACACAACTGAAGTGGTCAGGCAGTCCAGACTGCTCCTGGCTTTATTAGACTTTTTCTGATATATAGGAATTTAGTCCAGTAGCTCCTTGAGTCCAATGAAAGCGAATTCCAGTCTAATGAAGTCTGTTATATCGAGGTTGTACTGTATATACAATAAAGTCACCTTCGGTATGATGTATAATAGCATTTCTCATTATCTTACATTTTGTATGATAATTTTACGATTCCTTCAAAAATAAAGACAGAGAGAGACAGAGAATGGCTGAGTATCAGATGCATCTCTTTTTGACATTCACTGACTTCAGAAAAGGAATGAAAATGGGTATAAGCCAAAATATGGCAATGTTCGTACTCGTGATTACATAATAACATAACATGTCATAGCAAGTCATATTCTACTTTAAACTGAAGGGTTCCTCACTAAATTTTCTTAATGATATACTGTATGTGCTTTCTGGGGGAAGGGTAGGAAATATGAATCTAAGGACAAATGCCAGCAAAGATGTTTTTTCCCCAAATAAATACAGAAAAATATAAAGCCTAATTCAAGATTAGTTTATTTTCCAGATTCATAAACGTTATAATGTATGCTACTGATGTAAACTACATCGATACTAGAAAGGCTTGTTCAGTATACAAGCCAATAGCAAGATGAAAGGTGCAAAGATGTGCTACAAAGCCTCCCAGTCCACCTAGACTATGACCTTTGGTGTAAATTTCAAATCTGTCAGACTTATAGCATTGCCAATGCCAGTATTTCAATTTCAACAAAAATCTTTAGGTAGATAAATAACAGATTAAACAAGAAACATACAAAATGAAACTGAACACAATTTAATCATTTTTCTTACCACACAACCACTTTCCCCATGTGGTATCAATATAGATAGATAGATATACTGTAAGTTGGAGTTGTCTCAGTGGTTGGAGGAGTCTGACTGTGACTTAGGAGTGACGACTGAGGTTAGAGCCAAGGAATTGAGGTGGACTGTTGTGTCAATTTGTCAAGTGTGAGCTGCGATGTGTAATAACTTAATTCATTTCTTAATAAATATGAAGGATTTACCCTTGTTTTGTAGTATAAAAAAAAAAAAAGTCTAATATCTATCCATCCATCATCCAATCCTATGTCTCCCCATGAGAAGCATAGGAACCCAGGGCTAGGCAAATTGGTCCTGGCATTTAAGGTAATGTACTAATATGGTGGCGACCATCATCCACTCACTTGATGTAGTGCTGCCTACTTCCTTAGCTTTTATCATTCTTTTTCTATGCCTGCCCTCCTCTCTTCCTATTTCTCCTATCTTTCCTGTCACTTCTTATTCCTTTTCTTTCCTTTACAGGTGGCTTTACATTGAGTGACAAGCCAAATGGTTTCCTGTAAGCCAAGAAACCATTTACAACGCTGGGTGGTAACCATATAACCAAACCATACGTGCTCCCTACGTGTCAACAAGTGGGTTGGTGGAGGGTTGGTGCCCCTCCCTGTAAAACAACTAACTCAGTGTCAAATGGCCACCCTTTGCAGGATTATGGTGTCTGGCAATAGATAGATAGATAGACAGACTAATAAAAATAACTGAAATATATATTTTAGTTTCATATATTTTAGTTATACTATAACTATAATTTTATATATCCCATTCATTACTTTAGACAATTTCCAAACTTCATAAAGTCACCTGTTGTTAGTCAGAAGAGAGCAAAAAATGATACAATTGTACTGGATGAGTAACTAGATCATTTTTAACCCCTTGATTATGAAAAACATCATCCCAAACTTAATATAATTCTCTAATGGTGTCCAGAATAAAATGATGATGAATGAATGAATAAATGAAAAAAAAAATATATATATATATATATATATATGTTCTGTTACCTGAATGGCAGGGGACTGAGGATCTTTCATACTATTGTTTTTTTCGGACTATTGGGAGGGACCTCTAAAAACATTAGAAATGTGTACACTCTATCTATCTATCTAGATAGATAGATAGATAGAGTGTACACATTTCTAATGTTTTTAGAGGTCCCTCCCAATAGTCCGAAAAAAACAATAGTATGAAAGACCCTCAGTCCCCTGCCATTCAGGTAACAGAACATATATATATATACACTCATGATCACTAATTATTGCCCAGGGGTGCCCCCTTCCTACCCCTGTATACCTAGGGAAGACGGGAAGGGGGACTAAACGAGCACCACCCACCTCTATCCCAGCTCCCAACCCTCCCCCATGCTCCTATCCAGTCCCTCCCCCCACCTGTCATTCTTAGCTGGCAGCTACATTTCAAGCTGATTTCATGCTTAACACTCTTGGTCCCACTACTAACCCTCTGAGATTCCGAAGACGCGATTTCGAGTCATCGCAAATCCAACCGTTGAGATTCTGATGACTCGAATTCGAGTCATATGAAACAACATTTGTTTTTTTGCATGTTTTCCATAACCTATCTGGGCTTGTTCTATATACACTATCCTGTTTATCTTTTTCCAACTATTTGGTTTTACACTGACAAGTACATCAGACTGATATGCATAATAAACTCACTTTTACCATGAATAATATCAGTATTACCAGCATGGATATTCGCCTGTGTGACAGCGATAGCTATCGCTTTTCTCTGTGAAAACTAGCGTAAATTGCCATAACCTATAGTATATCAATGGAAAGGTAATTTACTGTAGACTGACATGGTGCAATCAAATTTCATGTACTCTAATACTTTTTTTTACAAATATTTTTCTACAGAAGGGTGTGCAATTTTTTCCTTTTTGGCTAACTTCTACTCATCGTATTAGCCTTTTAGCTACCGTATTTGCCTTCTTCAACCATACTATGATAAAGAGCAACTATTCAGCTTTAAAATGGTACCACATTCATTAGTCTACCATAAAAAGTTAGCGTACAGTGGCTGATTAAGTACAAATATCGCTGCACGACGGTGCACTCTATGTGCGCCAGGCTGAATGTGGCACAGACACAATCAGCGGAGGACTGAAAATCTCAAAGGGCTGATACAAACATGGAACACTAGGATATGTAAAAGTATATAATATAACTATCAACACACTGCAGCAAGAAATTAATGCATTATGATGTTGACAGTACAAGAAAAATGTTAACAACGGCCACCTCAGGCCTCATGTGTTGGGTGCACTGCTTTGCAAACACACACACACACACACACACATTCACATAATCACAACAGGTTGGGGAAGGAAGTGGTTAGGGTACTGAGAAGCAGAGAATATTTAGTCAGGGATGTAGCAGGTAAGAAAAAATGTGTAATAATTTCAGAAGTAAAAGAAAAATGTATGACAGTAAGACCAGAAAGAGAAAGAGAAGAAATGAGTAAGGTTAAAGAAATAATATCAATAGTTATGGAGGGTAACAACGAAGCTCAAGAAGGGCTGAAGGAGTGTTTAGGTTAGGAAAGTATGAGGAAGGAAGGGTGAGGCCACTGAAGGTAAAGTTTAAGTCCCAGGTAATGGTAAACGAAATCATCAATAGAACATGAAAATTATCAAAGAGGGGTTCAAAAATGTTGGGATAAGGAGAGATGCAAATGAGGAAAAAAGAACTAAAATAAAGGAGTTAGTAAAGGAAGTAAAGGCAAAAAACAAACAGAACAGAGAAAGAGAAGGCAGTGTTTTATTGGAGAGTTATGGATCAGAAATTGAGGAAGTGGTACCAACGGAGAGGAGAGAAAAGTGTATAAAAAACAACAACAAAAAGTCTGAAGGTGGCATATACGTATTAATGTTGATGGTTTAATATCAGCAAAGTTAGAAATCAACGATTTCTTGAGGGTACATGAACCTGATATTATGTACTTCGTAGAGACCAAGTTCAGAGAAGATATTGACGTCCATATGGGAGGTAGTAAATACAAACTGTGGAGAAGAGACAGAAAAGAAAAACCAGGAGGAGTGATGATAGTAGCGAAGAACAACATAAATGCAGATACTGTGGAAATGGGACAGGGTAGGGCTGATGTGATAAATATGAAATTAGAAACTGGAGAGAATGGCAAGAGAGATATGGCATTAATGTATGTTCCTCCACGACAAGGGTGTGGACTGACGAAGAATACCAGGAGATGCTGTCAGACATGGCTAGTTATCTACAGAAAAGTGATTGAGAAAAGCAACAATATAATTCTAATGGGTGACTTTAATTGTAAAAAGGTGAACTGGGAGGAATGGGACTCAGGAGGCAGCGAAGATTAGTGAGGCACTATATTATCAAATATAACATTGAATAATGTCATGACGCAGTGGGTCAAAGAAAAGGCACGATTCCGAGGTAAGGACACACCAGCATGACTAGATTTATTGTTAACCAAAGAACCCGATGTAACTCATCTTTGAAATATCTGTGTCCTATAGGAAAAAGTGATCATGTGGTCATTGAGTTCCAGATGATAATAGGGAACGCGGTGCCAAGAGACGAGCTTTATAGGCATGGAAGATAAAATTTTGGGAAAGTAAACTTTACAGGACTGAGAAAATTTTTTGAAAATGTGGATTGGAGAAAATTCAGAGAAACAAGAGAAATACAGAGGAAGTGGTATATCTTTCTAGACCTCTATACTTCGGGAGTGGAAAAATATGTCCAAAGAGTAAGGGGGAAAGAAAACAAGAAAAAGGAGTGGTTTAATAGAAGGTGTATGATATTAAAAAAGAGAGGGACATGGCGTGGAACAACTGGATAAAGAGAGGTAATAACAGAACAAAGGAATAATAAAAAAGAATTAGAAATGAATATACAAGAATATGGAGAGAGGAAGAAAGGAACTTTGAAAAAGGTATAACTGGTAAATGTAAGGATGAACCCAAACTGTTTTATACATTTGTCAATGGCAAACTGAAACAAAAGGAAGGAATCACCAAACTGAAAGCAAGGAGAGGTCTATAAAGATGCGGCAATGCAAGCTGAAATAATGAACGAATGTTTCCAATCGGTGTTCACTAATGGAAAGGAGTTTGTGAAAGGGGAGGGAGTAACTAGAAATGTTCTGATAAAAGATATAAAAGTAGAAGTACAGGAAGTGTACATATTACTGGAAACTCAAGATGTAAGGAAAGCCCTAGGACCAGATGGAATTTCTAATTGGGTACTGAAGGAATGCAGAAAACAACTGGCAGATAAGATTCATAGTTTAATTGTGTTCTCTGGAAGAGGGGAAAGTGCCTCAAGAATGGAAGAGGGCAAATGTGGTACCAATTTATAAGGGAGGAAACAGGGAAGAACCCCTGAATTATAGACCAGTGTCCCTAACCAGCATGGTCGCAAAATTGTGTGAGAGAATCTTGATAGATAGATGAATAAAATATCTGGAAGAGATGAATATTTTGGCTGAAAGTCACTTTGGATTCAGAAGTGGAAGGTCATGTGTTTCCAACTTGTTGAGCTTTTACTCAAGAATGATTGACGTGCTACAGGAGAGAGACAGCTGGGTGGATTGTGCGTATTTAGATTTGGAGAAGGCCTTCGAAAAGGTACCCCATAAGTGACTAATGTGGAAACTAGGGCATATAGAAGGACTGAAGGGAAACCTCCTGGAATCGAAGAGAGACTTTTTGAGAGACAGACAAATGAGGACAGTAATAAAGGATAGGATCTCTGGATGGAGGAAAGTAACAAGTGGAGTCCCACGGGGCTCGGTGTTGGCACCAGTAATGTTCCTGATTTGGTAGCTATGGTAGACAGAGTGAACAGTTATGCAAGTCTGTTTGCTGATGATGCAAAGATCATGAGGAAGGTAGAGGTTGAGGAAGACTGTACAATGCTGCAGGAGGATTTGGACAGGATACATGATTGGACCCAGATGTGGGAAATGAAATTCAATGCAAAAAAATGTAAAATATTGGAAAAGGGTAAAAGTACCAAGAGGCCATCACTGAAATATCTGATGGGTAATGAACCAATCACAAAAGTGAGAGAAGAGAAAGATTTGGGAGAACTGGTCCAGGATTGTTTGTCACCTGAAAAATATATTAACAAGACAGTTGGAGAGACGTATAAACTCTTGACTAACACAAGAGTAGCATTTCATTACATGCATGAGGAGATGATGAAAAAATTGATATGGCCACAATCCACCTCAGGTAAGAATATGCAGCAGTAGTGTGGTCGCTATACAAAATGAAAGTAAATAAGACTGAGAGAATACAAAGAACAGTAACCAAGACGGTCCCCAGTCTGGCAGATCTGTCATACAGAGAGAGGCTGGAAAAGTTGGATTTGCCTTCCCTAGAGGAAAGGAGAGAGAGGGGCGACATGATTGCAGTGTTCAAGACCATGATGGGAGTAGATAATTTGACAGAGAAGATCTGTTTATATGGGATAAGAGTAACAAGAGGACACGGAATGAAACTGATGAAGCCAAGCTGCTTGAAGGACATCAAAACATATAGTTTTCCTTATAGATGCATAGGTCTGTGGAATAGCCTGGACAAAAAGATCGTCCAGTCTAAAAACTCGAACGAGTTTAAAGCAAAATCTGACTTATCGAGAAATAGAGACGGGACACCACGAGCGTAGCACATTTCCTGTATATCACAATTAGGTGTTGCTGTTTGCTGATGATACAGTATTGTTGAGTGAAGATGAATGGGAGTTGCAAGGTTTGGTGAATGAATTTGGGACAGTGTGTAGGAGGAGGAAGCTGAAAGTTAATGTAAACAAAAGTAAAGTTATGGTGTTTGAGAGGAATGAAGTCACAGAGTGTGCAGTGAGGTTGGATGGTGAGGATATGGAGAATGTGAGTGCATTCAAGTACTTGGGTAGTGTGATGAGTAAGGATGGAACTTTGGGGGATGAAGTACGTGAAAGGGTACAGCAGGGAAGGAAGGTTGTTGGTACACTGAAAGCAGTGATGAGAAATAGGGAGGTGAGTATGGAAGTTACGAA
This sequence comes from Coenobita brevimanus, assembly GCF_032717465.1. NCBI lineage: Eukaryota > Metazoa > Arthropoda > Malacostraca > Decapoda > Coenobitidae > Coenobita > Coenobita brevimanus. Next base: position 8,207,116 of record NC_137038.1, read on the forward strand.
GTCACTGCATGATGGTATTGTGATCCCTACCCTGACATTTGGAAGCGAGGCGTGGACCTTGCAAGAGGGGAACAAGTCAAGAGTGAGAGCAGTGGAAATGAGTTACTTGAGAGGAGCATGTGGAGTGACGTGGAGGGACAGGTTGACGAATGAAGAAGTGAAGGAACGTTGTGGGGTAGATGTGGATGTGGTTGAGAAGATTAGGAGAAATACACTGAGGTGGTTTGGACATGTGGAGAGAATGGAGAATGAAAGACTGACTAAGAGGGTGTATGTAGGTGATGTGGAGGAGGGAGAGGGAGGGGTAGACCGAGGATGAGGTGGAGGGATGGAGTTGAGAGGTATATGAGGGAGGGGGGGGTGAGTTGGGGGGAGGGTAGTCAAATGGTGGGTGACAGAGTGACTTGGAGGCGTTTTGTCTGTGGCCACCCTTTGCGGGATTAAGGCGTCGGGCTATAGATAGATAGATAGATAGGTAAATACACATACACACACAAACATGCACATATAGACTGACACACACACACACACACACACACACACACACACACACACACACACACACACAAACATGCAGACACAGACAGGAAGGCACGCAAGCACCCGACGCATGAGGCCTGGGATGGCCGTTGTTAACATTTTTGTTTTACTGCCAATGTTATAATGCATTAATTTCTTGCTGCAGCATGTTCATAGTTATATTATATACTTTTTACATGCCGTAGTGTTTAATGTTTGTGTATTAGTAATGTGATTATGGGTGTAAATTATGAGGCTAGCTTGAGATGTAACAGCCAGTTAAGAATGACGAGTGGGGGGATGGGTTGGGCAGGGGTATGGGGAAGGGATGGGAGCTGGGGCAGAGGCAGGTGACACTCATTTCATCCTCCCCTCCTGTCTTCCCTAGGTATATATGGGTAGGAAGGGGGAACCCCTGAGCAAAAATTAGTGATAGTGAGTGTACATGATCATTAACCCGCCGCGTGCCAGTGCCGTTTTAAAACGGTTTGACATAATTCCACGGCCAGTGCCAGTGCCGGTTTAAAACGGTTTAAAATTGTTATTATAAAATACATTAAGAAAAATTATATTTTCTGTGTTGCAACAACCCAGTACAGTAACATATCACTTAGTACAGTAGGAACTTGATGACAGCCTGAAACTCCCTCATCATGTAAGAGGTAGGAATTTTATGACCCCCAGTCAGGAAACTGTTAAGTCTATTGGATCACAGGATATAAACAGTCGTATATTATTCTTTAGGATGTTTGAGGCCCAAATCTAGGGTGTTGTACTGTAGTTGTGTTAAGCCCTTCAGTCCTGCAATGAGGAAGCATTTGAAAAAAATCATTTGCATAGTTGTTGATAATATATAGAGCAATAATAACATTGGTTCAGTGGGAATACATTTTTGGCTGAGGGTTACCCACCTAACAAAGTCTAAAATCAAGTTTCCAGCTGACCTAAACTGGTAGTTATTTCACGTGAATAATTAGATTTCGAGTGACCTACCCAGGTCAGAAGAGACACTAGGTACGAGTGTGTGGAGTGCAACGTTGCTCTCTGCCTGCAACCGTGCTTCCATGAGTATCATAATAACAGACACTATTGAAAGTGAGTGTAGTGTGGTAAGGCCTGTACATTCGCGATAAAGTGTCGCTCAGTATCATAATAGTGCCATGTTATCTTATGTGATACTAATCATAGGAGGTTGTATAGTCACTGTAAAGTTAGTATGTAATCTGGTAAATTACCAATATGCTGGGAATCGAACCAGGGACTCTCAGGTGAGAGCCAGGCAGCATACCACTACACCACGACCAGGTTAAAAGTTAACTCACGTTGTCACAATCTTGTAACCAACGTCCCTCCGCCCCCACTGTGGGCATCGAGAGGATGAGTTAACCCCCTGACATTCGGGCAAGTAGATGCTTTTAATCTATCCCAAGCACTTACGGCAAGTCAGAATGAAGAGAGAAACCTGTACTGTACACAGGAAAAATCATTCTGACTTGCCATAAGTGCTTGGGATAGATTAAAAGCATCAACTTGCCCGAGTGCCAGGGGGTTAACTCATCCTCTCGATGACCACAGTGGGGGCGGAGGGACGTTGGTTACAAGATTGTGACAACGTGAGTTAACTTTTACCTGGTCGTGGTGTAGTGGTATGCTGCCTGGCTCTCACCTGAGAGTCCCTGGTTTGATTCCCAGCATATTGGTAATTTACCAGATGATTTTTCCTGTGTACAGTACAGGTTTCTCTCTTCGTTAGTATGTAAGTTGAAAAATAGTCTAAGTTGAAAGTCACAGAACATACAATCAGTAGGTAAATAAGCGCTAGGAAGAATTCTGTTCACGGTGTAAGAGGAGTGGGAAATTCCCCAAGGGCTCTAAATTTAGCCACCAATTATGGGATAGGCTGTCTCCCAGTGTACCACCATCCCACCTCACTCTCTCTCTCTCTCTCTCTCTCTATATATATATATATATATATATATATATTAGGATAAGGCTTACTGTAAATCGTGTACTACTGTGAAAGCAAATGTCTAACATGGAAAAGGCCAGAATGTAATGTGAGAAGTACTATAAAGGGGGAGAAAATAAATTCAGAGGTGAAAAAATAATGACATGACATGATTTACCTTCGTAAATTAGCGCTACTTCTATGCTAATTCTTTTCATAAAGCATGTACTTCTGTAAAAGCAATTGTCTAACATGTAAATGGGTAATATGTTATAAGTAATCATAAAGGTGAAAAAATAGAATCTGAGTTGAAAAAAGCATGAAAGACCAAGTTGTCACTTGGTAAATAAGCGCTATTCTTATGCTAATTCTTTTCGTAAAGCAAGTACATCTGTAAAACTAATTGTATAACATGTAAGTGGGTTATATATTATGTTACAAGTAATCTAAAAGGTGAAAAAATAGAATCTGAGTTGAAAAAAGCATGAAATAAAATGATCTCACTTGGTAAATAAGCGCTACTTTTATGCTAATTCTTGTCAAAATGCCTCAAAATATGTACAAACAATTATGTAAAGTTGAAAATGGTATGATGTTATTGTGGAAGTAATATGGAACATGAAAAAATACAATAGCTGATGAAATAACGATGTTTGTTATCCATTGGTGACATAATCGACCGATTTCGCTAGGGTCGCACAATGGTACATACTTTATTTCTCATTTTTTTCCGTATAAAACCCAATATACTTCTGGTATACATATTTCCAATATATGAATACATGATAATAAACGTATACTGCATCAGTTCAGAGTACCCGTGCCACCATAGAAAACGTACGGCGAAATGACTTCTCATAGAGCATGGCAGTACCTGTCAAACTAACGTGCTCCAGGTAAGCCATTTCTGGATCCAAGGGACACCTTTTTTTGTGATTTTCTTTAGTTTCTGACCAAAAGCGAATGTTTGAGGAAAAAAAAAAAATGGTCCAAAAAAGCCGGGACTGGGGCGGACCAAAGCTCAGAAAACGTCGGGATTGGGCGGGTTAACTAACGTGACCTCTCCAGGAACCTAACCCTCGCATTATTTGAGAGGTTACTGTATATATATTTGTACAGGTATACCCCGGTTTAATGATCTAATTGGTTGGGAAAAACCCCATCGTTAGGTGGCGTAACGTACATCGGGGTACTTTTAACGTGTTTCAATCTGGACCGTTTGCCAGCCTTGGGTTTCCCCCCAAACCAAGTCCAAAACCCACCCAGATAAGCCCCAAAACAGGTTTAACAGCAATGTAAATGGTCTAACAGCTGACAAGGAAGCTAACCTAAGCCTAACACCTGTAAATAACTCACTAAAACCAACAAATTAAATATGAACATTGTCAAATATAAGTCTGGAAAAAATCCAGCTTAGTAAACTGTATCCCAAAATGACAATGTTCACCCCACCTATGGCTAAAACACATTAATTTAAGTCTAAAAACAGTTTATAAATCAACCTAAACACACAATTTTAGTTTAAAATACCATCAAAATTGGTAAGAAAAATAAAAACCCATTGTTAAACCAGGATTTGGCCATTGTTAGGAGGGGAATGGTGCAATTTCTACCCCCATCGTTAAGCCCGGGTTTTGCATCTAGGGGTATCGTATATCGAGGTATCACTGTATATATATATATATATATATATATATATATATATATACTGTGTATCTATATATATATATATATATATATATACAGTACAGTATATACCGTATATATATAATCCCTGTACTATCCGGACGCCCACTTTCCGGACTCCCCACTTACCAGACATTGTGGGCCTGGACCTTCGGAACCCAAAAATGGCCAAAAAAAGAAAAAATCCCCCCAGAATCAGAATTTTTTTTCCACCCGTAATTTGAAACTGTCACACGGAGTGTAATGCTGTATGGCAGTGAGACCTGGGCAGTGAAGGAGGAAGACATTCGCCGGCTCAGACGTACAGAAATGACAATGATTAGGTGGATGTGCAGTGCGTCCCTGCGTCCAAGGCCTGGAGGGGCTGGGTTTACAATGGAAGAGTTGAGAGGTAGGATGGGACTGGAGTGTATTGGTGTTGTGATGAGGAGAGGTAGATTGAGGTGGTTTGGACATGTGGAGAGGATGGGGGATGATAGCTGGGTGAGGAAGGTGAGAAGTGTTAATATTGGGGGTGGGGTTATGAGGGGTAGACCGAGAAAGACATGGGACGAGGTCATTAAGTGTGACCTTAGGGTTAAGGGACTGAACAGGGAGGCTGCAATGGATCGTGCAGCATGGAGAGCCGCCATTAGGTGACCAAGGCTGACACATGCAAGCATGTTGGAGCCTTTAAAAACGAAAACGAAAACGAAAACGAAAACGAAACACGGAGCCAAACAGGTGTTTACACCATGGCCCCTTAACCCCTTCCTTCCTCCCTCCCTCCCTCCTCCCCAGTCAGGGTTGCCATTTGGTATTTTTCATTACCAAATGTGGGCCAATTTGGTACTGAAAAGTTCGTTTGGTAGTGAATTGGGAACAGGGCAGTGAAATGGCGGGGGACAGGGCGACGTGGTGATTTGTTTGTAGCCACCTCGTACGGGATTGAGGCATCTGGCAATAGACAGACAGAAGTAGACTGTAGCACCAGTCGAGCAGGGCAGTACTCCCGAGGTGGATGGAAAGCTGATGACAGGGAGTGCTGGAGCTCCCGTTTCATCAGCCCTCAGGACTAGTTCCTGACCATCCCCCTTTGCTGAACTTTTTCAGTGTCTCAGTTACACACAGAGTAGGCCAGCATGCTCTCCAGTACAAATTTCTCTAACTATCTTCACCAAACTACATGCACAGTACACACTACACTTCCTATTCAAAATTACCAAAATGACGTCGATTAATCAAGCCTCGGAGTCCCCAGAGGGGGGGACCATAAATGCCCCCGCCATCTGCCCCTCTCCCGGTGACGACTCGAGGTGCCTGGGACCATTGTCTGACTCTCTTCTTCTTCATTTCTGCAACATTCGCGGCCTTTCATCTAACTTTCGCTCTGTCGAACACCACCTCTCCTCCAAACCTCACCTTCTTTTTCTAACGGAGACTCAGCTGTCTGAGGCAACCGACAGCAAACCCTTTTCTGTATCCTCCTACTTTCTCTATACTCATTTCAAAGCCAAAGGTGGCTGTTGTGTATATATACGCAACGACCTATCTTGCTCTTGTGTTCCTGAACTTGACTCTTCTGTATTCTCCACACTCTGGCTTTGGCTTTCCTGTCATTCTCTGATTATATATATCTGTGCTGTTTACTTATCCCCTAATTCTACTGACTATCAAAAATTCTTCGACTATCTTACTTCTACGATGGAACACATTCTGTCCATTTCTCCTTTCTCTGAAATCTCCATTCTTGGAGATTTCAATGTTCACCACCACCTTTGGCTCTCCTCTCCTTTCACGGATCCACCTGGTGAACAAGCCTACATCTTTTCTATCCTTAATGACCTAGAGCAGCTTGTACAGCACCCTACCCGTATCCCTGACCGCCTTGGAGAGAGCTCCAACATACCTGACCTCTTCCTCACAACTAATCCTTCTGCTTACTCTGTTAATCTTTTCTCTCCGTTGGGCTCCTCCGATCACAACCTTATTACCTTAACCTGTCCTATCACTCCAGTACGGCCTGTGGACCCTCCAGGGAAACGTCGTCTGTGGCATTTTGGAGCTGCAGACTGGGAGGCCCTCAGGCAGTACTTCTTTGATTTTCCCTGGAATGATTATTGCTTCCATGGCCGTGAGCCATCTGAGTGTGCCTTGCGCATTACGGAGGTTATTCTCTCGGGCATGGAAGCATACATTCCTTTCTCATATCCTTTGACTAATGCAAGAAAGCCTTGGTTTAATCACGCTTGTTCTAATGCTGTCCGCAACAAGGAGAAGGCCTACAAAAGGTACCGGAGCCAACCCACCCCTGAATCACATCATCTTTACATTTCTGCCCGGAATCGTGCTAAGTCTGTTCTTCGCTCTACTAAAAATAATTTCATCCATACTAAATGCTCTCAACTCTCCAACTCGAATTCTTCCCGCTCCTTCTGGCACCTTGCCAAAAATCTTTCTAACAACTTTACCTCATCATCCTTCCCTCCTCTTTTCTACTCTGATGGTTCTGTAGCTATTTCTTCTACTGATAAAGCAGATCTCTTTGCACAGAACTTTCTCCTCCAATTCCACCTTAGACGATTCCGGTGTTGTTCCTCCATCACTTCCCCCCTCTGACTTCCTCATGGCTGACATTAAAATTTCTTCAGTTGATGTATTTTCTGCCATCTCTGGCCTCAGTACTAACAAGGCATATGGGCCTGATGGGGTCCCTCCTGTTGTTCTCAAGAACTGTGCTTCTGTGCTTACACCCTGCCTAGGCAAACTCTTTCGCCTTTGTCTGTCAACTTGTACCTTTCCTTCTTGCTGGAAGTTTGCTCTCATTCAGCCAGTCCCAAAGAAGGGTGACCACTCCCAACCCTCCAACTATCGTCCAATTGCTTTAACGTCCTGTATTTCAAAAGTTTTTGAGTCAATTCTTAATAGAAAAATTTTAAGGAATCTTTCCTATCACAACCTTCTTTCCGATCGTCAGTATGGGTTCCGTCAGGGACGCTCCACTGGCGATCTTCTCACCTACCTTTCAGACTCCTGGTCATCCTCCTTTCGGAACTTTGGCGAAAGCTTTGCCATTGCACTTGACATCTCAAAGGCTTTCGATCGAGTCTGGCATAAATCTTTAATTTCCAAACTGCCCTCCTACGGTTTCTATCCTTCTATCTGTGCCTTCATCGCTAGCTTCCTTTCTGGTCGTTCTATAGCCGCTGTTGTAGACGGCCACCGTTCTTCTCCTAGATCTATCAACAGTGGTGTTCCTCAGGGCTCTGTCCTATCACCAACTCTCTTCCTTTTATTCATCAATGATCTTCTAAGCTGTACATCTAACCCTATCCACTCATACGCTGATGACTCCACCCTTCACCTTTCCATTCGGTTCCCGCAACGCCCATCTCAACAGTTACTTCAAGAAACAAGGGATGAGGCTATGGCACACCTAATGTCTGACTTGGCTCGTATCTCTGACTGGGGTGAGAATAATATGGTTGTCTTTAATGCATCTAAGACTCAGTTCTTACACCTATCAACCCGACATAATCTTCCACAGGTATACCCATTAATGTTTAATAATATTCAGCTTAATCCTGCATCATCCTTGAACATGCTTGGGGTTTCATTTACTCGGGACTTATCTTGGAAAGATCATATTACATCTCTTGTAAAATCTGCTTCCAAGAGATTGGGTGTGCTAAGCCGTCTCCGCTCTTTCTTTACCCCTGCACAATTGTTGACTCTATACAGGGGTTTTATCCGCCCCTGTGTGGAGTACAACTCTCATGTGTGGGGAGGCTCCCCACATACAGCTCTTCTCAATAGGGTGGAGTCAAAGGCTTTTCGTCTCATTAACTCTCCTCCTCTTACTGACTCCCTTCAACCTCTGTCTCTTCGCCGCACTGTTGCATCTTTATCTCTTTTCTATCGCTACTTTAATGGTCATTGCTCCTCTGAACTGTCTGCTTGCATTCCTCCACCTCTACGACGGGCGCGTAGCGCCCGTCTGGCAGCAAACTCTCATCCCTTTTCTGTCCAACTCTCTAATGCAAGAGTTAACCGTTACTCCCAGTTTTTCATTTATGCAACAGGTCAGCTCTGGAACTGTCTCCCTCTATCTGTATTTCCTGCTGCCTATGATCTCCAGTCTTTCAAGCGCAGTGTGTCCAGGCATCTCCAAATGATCGGATCTTGAATTTGGCTCTCTGTTGTGTTTTGTTTTTCTCTTGGAGGGAACTGTTACTGCGGGCTCATGGCCTTTGGTTCCTTCTTCCTCGCAATAAAAAAAAAAAAAAAAAAAAAAAAAAAAAAAAAAAAAAAATGAAGATATAGAGAATGGAGACGGTGGACTGTCTGCTTTCTTTGATTAATCTGCCAGCATACATAGCACAAAAATAAACATGCTGCTGATTATAAGGAGAGTGATTATTTCCATTTGTATATATAGTTAGTGAAAAATAAATGCTTCCTTTAAGAATTTGGTAATGAAAAGTTAAATCTGGTAATGAAAATTGAGGAGTCTGGTAATGTAGCCAAGCTCAGATTTGGCAACCCTATCCCCAGTTACTGCCTAACCACCGTCGAGGGTAGGTGGTCATTGCAATGGATGCTGCACGTGCTCGTTTTTGTGAATAAACAGTGAATAAACTGCTATACCTTGCCACTAGACCAAATGGGAATTTACAGTGTTGTGCAGTGTTATGAAATTAAATTTAGAGTGCAACAGATTAAGTGTGGAGTGCAAAGTGGCCGTTGAAACTGGCGTGGTGCAATTAAGAACAGAATGTGCACTGTTAAACAATTATAACTCTCAGCGCAAAGATTTAAGCGTAGCACAACGCTGGATTACTGTACGTGCATTTTCATCACTACCAGAGCCTTAGAGGAGGCAGCCCCAGACTTGCTGTAAGTACCCTGTACACTGCTAAGTATTTTCCATACTCACTTCTAATTCCTCATTCTCTGGCTCCTTTTCATTTATTTCATGCTTTATGTCCATTATTGGTGTGAACAGCATCTTAAATAGGTTTAAATAGGTGCTATGCATGTCCGGTAGGCTTTCAAAGTTAGGCTGGGTTAGGGTCCATAAGTACCAGTCCAGCAGGCAGGGGCCCACTTTCTGGACATGCCTTTGGCTCTATTACATCGGATAGTGGAGGGATTACTGTATATATATATACCGGTATATATATTCATTCATTCATTCATTCATTCATCATCTACTACAGTGTTGCCCTATGAGAAGCATAGGAGCCCAGGGGTCCCTTATGTCAGTTTCATCCCCAGGTGGCGGCTTTAGGTTTTTGATCATGTAATGTCACCAAGCTGAGTAGGCTTGTCATCTATTCTTAAAGGTACTTGACTACCCTCATCTTGGATCAGACCCCTACACCTTGAAGAGGGTAAAATGGGAATATTGGTACAGTGTTCTCATTCTAACTTGTCTCAGATTTTTGTCCTTTTGCAGTTTACTTCACATATCTCACAGGCAGAAAGTGACACTGTAGAGTAGTACTACTCTACATACATTCCACAGCACTACTTTGTCACTTGCAACATAGAGTATTCTAGTGGTAATTTATTCCTACAACTTGGCATTCACAAAGGAAAGATGGGAATTTTAGGTCAAGCTAGAGTACAAGGAGTATAGTTGTTGCCCGTTAACTGTCTGGTAAGAACATCCATCCATGATTACCTTTGTGTTTGAAGGGAGACCAGCAGGCGCAAGTTCCATCACCCTAGCTGAGAGTTCGTCCTGAACTGCTGCCAGGCTTGGATATGTCTGGTCACGCTGAAGATGTGTTACAATCAGCCTCCTGGCCCCAGCATTTTCTGCCAACTTCTCGCGTCCAGTTTGTGTGCCAAATAACCATTCTCGCTCTCTGGTGTGCAAGAAATTGTACTCAATTTATATTCACCTGACAACTGGCTCACTCCCACAACTTGAATCCAGTACTAAACTGTGGCTGAATAAAATTCAATGAGTCTTAGTTATGAGTTCAGGAATGACCCTCCTTGTTTCATAATCAAACACACCTGATCAGACAACACTTGGCCATCAACTGGGTTACACAAAATGTGCACCTCACTGGTTAAACCCCTAGAATCTGATGACATATTTCATTCCTTATTTTTCATATTTCAAGCAATTTCATTCAGTTTAGGGGAGGCCTGCTGCATGAAGGGACTGATGAAAGCTATACCCAACCCCTCCATTTCAAAAACTCTCCCACAACTTACATTCAATTGTCTGGAGCTCTAAGATTTGGCTGAAACATACTGTACATCACCAGATTCAAGGAACTAACTTCCAGCAAAACTGCCAAGCCTCACAGTCTGTATATCGGAAAGCTTAACAATAAAGTGTAAACAATGAGTCCCCTATTTCCATGTTCAGTTCTGCAACTAAGTCCTAGGTAAATTACACAGAAATTAGTTATTAAAGTGCCTGTTATCTACAGTATAAGGCTGACTTGTGAGTTTCTCCAATTTTCAAACCAGAGTTAGGCCACAAAAACAACAGCACGTGTTTTAAACTGAGTCATATACTAGGGTCTTGACTTCACCTCTGCATACTGTTTTAATAACATGGCTGGAATCTCCTGCTTTTTGTTATCCTACCTGGGGTCCTAGCTCCTAGGTTGCTCTATTTGCTGCTTACTCTTTATTCATTTATTTCTCCCTCCCTCGCTCCTCCCATCCTCTACCATCACTACTGATATTTCTCTAAATTATGGCACTCATCACTCACACATTACCATCCTGAACACTCTCTTATGAGAAGCAAGCAGAAGTGCCACCAAATTACTTATTACTATGAATTCAATGCAAATGAGTTCCTCCACAGTTGCATAGTTCATGAATACCGTATTACACGGGATTCTGTGCATACAACGATGATCATTACTCTGAAGTTGTTCTTGGGTTTCAAATGTCTCCTTCCTACTGTTGCACTCTATGATTCACCCCAGTTTTACCCTTTTGGAACTTTCCTCCCTTTGGATGGCACTATGAACCTGCAACTTCTGATCAGCATGATATTTTCTTTAATAACATTTTGCATGAATCTGCCTGTGTGTATGAGCACATTACACAAAATAAGATTTATTCACCGTGGCTTCCAAAGTCAAGCAAGAGAGGTCTGGACTGGGAGGTGAGATAAAGGCCACCAACACCCTCTCCTGACCGCTCACTGACCAAAAGGTGTCAATGGCGCTGTCGTGTGATACATAAATTTTGAATGTCTGGGCAGCACCCTAGTTGCAAATGATTATCCCACAGGTTCTTTAGGCCACTGATGTTATGTCCACATCTAGGTGTATCATGTGCTGTGAAGTGCTCCACTATGTTATGTTATGTGGGCCTACACTACATGTGGGCAATGTGTCATCTGTGACCCCACCCAAGTCGAATCTCACCCAAGTGAAATCTATGCTGATATCTTAGGAGACCTAGGTGGTGTCCTGCTCTGAGCTTAGCTGAGTGAACTTGGTCAGCTCTGTCTAACAATACTTCTAATGGGTGGATCTGGGGGGGAGGGAGAGGAGGCACATATGGTGTTCTGATCAAGTTGTTATGTGCTGTGTGTGTGAAGTGGATGTACAGGCATTTATTCACTGTTAATGCAGGAGTCTCTAGAGGGGGGATATTGTACTGTGTGGTTCTGTCACATAATGACAGGGGTGCTGTGTACTGGCACAAGGTGCTGCATTGAACAGTGTAGCCCTCGTATAAAGATAATCCTAACAATGAGGACTTTACCTTCGTTTCGTTTAGTTCCATTTTTGAAGTCTCCAGCATGCTTTCATGCATCAGCCTTGGTCAACTGTAGGCAGCTCTCCAAGCTGCTCGATCTCTGGCCGCTTCCCTATTCTGTCCCTTACTCCTAATGTCACTCTCACTGACCTCGTCCCAGGTCTGTTTTGGTCTACCTCTCGCAACCCTACCCCCAACATAACACTATCACTTTCTGCATCCAATTATCATCCCCCACCCTCTCCACATGCCCAAACCACCTCAATCTCTCTCTCCTCATCACAACACCAAAACACTCCAGACCCATCCTACCTCTTAACTCTTCCATCATAAACCCAGCCCCCCCAAGCCTCGCCTTAAGGGACACACTGCACATCCATCTAATCATTGCCCTTTCTGAATGTTTGAGCCTGTGAATATCCTCTTCCTCCATTGCCCAGGTTTCACAACCATACAGCATTACTCCTGACACATGCTGCATACAAAGACCCCTTAGCATGGAGGGACAGCCCTCTCAATGTCACGAGAGGCAACAGCTCCCTGAACTTCTTCCAACCATTCCTCACTCTAGCCACCAAGCTAGCTCCAGCCCCACCTCCAGCACATAACATGTCTCCTAAATAACAAAACTCTTCCACACACTCAAGTGACTCACCAGCCAGTTTAATCCTTTCACGCCTAGTAATCTTCACGTGCTCTCCCCAACACACCACACACACTTTAGCTTCAGAATGTAAATAAGGTACAGTAGTAGTACTGATGTAGCTAGTGATGATACGTAGGGCACTGTTCTTTTTGATCTGCAAAGTTGTGCAGTGGGTTTTATATAGGATGAGAGTTCATGCTAGAGAAGTATAGGACATCACTGATCCGATACACAGTTTATAGAGTAGGGAGAGTAGGTGTTTCTTTTTGTCGCCCAATGGTTGTCACTGCAAGAGTTCTAAGTGCATTTCAAGGTGACTCTCCTATTTATTTCTCGTATGTCATCCTTGAAAGTGTGTCCAGTGTTTTATGTTACTCCAAGGAACTTGGTGGAAGAGGCACATGGCACAAGTACATCACTAAGTGTGATGTTATAACGTATCTATGTTCACGAATGCCACTGATGATAAGTCTGAGGGTGGCCTTTGCTGGAGCAATCATCAGTCTGTTGTTTATGACCCATGCCTGAATTGTATTAAGGTACTCTTTTTGCTGTGAGCTAGCTGTCTGAATGTGTTGTGTGGTTTATTATGATGTCATCTGCATGTGAGGAAGTTTTGTGGGCAGCTGGGGTGTGGGAATATCATACATATATAGGATGAAGAGTGTGGATGAGGAAGTAGAGCCTTGACGAACTCCGTTAGGGAAGTTTCATGTTCATAATGACTTGTCTTTGTAAGTAATGTGCTTGTGTATCATATAAAAAGTAGATAAGCCAACATTTGGCATTGTTTTCCAACTCTGTGTTGTAGATTCTGACAAGAAGTTTGAGCAGGAGGATGGCATCAAAAGCTTTACTAATGCCTACTACTGTAAGAGATGTGTGTTGTGCAGATGTTGTCAGCAGGAAGCGACTGGTGATGCTGCATTCCCCAGTGTAAAAGCTGAAGGTGGAGGACAAATATCCAGTTACGTGGAACTGGCATAATGCTGAGGTCAACCAGGCCCTGGCACTGGACTTACAAATTACACCAAGGTTCTCCATGATATAACCTGTCAGGGCATGGTGATTTTTTGCATGGAACACCAACAGCAGCTTCAGCTTTAAGCTGCCCTCAGTGCTGCCTCCATCGGGAGTGTTATGCAGTCCTTTGCAGCCTTAAAACCTGGCACCTTCTCCTCCAATGCCAGAAACGTATTTGATGGTGACATCTGCTTCCATTACAGCTCCATTTCATCGAAATTGATGACTTGTTTGGGGCTCTACCTGCCCTCCTCTATGTGTTCTTTGAACTCCTCAGGGAACGCTGCCGCGACTGCGTGGGCGGCACTGGCAGCCTTGTCAGTGAGCAACACGTGACAGGGCAGCACGTCCATTGTAGCAGTCGAACCACCCAGAACTCGTTTTGAGCATCTCCTTGGGCTCAATCCCCAGCTTTATCCCTATGTAAAACCTTGGTGCATATCAGGTAGCACTGTGCCCCACTGGTTCTGATCCTGCACCTGCACCATCAAGAGCCACTCCATCTCCTCCACCACTGGATCTCTAACCTTTTGTAATTCTCTTAGCACTGAGGGAGGACGCTTGCTGCCCTGCTGCTAACATGTCAGCAGACCTCTTGATGATGGTAGAGATGGATGATTGGGGTATCTGCAGTGTGTCAGTGATGCTACTGGTACCCTGGCTGCTTGATGCCACCCCACTTCACTTCAAGAGTGATGGTCTTCCTTGGGCACTTCACCTTCTCTTGCTCAGCCCTGAGCACCACACTTTTCACCAGGGGTAGCATCTTGGCAATACATTATCACAGACTTTCAGTTATTTTAAAAATAAATAAACAAAGCAGACAAAGCAATGCCTTCTGATCACTAACACTGCACACAAATGACTGTGGGAGGTCTGTGATGTTACACAGGGGAGTGAGAGAATAATTCAACATGAAGAATACAAGAAATGCAATCACTACTGTGGGATACATAAGAGAGGGGGAGCAAGCAGAGAACAGAGTGGTACAGCTGTTCAAAGGAGTGGTGGGGTAGCTACAAGGCTTATGCAGCAGCATCAGGTCTCTGTGCATGTAAACAGTGGTGGCCATCTTGGCTCCAACAGGTGACAGTCAGCTTGCACGTGTGTCAGTATGTGGCAGGCTTTTTGCCTGCTACCATCATCATTACAGCGGGAGGAATGCATTGAATACAAGGAGATGGTCCTAACTTATTTCACATCATTACAATGATTTATCTATTACCATGAGACTGGATAATGGGGGTGTGCTGTATACAGCCTTCACTACCAACTTTTCAATCTGAAGTCCTTCCTCACTTGAAAAAAATTGACTGGTATTAGCCAAAGTAAAATAAAAATACCACATATCATCATAGTTGTTGTTACTGCTGTTCCTGAGTAAACCTGCTCTGTCAGGCCTAGCAGACTCACCTATTGCAGGCAAGAATCCACCCCTGCAATGAAATTATGTTCCTTTGCAGTAGACAGCACCTCACCACAGTGTGGTGCATGGATAAGTGTGATGGTTTGGTTCCCAGATGAATGCCACATTTTCATCTCCCCATCCAGTTAACAGGGGCATCACCCTGTTATATGGATAATAGGTAAAGTAACCATCCACCATTGTATATAATTTCCTGGGTTACAGGAAACCATTAGGCTTGTTGCTCAATGCAGAGCCACCTGATATAGAAAGAAGAGTACCAAAAAGTGACAGGAATGATGACAGAAACAGGATGAGAAGAGGGAAGACACAGAGAATGATAAAAGGGTTGGAAGAAGTAGGACATATTAGCTACATCGTGCGAATGTATAATGGTCACCACCACCTACCACCATACCTTCATACTGAAAGGTTAAGGAATGCATATCATGGCTTAAAGGATAAAACTCAGCTACCAGCAAAAACAAACCTGCCATGTGGGACAATGAAGACTGCAAATCTAAGGGAGTGAGTCTTGCGTGCCGAGTCCACCAGATGGAGTACGTAGCGTGTCCGACCATTACTGGGATCACATAATTCTACTGATGTATCCTCCCCGGCCAGGCTCTGATGTGAACAAAAAATTACATAACACTCTGCAGTCATCGCATCATCAGGATGAAAGGGGTGGCCATTAACAAACTGCCTCTATACCATCCTGTCTTCAGTCATTTGGCTGTCCTCCTCCTGACTCCCACCCCACCTGGACCTCTCAAACATTATCTCCACTTCATCCTTGGTCTCCTCCTCCCCCTCCCCATCCACCTCACTCACATTTTTCTAGCCAGTATATGGCAGGAAATACAGCAGGTTGTGTTAGGCTACAAAAATTTAGGTTAGGTTTGGATAAATTTGCACTGATAAGGACACCTTCATGCCAAAAATAACATTCTAAGATGGCTTGCATCTGTCTCTGACATGCCACAAGATGGTGTCCATCTCTTCGGTGCCACTGGTGATGGTAAACATCGTTTAACCATTGTAAAAATTATTTGCCACCATAAAAATAATCAGAAAAATAATAAGAAGTGAACTGGTAAAGTCTTGCTGCAGCTTAAACTAAACCGAATATTTACTTCAACAAGTCAACAGTTTGAGGCAAGGCGAGTGGCTGGTCGAGGGTTTGACGGGGCACACATATACTCAGTTACAGATCATATATTCTTCATTACTGTTACCTTATCATTACTTTCTATTAATCAAACAGGCCAGTGTGTGTTTCTGGTAACTTCCATAACATCACGGACTGTACAGTGCTCGTCAGAAGTATGGAGCGCCCTGCGTCCCTCCTGAGAAACAAACCTTTCAATATTGAAAAAACATATAAATAATGCATTTTATTTACCTTTAGTGCTTCGTAGGGTAGCCTTTATGTTTCTTCACGGACCTGAGACGTCTTGGAAGTGAAAGGGCGAGGCTCCTGAGGTGCTGGAGCAGTATTTTGTCCCAGGAGTCACGAATGGCGGCTTCCAGCTTAGGCAGAGAGCTCACGTCCTTCCCTTGGAGACTCTTCTTTACGAGGTACCAGAGGTTTTCAATCGGGTTGAGGTCTGGGCTATTTCCTGGCCAGTCTGTCATGAATGATACCTCACAGTCACAAAGCCAATTGGTGACCGATTTGGCCTTGTGAGCAGGTGCACCGTCCTGCTGAAACACTCGTGCACCTGTTAGCTCGAAGGAGTCTGGTAAATGATCACACAGAAGCTCCAGGTAAACATCCTGATTCACTCTGAGGTTCTTGGGAAGTACAACAAGCTTCCCCAAACCCTTCCCTGAGAAACAACCCCATACCATGAGTGAATTAGGATGTTTAACTGTGCTTTCTACATACCGTGGGTCAAGTGGGTCACTACCTTTGCGTGCTCCTCTGTTACAGGTAACACTAAACGTTGCCTCATCAGACCACAACACTGACAACCATTGCTCCTCACCCCAGTTTAGATATTTATTAGCAAAGGCAAGCCTACGAATTCTCTGGCTGCTAGAGAGAAGAGGCTTTTTCACAGGCCTGTGACTTGTGTAACCAAGCTCATGCACCCTACGAGACACTGTTCTCACTGACACCTCACCAAACACTTCTGGGTTGCTCTCCTTAATTTTCCTTGCACTCACACGAGGATTAAACTCCACCGCACGTTTTAAAACATTAACAGACCTTGGGGAAGTTTTCCTAGGCCTACCAGACCTCGGTTTCTTTGTGGGAACTTCACCACTGTTTTCCTCCCGAAACCGCGCACACCAACGACGCACTGTCGATCGTGCCACACCAACCAATTCACTAATTTCCTTTGTCTGGTGGCCTGCCTCCTTTAGAGCAATGATCTGGGATATGATTTCACTCGACAGTTCAAGGGTAGGTGCCATAACAAAGTTTTAAAGGCCAAAACACTGCGGGACACTCGGTAAAAAATGGCGCAATTTGAGAGGGACACTCGGCGGAGTTCCTCTCTCTCAGGCAGCCCGTGGGCGACTGAGGCGGGAACCAACCAGCGTGTCGGAAGGCCTCAGGCTACCGTGACGTCATGCTCGGAGCTCAAACTTGTGGCTCAATTCTTACCCCCAAAAATGGGTGATTCTTTTTGGGCCATAAGTATTGCGCGCCCGGCGGACAACGCTGAATACTTCTGACGAGTACTGTATTTAATGGATATAAATTATTGTGAAAGGGAAAATTGGGGTTTGCACTTAGAGCATCTAGTACCAATCTGGACAAATCCCATAGGTTCTGTGCACTGTACTTGTTATCCAGGAATTCTACTGTCACACGCCATGTTCGGTACTAATTATGCATGATAACCAAGGGATCACTGTGCAGCAGACCCTCAATTTAAAATACAGTACAGTAATCCCTCATTTATCCAGACGTGCAGTATCTGAACCTGCTCATTATCCAGATACTGGACCTTGGGGCTATTAAACCATTATCCGAATTTGCTTGTTATTATCCGGATGTAAAAGTCCTCGAGAACTTCAGCTGGCCAGCCATGTTTAAACATTTGGTATCATGGCAGCTGGGCTCGAGCCGTGAGTGGAAAGTAGGTTGTAACCCACTACCAGAGCTAAAATGTCTGTCCACCCCGGTACTGAATGGTCAAGGTCGCGTGCTGGTCCAGTCACTCCCAATGAATCTCCAGCACCCGAGTAATACGGCTGTAACCCACATGCGGTGTCAAAACGCCCATATGCATCCCCACCAAATGCCCAAAGTTGTACGGCCACAGGGATAAATCTTTCCCAATTGCCACTGCACACAGACCACAAGCCAAGAGTTCATGTTCGGTGACAGCAGCCATTCGCCTCTCTACCAAACGTCCAAAGTTGCCCAGCCACCAGGAATTGTGTTTCCAAATGGCCACCAAGTGACTAACACACACCACAAGCCATGAGTAAATTTACAGTAAAAGTGCCCGTTCACCTCGTGACAGAAGGGTGAAAATCCTGCCCACAGCCTAGCTTTTCCCCCCCTTCCATCCCTCCTCCATACCATCCCATGCTTCCTGCCTTGCTAGCCAGGCCTCCCGGCTCCCCCTTCACTCCCTCCCCTCCTTCGCACTGAATGCACCGACCCGTGACTTTTTAAAGTTTTCAGCGATTTATTCTAATACTTTTGGTGGTATCAAAATTCTGTGACATCCATGAGAAAGCTCATGAAATTTTGAACCTACACATATAACTCTTGCAAGGTGTGGGCAAAATTTTGCAATAGGATGGTGGGAATTTATATGAAGGAAAGTTTTACCCTTGAACACCATTTATTCTCACTGCAGTTTTGTTGTTTTACTCATTAGCTTTCTGTGTATTTATCAGCTTATCTTATACAGTAATACCTCGATATATGATACCCCTAGATGCGATACCCCACCTTAACGATAGGGGTTGAAATACAGTAAAACCTCGATATAACAGACTTCAATATAACGGAATTTGCTTTTATCGGACTCGAGGAGTCAATTGGACTAAATTCTTATGCATCAGGAAAAGTCCGATAAAGCCAGAAGCAGTCCACCTCTTGGAATGAACAAATAAACAAACAAACGGAGGAGATACCATAACATCGGTCCCTCCTCCTTCTCTCTCCTCCTCCATTCCTTCCCTTCCTCCCTGTCCTCTTCGGTGGAGAGAGAGAGAGAGAGAGAGAGAGAGAGAGAGAGAGAGAAATGTGTGTGTGTGTGTGTGTGTGTGTGTGTGTGTGTGTGTGTGTATTTACCTATTTGTAGTATACAGGAATTGAGCAATGCTCGTGTTGTCCTGTCTTCATATACACATTTATCAAGTCTACCTTTACACACATGAATGTTTTTCTCATGCACCACCTCTCTGTCTAAGTCATTCCAAATATTTAAGTATTTACCTAATATACCTAATTGTGATATACACGGAATGTACTATGCTCGTGGGTTTCCGTCGCTGTTTCTCAATAAGTCAAATTTAACTTTAAACTCGTTTAAGTTTTTAGACTGGACGATCCCTTTGTCCAGGCTATTCCATAAGTCTATACTTCTGTAAGGAAAGCTATATTTCTTGATATCCTTCAAACAGCTTGACTTTTTCAATTTCATCCCGTGTCCTCTTGTTGCTCTCTTATCCCATACAAACAGATCTTCTTTGTCAATTTTATCTACTCCCACCATGGTCCTGAACACTGCAATCATGTCTCCCCTTTTTCCCCTTTCCTCTAAGGAAGGCAAATCCAGTTTTTCCAGCCTCTCTCTGTATGACAGGTCTGTCAGGCTGGGGACCATCTTGGTTGCTGTTCTTTGTATTCTCTCAATCTTGTTTATATCTTTCTTTTTGTGTGGGGACCACACTACCGCTGCATATTCTAACCTGGGGCGGATCATGGCCACCATCAATTTTTTCATCATCTCCTCATCTATATAATGAAATGCTACTCTTATGTTAGTCAAGAGTTTATATTCTCTCCAACTATCTTGTTAATGTGCTTTTCTGGTGACAAACTATCTTGGACCAGCACTCCCAAATCTTTCTCTTCTCTCTTTTTTGTGATTAATTCATTACCCAACAAATAATTCAGTGATGGCCTCCTGGTACTTTTACCCATTTCCAATATTTTACATTTCTTTACATTAAATTTCATTTCCCACGTCCGGCTCCAATTGTGTATCCTATCCAAATCCTCCTGCAGTATTTTACAATCCTCCTCGAACTCTACCTTCCTCAAGATCTTTACATCATCAGCAAACAGACTTGCATAACTATTCACTCCATCTACCATATCATTTACGTAAATCAGGAACATTACTGGCGCCAACACCGAGCCTTGAGGGACTCCACTTGTTACTTCCCTCCATCCAGACATCCTATCCTTTATTACTGTCCTCATTTGTCTGTCTCTCAAAAAGTCTCTCATCCATTCCAGAAGTTTCCCCTTCAGTCCTCCTATATATTCTAGTTTCCACATTAGTCACTTATGAGGTACCTTGTCAAAGGCCTTCTCTAAGTCTAAGTACACACAATCCACCCAACCATCTCTCTCCTGTACCACGTCAATCGCTCTTGAGTAAAAGCTCAATAAGTTAGAAACACATGACCTTCCACTTCTGAATCCAAACTGACATTCAGCCAAAATATTCATCTCTTCCAGATATTTTATCCATCTGTCTTTCAGGATTCTCTCACACAATTTTGCGACCATGCTGGTTAGAGACACTGGTCTATAATTCAGGGGTTCTTCCCTGTTTCCTCCTTTGTAAATTGGTACCACATTTTCCCTCTTCCATTCTTGTGGCACTTTCCCCTCTTCCAGTGAGCATACGATTAAACTGTGAATTTTATCCGCCAGTTGTTCTCTGCATTCCTCCAGTACCCAATTAGAAATTCCATCAGGTCCTGGGGCTTTCCTTACATCTTGAGTTTCCAGTAATTTATACTCTTCCTGTACCTCCACTTTTATATCTTTTATCACCGGAACATTTCTAATCACTCCCTCCCTTTCTACGAGCTCCTTTTCTTTAGTGAAAACTGACTGGAAACGTTTGTTCATTATTTCTGCTTGCATTGCCGCATCCTTAAAGACCTCTCCTTCTACTTTCAATTTGGTGTTTCCTTCCTTTTGTTTCAGTGTGTGTGTGTGTGTGTGTGTGTGTGTGTGTGTGTGTGTGTGTGTGTGTGTGTGTGTGTGTGTGTGTGTGTGTGTGTGTGTGTGTGTGTGTGTGTGTGTGTGTGTGTGTGTGTGTGTGTGTGTGTGTGTGTGTGTGTGTGTGTGTGTGTGTGTGTGTGTGTGGCAAAAGCAAAGATCACTCAATGTCCCAGAAACTTCTACCTTCTTTTGCAACCGTCTTCAGTGACTTTTTTGTGGATTTTTGTTGTTTATGCATTGCTTTCTTAGTGTCCGGCATTACACTGGATATTCTCATATTTGTTTTGACGTCTACATAGCTGAAACACCAAAGAACACTACCACAATTATGAGGCGTACTGTACATTACAGGTAGGGTATTCGTGGATTTTTTAGGTTTATGCATTGCTTCCTTAGTGTTTAGCATTACGCTGGATATTCCCATGTGTGTTTTGATGTCTAAAGAGCTGAAAGCCCAGAGAACACTACCAAAATTAAGAGATGCACTGTACATACAGAGTGGGTTTTTGTGGATGTTTATTCATTGTTTCCTTAGTGTTTAGTAGTATTTTAGATAACATTATGTGTGTTTTGATGTCTACATATGGAAGAAAGACCGGAGAACACTGCCAAAATTAGGAGGGGTACTGTATATATAGGTAGGGTTTTGGGTTTATTTTTTTATGCATTATTTTCTTAGTTTAGCATTATTTTGAATATTCCAATGTGTGTTTTGATGTCTAAATATGGCAGAAAGACCAGAGAACACTGCCAAAATTAGGAGTGGTACTGTGCATAAAGATAGAGTTTGTGTGTGTGTGTGTGTGTGTGTGTGTGTGTGTGTGTGTGTGTGTGTGGTTGTTGTTGTTGTTGTTTATGCCGTGTGTTCTTAGTGTTTAGGATTATACTGCATGCTGCAATGTGTGATGTCAAAAAACAGCCAAAAGACCACAGACCACTGCCAAAATAAGGAGGGGTACTGTGCATATTGGTAGTATTTTTTGTTGTTGTTTATACAGTGTTTTCTTAGTGTTTAGGACTACACTGCATATTGCAATGCGTGTTTTAATGTCAAAAAACAGCCGAAAGACCTCAGAACACTGCCAAAATCAGGAGGAGTACTGTACATATTGGTAGGGTTGTGAACAGTATACTGGGATTTTTTTTTTTTTTAGTGTTTAGGATTATACTGCATATTCCAATGTGTATTTTGATGTCTAAAAAGAACCTAAAGACCACAGAACACTGCCCAAATTAGGAGGGGTACTGTACATATAGGTTGGGTATAGGTAGGGTATGGATACAGTAGAGGATATTGATCCGTATCCAGACACTCCCCGTATCCGGGTAAGTCTTTAGCTCTATTATGTCAGATAATCGAGGTATTACTGTACTTGACGGAAGATTGTTTTAAAATCTAGAAAAGCATAACATTTTTAGTGTGTGTAATGTGAGACATTACAGTATACTATACTACCTATGTATGTGGATGGAATACACTGGTTTTAGCCATTGATGCTTTATTGAATGGAAAGCTGTTTTAATCATGATGTATATGAGGGACAGTCCTTGACTACTAGTGTATTAAATCCAATCTCTGGAATTAAAGTAGGTGTAGTTTTCCCAGTACTGGTATGCATTAACTCTAAGATGGTCTGGCCTGAAATGACTAATGATCAAAATGTTACGCATGTTTAAATATAAATGTTGTTTCATTTTATGGCAAATGACTGGCCCACTAGGATATTACAAACGGTACTTTCAGGTATAAAATAATGCTGTGTTTTATTATTTGGGTGATGACCAAAAGCTTACATACATTATGCGTTTCATATATCATTACTTATCAAGATCTGTTTTAGATTTAGAAGTTAAATGTTATGTGTTTACTAATTGTCTGATGACTGAATGTTGTGTACTTTTAGGGCAACACAAAAGTTACAGTATGTGCATTACTTTATTTATTTATTTATTTATTTTTTTTTAATGTGAGGAGGAAGGAACCAAGGGCCACAAGCCCACAAAATTGATCCTTCCAAGAGAAAAACAAAATACAAGAAAGCCAAATTCAAGATCCGATCATTTAGAGATGCCTGGACACACTGTGTTTGAAAGACTGGAGATCATAGGATGCAGGGAATACTGACAGAGGGAGACAGTTCCAGAGTTGACCTGTTGCATAAATGAAGGACTGGGAGTAATGGTTAACTCTTGCATTAGAGAGTTTGACAGAAAAGGGATGAGAGTTTGCTGCTAGACAGGTGCTACGCGCCAGTCGTAGAGATGGAGAAATGCATGCAGACAGTTCAAAGGAGCAGTGACCATTGAAGTAACGATAGGAGAGATAAAGATGCAACAGTGCGGCGAAGAGACAGAGGTTGAAGGGAGTCAGTAAGAGGAGGAGAGTTAATGAGATGAAAAGCCTTTGACTACACCCTGTTGAGAGGAGCTGTATGTGGGGAGCTTCCCCACACATGAGTGTTGTACTCCACACAGGGGCGGATAAAACCCCTGTATAGAGTCAACAATTGTGCAGGGGTAAAGAAGGAACGGAGTCGGCTTAGCACACCCAATCTCTTGGAAGCAGATTTTACAAGAGATGTAATATGATCTTTTCAAGATAGGTCCCAAGTAAATAAAACCCCAAGCATGTTCAAGGATGATGCAGGATTAAGCTGAATATTATTAAACATTAGTGGGTATACCTGTGGAAGATTTTTGTTGGGTTGATAGGCGTAAAAACTGAGTCTTTGATGCATTAAAAACAACAAGATTATTTTTACCCCAGTCAGAGATACAAGCCAAGTCAGACATTAGGTGTGCCATAGCCTCATTCCTTGTTTGTTGAAGTAACTGCTGAGATGGACGTTGCGGGAACCGAATGGAAAGGTGAAGGGTGGAGTCATCAGCGTATGAGCAGATAGGTTTAGACGTACAGCTTAGAAGGTCATTGATGAATAAAAGGAAGTGAGATGGTGATAGGACAGAGCCCTGAGGAACACCACAGTTAATAGATCTAGGAGAAGAACGATGGCCGTCTACAACAGCGGCTACAGAACTACCAGAAAGGAAGCTAAAGATAAAGACACAAATAGAAGGATAGAAACCATAAGAGGGCAGTTTGGAAATTAAAGATTTATGCCGGACTCGATCAAAAGCCTTTGAGATGTCAAGTGCAATGACAAAGCTTTCGCCAAAGTCCCGAAAGGAGGATGACCAGGAGTCTGAAAGGTAGGTGAGAAGATTGCCAATGGATCGCCCCTGACGGAACCCATACTGACGATCAGAAAGAAAGTTGTGATAGGAAAGATGCTTTAAAATTTTTCTATTAAGAACTGACTCAAAAACTTTTGAGATACATGATGTTAAAGCAATTGGATGATAGTTAGAGGGCTGGGAATGGTCACCTTTCTTTGGGACTGGCTGAATGAGAGCAAACTTACAGCAAGAAGGAAAGGTACAAGTTGATAGGCAAAGGTGAAAGAGTTTGCCTAGGCAGGGTGTAAGCACAGAGGCACAGTTCTTGAGAACAACAGGAAGGACTCCATCAGACCCATATCGCTTATTATTATTGAAGCCTGTGATGGCAGAAAATACATCAGCTGAAGAAATTTTAATGTCAGCCATGAGGAAGTCAGAGGGGGGAAGTGATGGAGGAACAGCACTGGAATCGTCTAAGGTGGAATTGGAGGAGCAAGTCTGAGAGATGAGATCTGCTTTATTAGTAGAAGAAATAGTTACAGAGCCATCAGAGTAGAAAAGAGGAGGGAAGGATGATGAGGTAAAGTTGTTAGAAAGGTATTGGGCAAGGTGCCAGAAGGAGCAGGAAGAATTCGAGTTAGAGAGCTGAGAGCACTTAGTACGGATGAAATTATTGTATTTTTAGCAGAGCGAAGAACAGACTTAGCACGATTCCGGGCAGAAACGTACAATATAAAAGATGTGATTCAGGGGTGGGTTGGCTCTGGTACCTTTTATAGGCCCTCTCCTTGCTGTGGATAACATTAGAACAAGCGTGATTAAACCAAGGCTTTCTTGTATTAGCCAAAGGATATGAGAAAGGAATGTATGCTTCCATGCCCAAGAGAATAACCTCCGTAATGTGCAAGGCACACCCAGATGGCTCCCGGCCATGAAAGCAATAATCATTCCAGGGAAAATAAAAAACGTACTACCTGAGGGCTTCCCAATCTGCAGCTCCACTTGGCCAGTGGCAAAGACATTACTGACTTATGAGTATTAATGTGTATTGATAAAATTTCACAATATATATAAAAGTATGGTACAGTTATCATTTTATATAGTCGGCCCTCTACATTCACAGAATAAACTTTCACTGGGTTCAAAGATTCGCGGATTGCCCCTCTGTGGAGCCAAGATTCCATTCATGGCCGCAGTGTGTAGCAGTGAGGACGCTCTTGGGTCACTTTGCACCAAAACAAGCCTGCACCAAACCACCGCACTCCCGTGCTCCTCTGTTTCCCCCTCAGTCTGTGTCCTGCCACTGTCGTGGTCATTTTGCTGCCTCTATGCTGCCATGCCAAACCTCCTGTAATTTCGTTATTGTGCCCAATAATTGTGTTCTCACTTTTTTATACAGCTGGTCTGTTACTATTTGTGATATTTCATGCTGCTTTCAGGTCCCAGATATGGTTTATTAGGTACAGTATGTGCATACTTGCTCACAGGGGGTGATTTGCGGCTATAGAGAAATTTGGGGGGGCGCACCAAACATTAGCGGAAAATCCACATTCGCAGGGGTCTGCGTCCCCTAACCTAGCAAATGTGGAGGGCAAACTGTACATCCATCATCTAATATACTATAGCAGTAAGCATGTGTGTGTCTGTGTGTGTGTGTACTTTGGGCAGCCGAACCTTCACATTCAAATCACACCAATATTGGCACAATAATAGCAAAAAATTCGCTGTTGTGAAAAAACGTGGTCCTATCATGACTGAAAAACTTTTATTTAATAAGAGATCAAAGTTTGACCAAAAAATGCTGCTCCTAGCGTGAGTGCGTGAAATTAGGGTTGTGTTCACTGTAGAGTTTTTGATCAATTGGTTAGCTGCAAAAAATCCAAGTGACAATGTTAGACTAGAACGGCACATAAATGGACCATCATCGGCCCTTCGATGTCGCCTTGATGGCCGATAGTGACAACATTAGATTAGAACAGCACATAAATGTGACTCGGATTACCTGAAATAATCGCAATGACCGCACAAAGTGCAAGGAAACGAGTGTGAAGCACGAGAAAGCGAGCACGCAGTACGAGAGCCCTCTGCAGGAGCAAGGTCGAGAGGGCCCGAAGGGCCCACGAGCTCTTATCCAATCCTATGTTGCCCCATGATGAGCATTAAGAGGCCGGGGCTAGGCAAGTTGGTCCAGACATTTAAGATGAGAGTGACCAGCCTCACTCATCCCTGAGCGGCATTACGTGAGCAATAAACCCCAATCATCTCTTGGATAAAAACCTGCACCGGCTCAATCTGACTGAAGCACCGTAGTTACTCACTAAACCACCAGACGCTATAATTTGGTTATACAGTTACCACTCAGTGCAGCATATGGTTTCCTGATATACAGGAAACCATTTAGCTTGTCGCTCAGTGTAGAGTAACCCATAGGCAGAAGGAAGAGAAAAGAATCAAGGAAAGAAAGATGGAAGAGGAAGGAAATAAAGACAGGAGAGGAAGAAAGGAAGAGAGAAACAGGCAGACACCCATGGCAGCAATACATCAAGTGAGTGGATGGTGAGTGCCCCCGCCTTCAACTTCTCTAAAATAAAAATCTAAACATAAAAGTTAGAGGAACTGTTATATTTTAATGTAAATTAAAATATTAATCATCCACTCACTCAATGTAGTGTTGCCTTATGGTCTCTAAATTTAGTGAAAAGCCAAATGGTTTCCTGTGCCCAGGAAACCATTTACTACGCTGGGTGGTAACCATATAACGGGGGTTTCTGGCTGGGTTAAATGTCCCCCAGATACCTCTATCTAAAATCACTAAATTATGGCAAACATTTCGGAGAGCCTTGGAAGGCCCAATACCTGCCCACGACCCCAACCAAATGGGCAGTTTCACAAGGCCATGTAGACTGTGACAGTTGTGAAAGAGGAGAGTAAGAGGGTGGAAGTGGTGAATGTGTTCAAGAGTTTGAGATATGCCATGATGGCACTGTGTGAAAATTACTCTAAGATGAAAGGGTGTGAAGTGGAGGAGTGGGAGGGTGTAAAGTGTGTAAGGTCAGGCATGAATGGGCGAGGAAGATGCATGGAAGGAGTTGCTCTGTTGATGAATGAAGTGTGTCAGAGTGGAATGAGTGATTACAAATGTGTCAGCTCAAGATATATGTATGTCATGTTCAAGTCTGAGAAGATGAAAGCGGCAGTGATTGTAGCATATGCACCATGTGGGGACAGGAGTGAGACAGAGAAAGACAGGTTTTGGGATGAGCTGGATGAAGTAGTAGGAGAAATGCCCACAAGTTATAAACTGACTGCAATAGGCAATATGAATGGTAGAGTGGCACTGGTCCTGTGAATGATATCCATCCATCCATCATCCAATCCTACATTGCCCCACGAGGAGCATAAGAGCCCAGGGCTAGGTAGTTGGTCCCGACATTTAGGATGAGAGTGATAAAGGGTAATAACGGAGTACCAGAAGAGAATGATAATGGGACGTGACTGAAGGACGTGTGTCAGGAAGGGAGGTTGTGCATCTGTAATTCTTATTTTAAACACAAAGATGCACATAAATACATGTGGTATAGAGGGAATGGAGATCATGCTGAAAGGAGCCTGATTGATTATGTGCCCGTAGAGAAATCGATGCCAGGTGGTGTTGCTGTAATGAGGGCAGTGAGAGGATGATGTGGAGGTTTGTCAGATCATATGATTGTGGTATTCAAGATCAAGCTGAAAGGAGTGAGGAGGACCAAGAGAGGGAGAAGCTGTCAGGGAGACAGACAGGAAGTCAAGAAGCTGAGGATTAAAAAAATGGCAGATGAATACAGAGCCAAAGTAAGGGAGGAGTTAAAATCAGTGAATTGGAATTAAATGGATCTGGACAGCTTGTGGAACATATATAGGGACTGCTTAGTTAGGAATGCTAAAGCAGCATGTGGTGTGGCAAGAGTAACAAGAAGAAGAAAGGTATGGCATGGTGGGATGAAGAGGTTAAGAGAGTAGTGAAGGAAAAGAGGAAGAAGTGGCTACAGTGAATAAAGCACAGGGGTTCAGTTGAAATAGGAAATGAATATACTGAGACTACAAAGCGCATAAAGAGACTAGTGAAAGGGAAAAGGATGGAGGTAAATGATGATCTAGGAAGAAATATGAATGCAAATTACTCTGAAAGGTGATTACTCTTAAGGTGTCTACACAGAATGACAAGCCATATGGCATCTTGTAATCCAGGAACCTATTGACTATGATGGGTGGTAACCATATAATCTAATGATATCTGGTAGTCCAATGGGTTAAGGTGCTGCAATTGGATGGGACCCATCTACTCACATACTGCCATTCAAGGGCAAGTATGGCTGGTCACCCTCACCTAAAATTAATGTCAGAACTGAGTAACCTAGCCTCAGGTTCTTACACTCCTAACGGGGGACGGGGGGATGAATTTTAGTACAGTGCTGTACTGTTAATTTCACAGTTCATATTATAATAATACTTATCAAGATAAGAGTGCATACAGAAATGGATACCTTTGAGTGGAGTGTGTGGCGAAGGAATGCATACTGCTGGAGTTCCCGGACTCTGCCCACCACCTGGGACACACTTTCTGCTCGACGCACCTCTTCTCCATCCAGCTGGGTCTCTAGTACCTGTGTAGTAAGTATATATCTCTATTTCCCATTGCAATGAACTTTCCTGTTACCTTGTTTCTTGCAAACAACACACTTCAGCTCTTCTAGATACTGTCTTTACAATCTCCCTCCCTTTGCTCTTCAATATCTGTACATCTGAGCTGGCCAGTTATAACTTATGAAGTCCATCAGGTTTAGGGTATTATGAATTTATATTAGTGATACATGGTTTAAGTTGGTGTTGTCAGGGCTCAGCCACCAAGCCCAAACATTGTGCCAGGACTGCTGTACTTGCAACTTTGGAATTGTGGCCACAGGTAGGGTCAGTGGCCATCAGGCACTCCTTTGTGTGAGTTGTGGGGACACCAGTCTATGTATGACTTGTCATTACAGTTGACAAAGTATTATGCAATCACTGATGGGGCAGCTTCCTCGAGTTATCTTTTAAACACAGATGTTGTGAATTTTACCATCTGGCAATTAACAGTTCCTCAGTTTGGCTAATCCATTGTTACAGCTACTTTCAAAAGACAGGAGTAAAGAGTGCTAGACCCTTTGAAACTAGGTGCAGCTAACCAGTATGCAACAGTTACCTCTATATGAAGTCCTGTTCCACTTCTGAGACACATCCCAATTAGGGTGGATTTACTTAGACCATGGGGTAATTTCTAACATTACTCTCAAACATAGACTAAATGATACTATAGCATAGTTAAGAGGTGCTACCCAAGAGTTTCCAAAATTTGAAAGCAGGGCGGAATCAACTTGTGCGGTGTGTGAATGCTATGTGGCAATGTACGCATACTTTGTTTGTTGGTGTGTTAAGTGGCGTTGTGCAAGGAGGATGCATTCACCTCAAATATGTGTGTTTTCATTGCTATGTTTGGGTTAGTTTGTGAAATCGGTGGTCTCAAAAATGGAGGATGTGAAAGAGCAACATGTGTGCATCGGTTTGTGAAACTTGGGAAGAATGGAGCAAAAGCTTATAAAATTTTAAAAAAAGGAATTGGTGACACTGCTTTGGGGGTTACACAAACCTACGATTGGTTTAAGCGTTTTAAAAAGAGATGAACATCAACTGATGACGATGCATGCTCTGGTTGCCCTTCCACCAGTTCATCCATCCATCCACCATCCAATCCTATGTCACCCAAGAGAAGCGTAGGGGCCCGGGGCTGGGAAAATTGGTCCTGACATTTAAGATGAGAGCGACCTGCCTCACTTATCCCTGAGTGGCATTATGTTAGCAATAAACCCCAATCACCCCTTGGATATAAACTACACAGGCTCAATCCAACTGGAGCGCCATAATTACCCACTAAACCACCTGGCGCCAAAATTTGGATAGGTGGTTACCACCCAGCATAGTAAATGGTTTCCTGGTGAACAGGAAACTATTTGGCTTGTCACTCAGTGTAGAGATGCCCACAGGCAGAAGGAAGAGGAAAGAATGAAGGAAAGAAAGACAGACGAGGGAGTGCTGACTCCACCAGTTCAACTCCCGGTAATGACATGAAATGAAACACTTCCAAGTTTTTCCTGAGGCTCCTGACTGATAAGCAAAAACAGTATCACATGGAGATCTGCATGGAGCGCAAGGAAATGACCAGAAATGACCCCAACTTCCTCTCAGGTGTCATTACTGGTGATGAAAGCTGGGTATACAGGTGCGACCTAGAAACGAAACAACAATCACTGAAGTGGAGGAGCCCAGGTTCGCCCCGGCCAAAGAAGGCACATCAGGTCTTGAGCAATGTGAAGTCAATGATCATCACTTTCTTCAATATTGAGGGCACTGTTCATAAGGAATTCGTTCCTCAAGAAGAGAAAATCAGTGCAAAGTTCTACTGTGATGTTTTGAGATGGTTCCAGGAGGATGTGAGGCAAAAACATCCAGACAAGTGGCACACAAACATATGGGTGCTTCACCATGACAATGCACCCGTGCATGTAGCCCTTGTTGTTCACGAGTTTTTGGCATTTAAAAACATGCTAGTTGCAACCTAATAACCTATCCTCTGTGTTCACCAGATTTGGCCCCCTGTGATTTTTTTACTCTTTCCAAAAATGAAAATCCAGCTGAAAGGACTAAGATCTGACCCCATCGAGGAGATCTGTGCAGAATTACAGAAAATCCCAAATAAGCTGATGCCCATGGAATTCCAGAATGTGCCCCCATAGTGGGAGAGGCGCTGGGATCGATGTCTGCACGCCCAAGGAGACTACTTAGCCCCTTAAACGCGGCTGTGTACAGCCGATCCCCCCCGTGTGGCGGGGTTGTAGCGGGGTCTGAGTACCTGTGGGAAAATATTTGCCAAAAATCAGAGATTAACCCTAGAACATTAAAATTTTTATGGCATATAGTACTTACATTCAGCTTTCTCCTGAGACAGACGTTGAGCCTTCGTGGACTACCAAAGGACTTGTGAAGACTTGCAGAGTTGGGTAACAAAGTCTTCACTTTCACACCTCCAGAAACCCGGTTTTCTTTCTACCACAGCCTCAATCTGTCACAGTACACTTTATACAACAACGTACAGGTAGTTTGGAATCTGTATTTGTACAATAAGCACTGAAAATAAGGCTATAATGAACGGAGCGTACGGCCGACATGCAGCGCGGCGGCGATCTTCCCGTCACTGAACACACATTTCCCTTTTCACAGCTAAAAACACGTATACTATATTATTTTCCTTCATAGTACTTTGCAAAGGCTTGCTTGGCACTATTACGGCCCTAAAAATCACTGTCACTGCCAGTATTGTGAAGCGGGAATGAGGAAGACCACCGTGGCGCGAGTTTATTCAGCCTTACAGCAGGCACTTTATTCTCACTCCTGTCGGCCACTCGCACTTCATTTCTATCGCTCACTTTCACTCTAGCTGTCAGTTTTTTGCCTTATTCATCAGTGTCACTGTCATTTGTTATAAAAATAATATTTTCTACACAACAAACTGTCACTGTCAGAACATAGAAGAGGAAAATATGCTTTCAACTTCTTACACTGGAGTGACTGTCACTCTCAATACTTATATTATTACTATGTACAATTATTTACACAAAAAAACACTGTCACTGTCAGTGCTTTTACAACTACATACACTAATTTACACTCATCAGACTGTCACTGTCAGTACGTAAAAGAAAACTAAACACTAGTATCACTGTCACTCTCAGTATTATTTTCAAGATTCTTACCCTTATTTTCAATATCTAGTCAGGCTGTGGTAGTCAAAGAAACACGGGTAAGCACAGAGGGGAATTCTGCACTCTTTGCACTGCAAGGAGGTGCGCCTAAATGTTCTGTCCTGCCTGGTAGTGTGGCTGCACACATGACACCTCCTGAGTGCTTTTCCCCTCTTGGCAGTGGCAGGCAGTGGCTCCAGGCGGTGTCGCTGAAGGTAGTCCTGACACTGTAGGCGGTCTGGAGGTGTGTGTGGGTGGCGCCTGGGACCTGATGGAAGTACCTGTCCAAAACGCTGAAGCAGCTGGTACTGTACACACAAGTCTTTGAAAAACGCCGGAGAGAGTAGTTTGCTGGCTTCCTGTTCTTGATCTTATACAGGATGAAGGCGTTCAGCATGCACATATCAAGCAAGTGCAAGAACACCTTCCTGTACCAGCAACGGTTCCTCCTCAGGCAGTCTATCTCTCCGATCATCATGTCAGACTTGTCCACCAGCCGCATATTGACGTTGTAGTCAATCACAGCATCAGGCTTCATCACAGGCTCGCCAGTCCTTCTGTCGACCTTCCAAGTGGCTTGCATTTCCCCCTTGTGAACTGTGGTGAGCACATTGACGATTCTCTTATCGTGCCACCTGATCGCCAGCATTTTGTCAGTTTTCTTCAGGTGCACGTCTTCCCGCTTTGATCTTTCAGCCTCGGGGAAGGCAGGGTAGTGTGCCCTATTGCTACGGACAGTGCCACAGGATCCGACGCCGTGTTCTGAAATGTACTTGGCGAGTTTGGGAGCTGTATAATAATTGTCCGTATACAGGACATGATTCCCACCAAAGTACTTTTCCAAAAGCACTTTCACCACAGAACCAGAGAATCCAAGGGGGTCAGTCTTGTCCAAGTCCACATTGCTGGCGGTGTAGATAACGAAGTCTAGGATGAACCCCGTCTTGCAGTCGCACAGCACAAAAAACTTTATTCCAAAGCGGTGGCGTTTGCTAGGAATATACTGCACGAACCGAAGACGGCCCCTGAACAAAACCAAGGACTCGTCAATCACAACTTTCTTGAAGGGCCGAAGGAACGTCGTAAACTTATCCTTGATCAGGTTCAGGATTCCCCTCACTTTCCATAGTGGGTCAGTTTGGGAAGGCTCATCATTGTTCGCAAAGTGAAGGTAAGTCATGAGTTGCCTGAAACGATCGCGACTCATGTATTTGTTGAAGATGGGTGTGGGGCAAAGATCGTCAGCACTCCAGTATTCCTCGAGCTTGTGCTTCCAATTATGTGGCATCAGAAGCATCAAGCCGATAAATACAAATAGTTCCCTGATCGTTACAGGAACCCATGCTGCCATCCGCGACGTGGATGGCGTTGCAGCTTCATCTTCACCTTCACGAACTGCAGCAGATTGCCCCTCGTACCTGTTCGTCTCGGTACAAATCTGCTCCATTACTTCGTTATCAAGGAAGGCCAACAGGTAGTCCAGACATTCACCATCCTCTGGGACAGGGAAGTCAGCCTGTATCCCACACCCACTGGCATCAAAGGGCAGATCTTCCGGCACAAAATCTGAGCCCTCAGACCACACGAAGGCATCCAGAGTGCCCTGCCTAGGCTGGGAGGTGGTGGGGGGTGAGGCAGGCCGTGTGGCAGTGGGTGAGGCAGGCGGTGAGGCAGTGGGTGAGGCAGGCCGTGTGGCAGAGGCTGTGCTAGGTCGTGTCGGTGTGGTGGTGGTGGTGGTGGTGGTGGTGGGGAGATAACGCGAAGGTTCAAGGTCACTCGCAGTGGCCTGACTGGTGAGTTGCCTAGTGCGAGTAACCTTAGCACTAACTCTTACACTAGGAGACAATGTTCTACTCCTACTAACACGGACACTGGGCCTACGAAAACCTCTATGTAAACTAGACTGCCTCCTTCCCTTCCGAGGTGGTGAAGGAGACTCCGAAGACTCCGGAGAAAGTGCAGCTGAAGATGACGACAAGAGAATGGGGCTGGGAGTGCGTGGCGGGATGGCGGTGGCGTGACGTGGTGTAGGGGACAATGGCCAGTCTGAGGAAGACAATGGCTGGGAAGCTGGGTCACCACTTCGTCTCCTCTTGGCCCCCTTTCCATACACTAGGCCCCTTTTCACTGGAGCCTTGCCTGTTGAGGTGCTGGGCACAGGAATTGTCACTTCTGGCCCCTCAGACTCAGCACTCGATAGAATGTCTGACTCGGCAAGGCTAGATAACACACCGACGTCACTTCCATAATCCATGGACGCTTTCAATAATTCAATCCCTATAGCCGAGTCACTAAGGCCCTTAGCAGTTCCTTGTAAGGGTTTGTACGGGGTGGAGGTCACAAAGCCCTTTTTCGGAGGGCTCTAAGGCACAGACTCGGAAGAGCTTGAGTTTGACATGGTGTCACCTTCAAAGATTCTGGTAGACTGACGCTAAACAGGGGCAAACCGCGGGAAAAAATGCTACTGTGACAACTGGGGAAACAAGCGTTTCCAATTAGCATAAAGTGCTTGCGAGAGGAAGGCGCAGATTGACACGTATGAGCCGTCCGCGCGCTGCCATATCGCACGACGAGGGAAGGCCGGGCAGCGGTGCGTGGGTGGGTAAAAAAAATGATACTGTACTTGGCAACAACCGAGGTCAGAAGTACAAAGGTCAAGTGTGCTAAAAGTAGCCAAAGGGTGGCAGTACTGATAGACAATACCAGCTGGAGCCTGCTTGCCCGCGGTTATTCAAAATTTACTAGAATCGCAAACGCGACGATCCGCCGTTATGTCCTTTTGGCCGAGCGTCGCAAACGAGACGATCTGCGTTTAAGGGGTTAAGGGGATGGTGGTGATTAGGACAACGTAATTTTTTTCCTTCTTTAGTCAAATTTTGGGAACTTTGGGGTAGCACCTAGTAATACCTGTAAGCAATGTAAAGCTTCGCTATCAAACACATAATCAGCCTATCCAGAGCTCACATAACACACAATACAACATACAACATAGCTACGAAGTGTGTTTAAACATTGGTCTGTCTCTGAGACTCAGTCACCTATCTCTAAGCTGCAAAGTAGATCAGTAAGGGTGGATCATGAGGCTCTCCAACAACAAGCATATCTACACTGATAAATTCCACACTGCCTTTATAAATCACTTCTCACCAATTATGCATTTCATATTATTGCTACCACAAGAAATGATATTCAGCTTTGAGGAGACTTTTTGGACTCAATAAATTAGATACAACCTTCATTAACTCCCTCACTACTAGAGGTCTCTCCTAAGTTGGAAAAAAAAAAAAAAAAAAAGGTGGGGGGCGTAGCAAGAATGAGAGAAAAAAATGTCACTGGGCTGAAGGGGTAAACATTCCCTCATGACTTATTCATCTTTTCTCCCATTCATCTCCTTATCTAATTATCTTGTAAAAATAATAATAGTAATAATAATAACTTTCAATAACTGTCCAGATCACTCACAGGCTTGAAGTTTGGCATCTGTTTGAACTTAGTGCAGACAATGACAAACACAGGGAATGAGAAGTTTCCATTCTCTGACTGTGATTTCTCTGCATCTTCACACCTGCAACAACATACAGAAATGATAAGGTATTCAACCCTTAAGAGGAAGTATGACAGCATTACAACCATGCTTGCAAAGCAAGAGCAGGGTATTGTTTTACTCTGTGTGTGTGTGTGTGTGTGTGTATTTACCTATTTGTATTTACCTATTTGTAGTATACAGGAATTGAGCAATGCTCGTGTTGTCCTGTCTCCATATCCACATTTATCAAGTCTACCTTTACACACATGAATGTTTTTCTCATGCACCACCTCTTTGTCTGAGTCGTTCTAAATATTTAAGAATATACCTAATTGTGATATACACGGAATGTACTATGCTCGTGGGTTTCCGTCGCTGTTTCTCAATAAGTCAAATTTAACTTTAAACTCGTTTAAGTTTTTAGACTGGACGATCTCTTTGTCCAGGCTATTCCATAAGTCTATACTTCTGTAAGGAAAGCTATATTTCTTGATATCCTTCAAGCAGCTTGACTTTTTCAATTTCATTCCATGTCCTCTTGTTGCTCTCTTATCCCATACAAACAGATCTTCTTTGTCAATTTTATCTACTCCCACCATGGTCCTGAACACCGCAATCATGTCTCCCCTCTTTCTCCTTTCCTCTAACGAAGGCAAATCCAGTTTTTCCAGCCTCTCTCTGTATGACAGGTCTGTCAGGCTGGGGACCATCTTGGTTGCTGTTCTTTGTATTCTCTCAATCTTGTTTATATCTTTCTTTTTGTGTGGGCACCACACTACCGCTGCATATTCTAACCTGGGGCGGATCATGGCCACTATCAATTTTTTCATCATTTCCTCATCCATATAATGAAATGCTACTCTTATGTTAGTCAAGAGCTTATAAGTCTCTCCAACTATCTTGTTAATGTGCTTTTCTGGTGACAAACTATCTTGGACCAGCACTCCCAAATCTTTCTCTTCTCTCCTTTTTGTGATTAATTCATTACCCAACAAATAATTCAGTGATGGTCTCCTGGTACTTTTACCCATTTCCAATATTTTACATTTCTTTACATTAAATTTCATTTCCCACGTCCGGCTCCAATTGAGTATCCTATCCAAATCCTCCTGCAGTATTTTACAATCCTCCCCAACCTCTATCTTCCTCAAGATCTTTACATCATCAGCAAACAGACTCGCATAACTGTTCACTCCATCTACCATATCATTTACGTAAATCAGGAACATTACTGGCGCCAACACTGAGCCTTGAGGGACTCCACTTGTTACTTCCCTCCATCCAGACATCTTTTCCTTTATTACTGTCCTCATTTGTCTGTCTCTCAAAAAGTCTCTCATCCATTCCAGAAGTTTCCCCTTTAGTCCTCCTATATATTCTAGTTTCCACATTAGTCTCTTATGAGGTACCTTGTCAAAGGCCTTCTCTAAGTCTAAGTACACACAATCCACCCAACCATCTCTCTCCTGTACCACATCAATCGCTCTTGAGTAAAAGCTCAACAAGTTTGAAACACATGACCTTCCACTTCTGAATCCAAACTGACATTCAGCCAAAATATTCATCTCTTCCAGATATTTTATCCATCTGTCTTTCAGGATTCTCTCACACAATTTTGCGACCATGCTGGTTAGAGACACTGGTCTATAATTCAGGGGTTCTTCCCTGTTTCCTCCCTTGTAAATTGGTACCACATTTGCCCTCTTCCATTCTTTTGGCACTTTCCCCTCTTCCAGTGAGCATACAATTAAGCTGTGAATTTTATCCGCCAGTTGTTCTCTGCATTCCTTCAGTACCCAATTAGAAATTCCATCAGGTCCTGAGGCTTTCCTTACATCTTGAGTTTCCAGTAATTTATACACTTCCTGCACCTCCACTTTTATATCTTTCATCACCGGAACATTTCTAATCACTCCCTCCCCTTCCACAAGCTCCTTTTCTTTAGTGAAAACTGACTGGAAACGTTTGTTCATTATTTCTGCTTGCATTGCCGCATCCTTAAAGACCTCTCCATCTACTTTCAGCTTGGTGATTCCTTCCTTTTGTTTCAGTTTGCCATTAACAAATCTATAAAACAGTTTGGGTTCATCCTTGCATTTGTCAATTATACCTTTTTCAAAATTCCTTTCTTCTTCCCTACGTATTCTTGTGTATTCGTTTCTTGTTCTTTTATATTCTTCCTTTGTTCTGTCGTTACCTCTCTTTCTCCAATTGTTCCACGCCTTATCTCTCTTTTTTTTGGCTGTCATACACCTTCTATTAAACCACTCCTTTTTCCTGTTTTCTTTCCCTCTTACTCTTGGTACAAATTTTTCCACTCCCAAATTATAGAGGTCTAGAAAGATATCCCACTTCCTCTGTATCTCTCTTGTTTCTCTGAATTTTCTCCAATCCGCATTTTCAAAAAAGTTTCTCAATCCTGTAAAATTTGCTTTGCCAAAGTTGTATCTTCCCTGTCTATGAAGCTCGTCTCTTGGCTCAACGTTTCCTATTAACATCTGGAACTCAATGACCACGTGATCACTTTTTCCCAAAGGACAGAGATATTCCAATGGTTCTATTACATCGGGTTCTTTGGTGAACAGTAAATCTAACCTTGCTGGTGTGTCCTCACCTCGAAACCGTGTCTCTTCTTTGACCCACTGCGTCATCACATTATTCATTATTATATTTAATAACATAGTACCCCACGAATCCTCGCCGCCTCCCGAGTACCATTCCTCCCAGTTCACCTCTTTACAATTAAAGTCACCCACCAAAATTATATTATTGCTTTTCTCAATTATTTTTTGCAAGTAGCTAGCCATATCTGACAACATCTCATGGTATTCGTCATCCTTCCATGCTCTCGTCTTTGGGGGAACATACACTACCGCCATATCTCTCTTAACATTCTCTCCAGTTTCTAATTTCATATATATCACTTCAGCCCTGCCTTCTCCCATTTCCACAGTATCTACATTTATGTTGTTCTTCACTGCTATCATCACTCCTCCTCCCTTTTTTTCTTTTCTGTCTTTTCTCCACAGTTTGTATTTACCATCTCCCAAATGAACATCAATATCTTCTCTTAATTTGGTCTCTACAAAGCACATGACATCAGGTTCATGTTCTCTCAAGAAATCATTAATTTCGATCCTTGTCGATATGAAACCATCAACATTAGTATATATCACCTTCAAATTATTTTTGACATTATTAATACCCTCTTCTCTCCTACTCTCTGTCCGTACCACTTCCTCAACTTTTGATCTTTCACAACCATCCCCCCTAGTTTCCTTCACTTCTATTTCTTTAAATACCATTTCCTTACTTTCATATCCAATACTCTCCAAAAAAAAGTATTACGTTCTTCCTCTGTCCTCTTATCATTTTTTTCCTTTACTTCTTCCTTTAATGATTTTAAAACTTCTCTTCCTTCTTCATTCAGATCTTTTCTTATTATAATATTTTCCATCCCCGCCTCTTTGCTTAATTTCCAGGTCACTTTAAGTATCTCATTTATTACACTTTCTGATGTAAACTTGACTCTCATTGGTCTTGTTTCCCCTTTCTTATAAGGCCCTATCCTCCTTACTTCCTCAATTTCTTTTACCCACTTGTCTCCTTCGGGGTCAATCTTGCCTAATATTCCTCTCACCATGTTCGTGTCTCTCTCGAGTCTTGCGAACCTAACCTTTTCTTCCTCTTCCCTGTTTCCAAATACTACCACACATCTGTTCCTTTCCACAGTTTCTCTCACTATTTTCTCTTTTTTCTTCAGTATTTTCACTACATTTTCTTCCATTTCTTTCTTGTTCATTTCCCTTTCTTCCTGGATGATCTCTCTTAAGCTGACCACTTCTTTCTGTTCTTCTTCTACGTGTGCCCACTTTGCCTTGTGTTCTTCTAGTACATTACTCACCTTCTCAGTTTTATTAGTACTCTCTTCAAGTTTCCTCCTCAGTTCAACATTTTCCCTCTTCAAATTCTTAATCTCTTCATTGGCTGTTTCGTTGGACTGGATTAGACTCTGTATGGTGGTTTCCGTATTTCCTGACACATCCTTTATCACTAGATTCTCTACTTTTTTTTCGAGTTCACTAATCCTCATAATTAATGTTTTCACCAGGTCCATGACATTAGTATTAGCATCAAATCCTTGAAATTCCATTCCCTCATTGTTTACATTTTCGGCCATCTTTAACGTACCGGTAAAGTACCTAAACAGCTGTTACCAAATAAGCCACAAACATTCATGTATACTATTGCCAACAAATCTTTACATTTTTGGTAGTCCACCAACTTTCATTATTTTAAATTTAAAAAAGACCCTAGGAGACAGGACAGACAAAATTCCTGGAACTACTCAAGGTTAGGAGCGATGCCTGGGACGACCTCTCTCTCCGGCGGTTCGTGTGTGTGTGTGTGTGTGTGTGTGTGTGTGTGTGTGTGTGTGTGTGTGTGTGTGTGTGTGTGTGTGTGTGTGTGTGTGTGTGTGTGTGTGTGAAGAAAATAACTGTTTTAATCTGTTATTAATCAAACTTGATGTAGGGGCTCAGGGTCAGCAAAGGGGCTGATCTACCTGTATTGCTATTGACAATAACAGGTCAAAGATCAAGGTCATGGGGCTATGTCACTACTGTATATGAAACAGTAAGGTCAACTTCAACTATTTTTATCTGATTTTGGCCAAACCTGGTGAAGTGCTGAAGGCCAGGCAAGAAAGGAACTGATTTTAAGCACTGTCTACCAAAGGTCAAGGTCAAAGTTCACCCTCTGTGTCTATGTGAACAAAATACTGTATCTAAAGTTTTAATCTGATTTGGATCAAATTCAGTGAAAGAGTTGAAGATCAGCCAATGGGTTTGGCCTACTGTTTTTGCAAACAATACAATAGGTCAAAAGTGAAGGTCAGATGGCAAGGTCAACTTAAACTGCTTTTATCTGACTTAAACCGAACACTGTGTAAGGGTCTTGAGAGCAATTAGTCAAAGGTCAAGGTCATATGGCAGTCAAATGTTCAGTTGTAGAACCAAATTGTGGGAGCCTGTGTTGCAATCTCTGAATGCTCCTTTTAGTTTTTATTGCTTCTGTACTAAAATAATAACAATAATAAAATAATAATAATAATAATAATAATATTCTATCCATCTATCTATTGTCAGATGCATTAATCCCTTAAGGGATGGCCACAAACAAATTGCCTCCATGTTGCACTGTTCCCTGCCATTTCACTGCCCTACTCCCAGCTCACACCCGCCTCTCTCATATACCTCTCCACTCCATCCCTCCATCTCATCCTTGGCCTTCCCCTCCCTCTCACCCCCTCCACCTCACTCACATACACTCTTCTCATCAGTCTCTTGCTCTCTATCCTCTCCACATGGTCAAACCACCTCAATGTGTTTCTCCTAACACTTCCTATCACATCCACATCCACACCACAATGCTCCTTCACTTCCTCATTTGTCAGTCTGTCTCTCCATGTGACTCCACATGCCCCTTTCAAATAAGTCATTGCCACTGCTCTCATTCTTGTGTTCCTCCAAGAAGATCCAAGCTTCACTTCCATATGTTAAGAGTTGGTATCACAATACTGTCACGCAGTAACTTTTTCACTTCCACGCTCACTTCCCCGTTTCTTATCACTGCTTTCAAAGACCCAGCAACCTTTCTTCCTTGCTGTACCCTTTCAAGTACACTCAATCCTTAAGCAACACGTGGTTGAGTAACACGTTTTTGTTCTAACACGGTCAGCATAATGAGACAAGTCATGTCAACACGCGGAAAAACTTGAGCTCACGCGGGAAGTCAGCTGGCCTGGGGACGAAATTTGAAAGCCGCGCGCTATGACGTCACCCTCTAACCTCTGGGTACATTTCCTGGGCGCATATTTCCATTCTGTATGGGTATTTATCTCAGTACCACAGCCAGCCACCTCAGCCAAACAGCCCTAGTGAGATGGGATAGGTTAGGGTAGGTCAGATTGCTGAAATTTTGCCTGGGAAGCACAGTGGGCATATTTTCGTGAAAAACCTATGGTTAGTTTTGAAACGAATGGGCAAGCGTTGTTCCTGGCTGAGGGTTCCTGGTGGTTTTTATGAATACGCATTCAGAATGGAAATATGTTTTCTGGGCAAACTCAAGGCCGAACGGTTTGACAAAATTTATGGGTTTCGGCAATTTCAGGGGACAAAATGGAACGACAATGTATGCTAATCAGAAAAAAAAAAAAATCCTTGCGTTCTCGTAAGTTACAGTTCAGTTCCACATTCTTCGTTTGATTTCATGCTTCCCAACACATTTTGGACCAATTGGGCATATGGTTATCAGTCCTTTCTCATGCCTCACCTAGTTCTCACCCACAATTATCATGGATTTTGCAGTTTTAAGGAACGAAATGGAACGAAAATGTTTGCTAATTAGAGGAAAAGTTACTCTTTCGTCCATGTGTTATCATAGCGTTCTATTCCACATTCTTCGTTCGATTTAATGCTTCCCAACACTTCCAACTAACTGAGCATACTGTTATCAATCCTTTCTCATGCTTCACCTAGTTCCACCCCACACTCATAATGGGTTTCGCAGTTTTAGGGGACGAAATGGAACGAAAATGTTTGCTAATTAGAAAAAAAAAAAATCGTCTATGTGTTCTTGTTAGTGTTCAGTTCCACATTTTTCGTTTGGTTTCGTGCTTCCCAACACATTTAGGACCGACTGAGCATACGGCTATCAAGTCCTTTCTCGTCTCTCACAGACTCTACCTCACAGTCATATGGGTTTCGAGTTTTAGGAGACGAAACTGAATGAAAATGTTTGCTAATCACACACACACACACACACACAAAATACTTCTGCTCGTGTAAGTGAGCATTCAGTTTCACATTCTTCGTTCTTCTTCCTGATAGTCTTATGTTTGTCGGATTACTTCTGGGAGGTAAATAAACATTTCATACTAAATCTGTTTTCCCCCGTCGTTTTAAGTTGCATTCCGCTGTCAACTTGTTTGACACATCAGGGTTACGGCGAAATTAGGGCCTGTCCTAACCTAAGTGTTTAAACTTGACCTAACCTAGCTTAACTATACCTTATAATTTAACCTAACCTAACGTAGCATCCAGTTGGGAAGTTGGGAGACGAAAATCACCTTTGAGTACATCAAGACAATCATGTTATGGCTTAAGGAACGTGATGATAAAAAGTGAGAAATTTTTCAGCAGGAAAAGGTAATTTACCACCCCGAAAATAGTCAGAAAAATACAGAAAACAAACTGGAGGAATATGAACTGAATTGGTAAGGTTCTTCCACTGCTTTAAGCGTACAAATACCAAAATGGCAAAAGAAAAAAAGAAAAACCATAGAATAAAGGAAAGCACCATCATAACGATTTGGAAGGACAGGGAGAAGATAAAGATCGTGCATAGGAAGTGATGCAATCCTGGCAGCTGTGAAGGTTTATATGTTGTCCTGAAACTGACTGAGGAGCTTATAGGGCGTTATGTGGAGCGTCAGAGAAAGCAAACTCTCACTTTTACCCCTTTTTACCATTTTACCCCACGTATTTACCTCCACCTATACGCACCATCAGGTAAAACACTGACAGAGATATACCTGTTGTAATTAAAAACATCAGTGGTATTAAAAATGGCATTAACAAAAACAGAAGTTGGACTGGGTCAACACCACCTCCACTGAGTACCCTTTTGTTGATACGTAGCTCCATGGTATTTTACTCCCGCCCCCCAACCCATAAGTAGTAGTCAAAGTTTCGCCTTCTCGTATCATGTGGCCTTCGGGAGAGACGTTAGGCTGTATAGTTAGACTAAAATTTACGGGTGCGGCTGTTTTAGGGAACAAAATGGAGCGAAAATGTTTGCAAACCAGAAAAAAGGTACTCTTTCATCCGTGTGTTCTCCTGAGTTCCGTTTCACATTCTTCGTTCGGTATCGCTCTTCCCAACACATTTCGAACTGATTGAGCAGTTTAGCCATATGTTTAGTTTATCAGAAATGCGTTGGGAAATGCGATATCAAACGAAAAATGTGAAACTGAACGCTAACTCACGAGAACACACGGATTAAAGTAATTTTTTCTTGTTAGCACAAATTTTCGTTCAATTTCGTACTCTAAAACTGCCAGACCCATAAATTTTCTTCTAACCATATGGCCTAAGGTCTCTCCTGAAAGCCACATGATATGAGAGAAGGCGAAACTTGACAACAACATTGGGGTTGGGGGATGGGAGGAAAATACCGGGGAGCTACGTATCAACAATAGGGTACCCATCCCAACTTTAATTTTTGTTAATGCTATTTTTAATACCATTGATGTTTTTAATTACAACAGTTATATCTCTTTCAATGTTTTACCTGATGGTGGGTGCAAGTGGGGGTAATTTACGTGGGGTTAGGTGGTAAGAAGGGGTAAAAGTGAGAGTTTTGGAAAGTTGCCAGAACACATTGTACCATTATACATGTAAACATATTGTCTGAGTGACGCGGATTTGGGTACCACGGTCCTTGTCCAGTCCCTATTGCCCGCGGTACTCAAGGATTGAGTGTACTTCACTCACTAAACTTCCATCCTTACTCATCACAATAACCCAAGTACTTTGCATTCACATTTTCCATTTCCTCCTTATCCAACCTCATTGTACATTCAGTTACTTCATTTCTCTCGAAGACCTTCCCTCAAAAACCTTCTCTGTCTCCTTTCGAAGACATTCATCTTTAGATTCCATTTCTTAACACTCTCACAGACTCATTCACCAAGCCTTGCAGCTTCCCTTCATCTCACTTAACAACACAATATCATCTGCAAATAACAGTACAGGGAGTTTCCACACACTACCCTCTCTCATTAG
The DNA here is from genome assembly GCF_032717465.1 of Coenobita brevimanus. Lineage (NCBI taxonomy): Eukaryota > Metazoa > Arthropoda > Malacostraca > Decapoda > Coenobitidae > Coenobita > Coenobita brevimanus. Next base: position 8,251,591 of record NC_137038.1, read on the forward strand.
GGTTGCTCCAACATCCACTGCCCTACCTTGTATCTCTTTAACACCCCCATCCATATACAGACTGAACAACCATGGAGACATGACACATCCATGTTTCAATCCAACTTTATTCACTCAGTTCACTGTCCACACACACTGCTACCTTGGCACCCTCATACATACTGTTCACAGCATTCAACAACTTCCCATTTACTCCATATATTCTTAATACTCTCTAAAATCCTTGTCTATCCATCCTGTCATATGCTTTCTTCAACTCCATGAAGGCCGCACACATTTTTCCCTTCACTAAAAAACTTTTCTACTAAAGACCTAAGAATGAATATCTGATCTACACAACCTCTTCCTTTCCTAAAAGGTCCCTGTTCCTCTCCAACTAACTCCTCTGTTATTTCCCTAACTCAGTCAATAAGTATCCTACCATATACTTTTCCTATTACACAAAGAAGACAAATGCCCCTATGATTACCACACACATTCTTTTCCCCTTTTCCTTTGTACAGGGAATAATTATACCTGACTTCTGATCCTTTAGGACTTTACCTTCCTCCCAGGTCAATCTGCACATATTCCACATTCATTCTACTATTATCTCTTCCCCATGCTTCAACATTTCATCAAAGACTCCATCAATTTCTGGGGCTTTCCCCATTTTGACTTTCTTCATTGCTTCCACAACTTCCATCCTACTGATTTCTTCCTCTTTTCTCACATCCCTCTTTCTCCCAGCCGTTCCCATGCCACTTGTAAACGTATTACTTTCATTCTCTATGTTCAACAATTCCTTAAACTGTTCTCTCCATCAAACACTTTTTCTCCCTTCTCCACTAGTATTCTACCATTTTTATCTTTTACTCCCCAACTAACTTCTTTAACACCCTGTCTAACTCACTTTACCTCTTTCCAGTATATTTTCTTACATTCCCTCCACTTTACATGCAAATTCTTTCCAAATTCCTCATCCACTCTCTTTTTATTCTTTCTTATTAATCTTTTCATTCTCTCATGCTCTCTAAATATAACTCTCTCTTCTGTCTCTCAACTTCCTAAACACCCTTGTTTCTCATCCACTCACTATATGCTTTCTCCTCTTGCTGCCACAGCCTGCCTCACCTCTTCACTCCACCATGCTGTTCTATGCACCCCCTTTCATTTTCTCTTCTTATTCTCTCTTACTATTCTTTTCATTCTCTCATCCTCTCTAAATATAACTCTCTCTTCTGTGTCTCAACTTCCTAAACACCCTTGTTTCTCATCCACTCACTATATGCTTTCTTCTCTTGCTGCCACAGCTTGCCTCACCTCTTCACTCCACCATGCTGTTCTTTGCACCCCCTTTCGTCTTCTCTTCGCCCCCCACACCGCCTGACATGCTGCACAGATTTCTTCTGTGAATATTTTGCATACACCTTCCACATCAACCATTTGCTCCAGATCATATCTACCCAAACACTCCTCCACTTTTCTCTTATATTCTGCCTTTTTCCATCCTCTTGTAACCTTTCCACTCTCCTTGTATGAACTACATCCTCCTGTCCTTTCCTACTTCTATTCCTCCATTTCATTTGAACCTTGACTTTCACCACCACCAAATGGTGGTCAGAAAGTCCACTCCCCCAGCTTCTATATGCTCTTGCATCCACTAAACACCTCTTCATTCTATCAACCACACACACATAATCAATCTTTGCCTTCTGTTCATTCAGTTCACCACCCACCCCTCTCATCACTCGTCACGTGTACCTGTGGATCATTTTGTGTCTGAAGAGGGTATTGGCTATCACCAACCCCCTCCTGGCACAAACATCCACTAGAGCACTGTCATTCTCATCCACTTCTGCAAGTACACCCCACTCACCAACTACTCCATCCACCTTCGCATTCTCTACTTTCCCATAATAATACAGTGGAATCTCATAAATCATGCATTTTAAAACAACAAACTCACAATACGCAGGAACACCATCCAACACTTTGCAATATCAGTAATGTAATTCGCGAAAATTATACGTAATTCGCCACAGCAACCTCGAAAGTGATGGTTTTCTGATGTTGTTCAACATCTGTTATGCTATGTTTGCACAAATGGTGGTTTCTTAATAAGTAAGGCTGTCTAAAAATTAGATTATCCTCTGCATCAGGTTGGCTAATTCTGAACCGTATAAAGATCTGGGACGACTTGCCAGATGATGCCAGATTGATTAACACCAGCAGTGTTTACTTATTTTGCCTGTGGTTTTCAACTTTGATGGTGTTTTGGTTGAATGTAAAGATTGTTGTTGTTCTTGATATTCATATCCGTGTTAAAGTTGTTTCCTCTGGGATATTATCTAGGCCTACCTCCCTATGTGGATGCAGGCCAAATAAAACTTGCCCAGCAAAGCTGACGACACTCAATCCATTTGCAGACCAGTTTGCTTTCTTCACTTTCATATCCAATAATTTCCTACTTGGTGGACCACAAGGGAGTCAGAGAAGTAACATACAAGGTCATGAGTGTTATTGTACCCAAATGCAGCACAATCAAACCATTAATAAGGACAAAATGCACCAGCAAAGAAAACACAGGACCCCCTGCAAATTTGCTGCAATCAACAGCTTGGTTTGTCAGCATTATAATTCAGCGATTATCTTAGTGTTTACGTATGTAGAGATGACAATTAAAACAGAAATCTTCAGTAGCTCAAATTAACAAAATTAAAGCATTATTTTGTTCATCAATCAATCATGTATCACAGCAGGTGACGAGATGTATTTTTAGACGAATCTACAGACTGCAGCTACCAACAGTTTGGTTTGTCAGCATTATAATTTGGCAATTATCTTGGTATTTACATATGCAGAGAAGAGGATTAAAACGGAAATCAACGGCAGCTCAAATTAACACAATTACAGCATTATTTTAGTCATCAACCAAACACAAATCACAGCAGGTGACGAGATATATTTTTACAAATCTGCAGTCAGCTGACTCAGCAAGTACCCGGGCTGTGAGGCGTTTGCACCAAACTGCCACTACACTGGCCGGCCAATCAACAAGCAGCTGAAAATTCTGGCTTTCCAGTCTCTCTGTAGAGTCTCTATCAGTTACTAAACCATCATATTCAAGCATAGCACTTACTCTATGCCAATTACAGCACTTCCCTTCCACATCAAGCATGAAGGGCATGCATGCGAGAGCCCTGCTGCCTGTCTCCTGCATTGTCTCCTCTTGGTGTGGTGTTCAAGAGGCTTCCCCCCACCCCCCATTTCCTCTGCCTGCCCAGTTTTACCAAGGTTGATCGTAAGCCTCCTAAGCCTACAACTTCTTTGAGGAAGGGGAAGAAACCAACATTAATTTACACCCAAAAGGTAGACGTAACAAAGAGGAACCCCCCCCCCCCATTCATTCAAGCAATGTCATCAGTCAGAGTCAGGTAAGGATCTTACAATACTGTTCATTTCTATTAAATGCTTTACTAATTTCTTTTCCACGTTGTTAGAATTCACTGCTGACCAGCGTAATGTCAGTTTGGGGGTAAGGGTGGCAACTTTTCCAAAATGACAGACACACAAGTAATTTTTTGCATAAAATTAGTTATTTCTAAATTGCGAAATTCTAAAATTGCAAGTGCCCAGTCTCATATGACCGCGATTTAGGCGATTCCACTGTATATTACTATTCTGAAGATTTGTTTATCCTGTAAACTGATTAATAACTGAAATCCAATGATGTTTAGGAGAGACTTTTTGAAATACATCATCAAATAAAATCCCTCATTAACTCTGGTACTTCACTCTCATCTTAAATGTCAGGACCAACCTGCCTAGCCCCAGGCTCCTACACTCCTCATGGGGCAATGTAGGACTGAATGATGGATGGATGGATGGAAACTCTGGTACTACAAGAGGGCTCTTATAAACTAAGTAAATTTGTCTGGATTTAGCAAGAATAACCAAAAAAATACATCACTGGGTTCATGGGGTTGAGATCCATTACAAATGTGGCCTCCAACCTACTTCTGCACTCACCTACACACTCTGACCATCCAACCACGCTGTGTGAACCAGTCTAGCATGTGTGCTACTATGTGCTCCTGAAGTAGGGATACACATATGAACCTTCCTCCTATGCGCAGCACTCTGCTCACCTCCTGTGGATAGATGAAGTGAGGAGTTTGGAACTTCATAACATTCCATTCTGTATCTGTGTCTACTGCCTCTTGCATTTCCTGTTCACCACTTTTTTTTTTCATCTTACTCTACATCCATATACTCCTCAACTATTGTATCTTAATCTAGGGTGACAACAGTTTGAAGGCAGTGCATTGATGTGTGTTGTACACAAGAGACAATTAACTCACACTGAGGGATATAAATTTCTACAGATTTCTGAGGATGCTTAAGCACTGTGGGCATGCATGAGGTGGTGTGCATGGGTAGGCTTAGGAGGATGGGACATATGGAAAGAATATGTGAGGATAACTGTGTAAAGTGCTACTGATTTGAATGTACAAGGGATAACTACTGCAGGCAGGTCATGCAAATCATGGAACAGGGTCCTTAGAAAGGACCTCAGAGTTATGGGATGTGGCCAGACTTCTGAAAGAGTACAGCTTGGAAAGCAACCACAAAAAATAAATCCTAAAAAAATAATCATCATCGTCATCATCATCCTGACATCCTTTCCCACCCTTAGGCAGAGTGAGGAGTAGCAATGTCTAGACAAGCCAAATTTGCCCAATCCAATGGGTCACATTTCCATTCACTTATCATTCAAGCCCCCAGAATCCTGACTCCATCGGATCTGCCAAAAACATTCACTATGTTCTGTAGCTTCACATAAACATATTTGATTGAGTCAATCCGGACACTGCCATGTTAAAAAGGGATGCCAAATCCCTAATAATGCACTTCTCCTCACAACATTCATCCAGCCAGCTCGATCTCTTGTCAGTTCCCTAGCTTCACCGACTTCCAAACCTCTCTTCCTCACACACTCATCCACCATATCTCTCCACTTTCTCCTTGGCCTACCTCACCTCCTCCCTCCTTCAAATTCGCTCAGATATACCTTTTTCACCATTCTATTGTTATCCATTCTCTCCACATGACCATAACATCTCAGTACACTCTCTTCGATTCTGGTGTCCACCGACTTCCTTACTCCACATCTTTCACGAATCACATTATTTCGTATCCTATCCACCCTCTGTACTCCACATACATTCCTCAGCAATCCCATCCCCACTGCTCTTACTCTTGACTTTTCATTTTCATGCCACACCATAGTCTCACATCTATATGTTAAACTTGGCACTAACACTCCTTCATGTAAACCTTGTGCAGCTGCAACACTCAAGCCTCTGTTTCTTATCAAGGCCTTCATTCCACCAGCTACTTTTCTTCCTTGTGTCACTCTACTTTCAACTTCTCTTGCACAATTTCCTCTCCTTTCCATCATTGTACCCAGGTATTTGAACTCTCACCAATTCCAGTCTCTCTCCGTTCACTGTAACATCGCACTGGGAGTCACCTTCTCTCTCAGTAACCATCACTTTACTCTTTTCTGCATTTACTCTCAAGGGACGACACTCACAGACATCAGCAAAACTCTGCACTAGCCTACCAAGTTCTTGTCCAGTACTTGCAAGCAGTACTGCACCATCAGCATACAACAAATTTGAGATATTCCATCCATCACCATTCATTACCAATGCCATCCCTCTCTCCACTACTCATGTTTTTATTTCTCTCATCACCTCATCCATATACTGTACATATAATGACTTCTGGGGGGAGGCGTGGCGGGGGTTCCGCCGGCATAGATCGTGGGTCCAGGGCAAGATGGGGCTCGGGCCTGTGCTAGAGGGTACAGGGCATTGCGGTTCCCAGGCTGCCGCTTCTGCCCAATAGAGAGGGGCCCAAACCTGGGAGTAGCGCCCCAGGAGGCTGCCCTATCAGTGGGTGTATAATGGCGGGATAGTTGCAGTGCCAAGGCGCGCTTGGAGGGTGTCCCTGCAGCTGTCCTGGCAGGGTGCCCCAAGGCCACTACCACAGCCACTGGTAAGCTGGTGGGCTAGGGGTCCCAGATCTATTGCCTGGACCTGGGACTGTGCAGTGAGTGGGACCTGTGCTATGTCTGTCCCCCTTTATTAATACTAAAGATGACAAAACAAAAAAGTTTCAAAACAAGCCTGAGGACAGTAAATCACCCATGGGGATGAGGGTGGGTTCATGGAATGTGGGAAGTTTGAGGGGAAGAGCGGGGGAAATCGTTGAGGCATTCAGTAGGAGGTGGGTGGATGTGGCGTGTTTGCAGGAAGTCCGGTACAGGGGTGGATCAGCCAGAATGATTGTTGGGAAGGACTGTTGCTATAAGTTGTTTTGGCAGGGGGGGACAGAAGGATATGGAGATGTTGGTGTGATGGTTGCGAAGAAATGGGTGGAATATGTTATGAATGTTTTGAGAGTAAGCGATAGGATATTGGTAGTGAAAATTCTGTTGGGTAAAAAGATAGCTGCGATTAAATTGGCATATGCTCCACAGGCGGGATGATGAGATAGTGATTTTGGGAGGGGACTTAAATGGTCATGTAGGTGAAGCAGCACAAGGTTATGAAGGAGTGCATGGGGGATGTGCGTATGGTTTAAGGAACGCAGAAGGGGAAAGGATACTCGAGTTTTGGGAGGAAATGGACATAATTGTGTACAACACATATTTTAGGAAAAGAGACAGTAGGTTAATTACATATAAGTCTGGGGGAAATAGCAGTCAGATAGATTATTTTCTGGTCAGGAGGGCCGATAGGAGGTTAGTGAGGGATGTTAAAGTTATAGGAAGTGAGGAGTGTGTGCAGCAGCACAAACTATTGATTTGTGATATGGTGCTTAAAGAACAAGTGATGAAAAAGAGGACTTATGTACCTAGGAGGAAAATATGGAAGCTGAAAAACCAAGTAAAGTAAGGGATGCCTTCTATAGCGAGTTGAGGAGAGTGGTGGCTGAACAGGGAGCTGTCGACAGAGGCATTAATGAACAGTACAGAGCCCTCAAGAACAATTTCTTGAGAGTTACTGATGTAACATGCAGTTGGACAAGAGGACCACCAAGACATAAAGTAACTTGGTGGTGGGATGAGGGTGTAGAAGCTGCAGTTAAGGAGAAAAAAAGGCTTTTCCGGGAATGGAAGAAGGGTGGTGGCAAAGAGGATTATTTGGCTGTCAAGCATAGGGATAGAAGAGAGGTATACAGGGAAAGTCTGAGTCACAGAGACTATTACTTGATAACCTAAATCATGGGGAAAGGAAAAATATGATATTTAGGGTGGCAGGTCAAGTGAAGAGGGATAATTGGGATATTATAAGTGAGCAGTGTGTGAAGAATGATGAAGGAAGGGTAGTGGTGAACAGTGAGGATATTAAAGATGCATGGAGAGAGCATAATAACTGGTTGATGAATGAGGAGTCTGACTGGGACAGGGAAAGTTTGGAGCCAGCAGATCCAGTGTCTGGCCATTGGCCTTTGATTGATACTGCTACTGTGAGTGAGGCAATAGGTAGGATGAGGGTGGGGAAGGCAGCAGGTGTGTCTGGGTTATCTGCCGAAATGTTGAAGGCCTCAGACGATATAGGGGGTGAGTTTAGTCACTGACCTAATAAATAGGATTATTTATGAGTGTGTTGTCCCAGATGACTGGCTGAAGAGTGTAACTGTAAATGTGTATAAAGGGAAGGGTGATGCCCTGGAAAGAGGAAATTATAGAGGTATAAAGCTTTTAGATCAGATAATGAAGGTAATGGAGAGAGTTTTAGAAGGTATGATTAGAGAAAGAGTGAATATTGATGAGATGTAGTTTGGGTTTATGCCAGGCAGGGGGACCACTGATGCTATATTCATTGTTTGACAGCTTCAGGAAAAATATATTGGTAGGAGAAGGGATCTGTATTTTGTTTTTGTTGATTTGGAAAAGGCCTTTGACAGAGGCCTTTGACAGAGTCCCTAGAGAGGGGGTGAAGTGGGCAATGAGAAAGCTTGGCTTGGAGGAGTGGCTGGTTAGGGTGGTTATGGCTATGTATGTGGGTGCTCACACCCAAGTAATAGTGAATGGAGATTTGAGTGATGAGTCTTCCGTGAATGTTGGTGTGCATCAGGGGTCAGTCTTGAGTCCCATGTTGTTTATCATGGTACATGAAGCCTTTTCACGTGACTTTAGAAACGGACTCCCGTGGGAGTTGTTGTATGCTGATGATTTGGTGTTGGTTGCAGAGATCGAAAGGGAGGCGGAGGAAAGGTTTAGGAAGTGGAGAGATGGTATGTGGCACAAGAGTTTAAGGGTAAATGCAGATAAAACAAAAGTGATGATATCTAGGGCTGGTGGCGGTACTGTCAAAGACGAGGGAGAGTGGCCATGTGCAGTTTGCCACAAGGGCGTGGGAAGTAATTCCATCTTGTGCGGTGTGTGTGATAAATGGGTGCATAAGAGATGTAGTGGTATCAGAGGTAGACTGCGAGATAATGCTGATTTATGTGTACGGCGTGTCGGGGTGAGCAGGTGGAGATTGTCAGATGTGAAAGGATTTAACTTGCTGGTGAATCTCTTGAGTGTGTGGAAGAGTTTTATTATTTGGGAGACATGTTGTGTGCTGGAGGTGGGGCTGGAGCTAGCTCTGTGGCTAAGGTGAGAAGTGGTTGGAAGAAGTTCAGGGAGCTCTTGCCTCTCCTGACATTGAGAGGACTCTCCCTACATGCTAAGGGGTCTTTGTATGCAGCATGTGTTAGGAGTGTAATGCTGTATGGTTGTGAGACTTGAGCAGTGAAGGAGGAAGATATTCGACGGCTCAGACGTACAGAAATGACAATGATTAGGTGGATGTGCAGTGCGTCCCTGCGTCCAAGGCCTGGAGGGGCTGGGTTTACGATGGAAGAGTTGAGAGGTAGGATGGGACTGGAGTGTATTGGTGTTGTGATGGGGAGGGGTAGATTGAGATGGTTTGGACATGTGGAGAGGATGGGGGATGATAACTGGGTAAGGAAGGTGAGAAGTGTTAATATTGGGGGTGGGGTTATGAGGGGTAGACCGAGAAAGACATGGGACGAGGTATTAACCCTTTAACCGCAGGCTTGATTTGCTTTTTCTTGCGGCACCCGCAGGCATATTCGCGCTCCGACAGACTCTCTAAAAATATTTGCCAAAAATCAGTTATTAGTCCTAGAATATTAAAATCACATACGCTTAGGGCACGTACCTTCAGCTTTCTCCTGGGGTGTTTGTTGAGCCTTCGTCGAGTACCATAGGACTTGTGGAGACCTCTGAAGTTGGGTAACGAAGTCTCCACTTTACACTTCCTGACAACCCGTAATATGATTAACACAGCCTGATATTATCACTAGAAACACTATTCTGTGATTCTCAAATAGTTTGGAATCCATATTCAAAAAAAAAAAAAAACTGAAAGCAATGAAAATTACGAGGGTGTATGACCTTCCCACTTGCGCTAGTTCGCCGCTGGTGTTGTCATTTATTATTCATAAAAACACTCACAGTTTATATTTCTATTACTATATAGCACTTATATATGTCTACAGTCTTTATCCATAAGTTTCCTTCAGTAATAGTAGTTTATTGTCACTGTAGGCATTCAATTTCTTTCAGTAAAATACGTAGCATTCACTTTCTCGTCCTGTATACTAGCATTGAGAGTGAATGTCACTTTCACCTTCACTCTCATAACTCATAGTATTCATACATGCTAGAGTGAAACTTTCACTTTCATTACTCCTAGTATATATACTCGTATTCTTATAATACTACTCATTTACATTTCTGTTTACGTTCTCTATTTTATTTACATTATTTACATTTCTATTTTATTTACACTGTGTTATGCACTGTCACTTGAAGTAACTTATAAAACTATTTTCCACTGTTCACTTATATTTACATTCACTGCTTTACTTGCTGTTTACACATTATTTACAATTCCACTTGCACTGCTTTACTCACCAGAAAGATCGTAGTCACTCTCTTTCAATTGTCAACCCTTTACCTCTTTCCACACGAGGTTTAGTAGGGGGTAAAGGTCACAGGGCCCTTTGGATGGGGCTGAAAAGTGGCTGAAGTTAGCAGGAGAAAACAGACGTACCTTCACCTTGGAAGATGACATTGAACTGACAGGGGTGGGCCGGGGTGGCCTACCTAGGGAAATGCATTACTGCCAATGTCAGCCTCTTGACAGCTGTTAATATATAGCAGTGAAATGATTGGCAGGAAATCTAGACAATACATTATAAATTAGGTAGTTCCAGGTGAATGTAAATATCACTTAGGCTTCTCCCTTCCCTCCTTATATATATTTTTAGTATGAGAATAGATTATATGGCATATTTCAAGGGGAAATAAACAGCGAAAATTATCGAACGAGTGCACGTGAGGTGTTGTCAGGTGATAAGTAGCCAATTCCAGGTGTATGGCACTCTCACTTACCTTATTTCTTTTTGGTATATATTATTTGGTATAAGAATAGGGCATAGAGCTTATTTCAATGGATGAAATCAGTGGAAAATTCCAGGGAAGACTTACTTAGCACAGCACGGCCGGGCAGGCGAGAGGAGAGGGTAATGGAGGGAAGGTAGGGAGGGGAGTCAAGAACGGGGAGAAATGGCTAAATTGTCAACAATGGATGGGAGTACAGATGAGATTAGGAGTGCTGACTAGTGTTGGACATTGGCAGTACTGATAGATGATACAAGATACCACTTGAAAGCCTGGGGGAATTCAAAATAACACAGAATCGCGAATGTGACGCACCGAGGTATGATCCCTTGCTCCCAAGCGTCACGAAAGTGACGCCCCGCGGTTAAGGGGTTAAGTGTGATCTCAGGGTTAAGGGACTGAACAGGGAGGCTGCAATGGATCATGCAGTGTGGAGAGCTGCCATTAGGTGACCAAGGCCGACACATGCAAGCATGTTGGAGCCTTTAAAAATGAAACGAAACGAAACGAAATTAATACAACACACAACCTTGTCGCACACCCACACCGATCGTGAACCATTCACTTAGATGTCCATTAACCCTTACACATGCTTCACTAGCATCATAAAAACTCATGACAGCACCTAGCAGCTTACCATCTACACCATACATATGCAAAACTTTCCACAATCCTTCTCTGCCCACTTTGTCATATGCTTTTTCCAGATCCATGAATGCCATAAACACCTTATGGTCCTTCTCACAAGCCTTCTCGGCTATGTCTCACTGCATGCATTTGATCCACACATCCCCTGCCAACAGTTAGATAGACAGATAGATCCTCTGCCACTCCTAAAGCCACCCTGCCCATCACTCACTAGGAATTCTGATATCTCTCTTACTTTCTCTATAATAATTCTTCCACATACCTTCCCTACCACACTCAATAACCTTATACTACGATAATTCTTGCACTCACTTCGCTCACCTTTATTTTTGTACACGGGTACAACCACAGCCTTCTTCCACTCTGCAGGCACAGTTTCACTCTTCCATGCCTTCTTACATATCCCCAACAAGCACTTCATTCCACTCTCTCCACTACACTTAAGCATCTCTGCATACACCCCTTAAACCCAGCTGCTTTCCTATTTTTCAGCCACTACAAAGCATTCTTCACCTGTGAGAGTGTCACTTCTCCTGGCACTGCATTCCTTCTCTGCACACCCCCATAACCAATCCCGTTTACAGCCACTCTGCTCTCTCTATTCCCATTCATCAGGCTTTCAAAATATTCTTTCCATCTGGTCCTTACTTCAACCCCTTGGGTTAATAATCTACCACCTACATCCTTCACACCATCACATTTCTTTCCGCTTTAGCTTCTACATTTCCACACCTCTTCCCAGAGTAACTTCCTATTTTCAAAGTAGTTCACATTCATTTCTCTTCCTAGATCATCATTTACCTCCTCCTTCTTCCTCTTCACTAGTCTCTTTATGTGTTTCTTGCTCTCAATATATATTCAGTTCTTATTTCAACTGAACCCCTGTCCTCTAACCACTTAAGCCACTTCTTCCTCTTTTCCTCCACCATTCTCTTTTACTCTTGCCACACCACACACCGCTTTAGCAATCCTAACTATCCAATCCCTATATGCATTCCACTGGCTGTCCAGATCCATTTCATTCCAAATCACTAATTCTAACTCCTCTTCTACTGTACTTTGGTCCTGTAATCATCTGCCATTTCTTTAATCCTCAGCTTCTCAACTTTAAGTCAGTCTCCCTGACTGCTCCTCTCTCTCCTGATGCACCTCACTCCTCTCAGCTTGAGCTTGCATACCACAATCATATGATCTGACAGACCTCCACATCGTCCACTCATGGCCCTCATATCAGCAACCATTCCCAGCACTGATTTCTCTACGAGCATGTAATCAATCAGGCTTCTTATTTTATGTGCATCTTTGTGTGTGAAATACGAGTTACTAACGCACAACCTCCTCTCCCGATGCATATCCTTTAGTCGCTTCCCATTATCATTTTCTCCTGGTACTCCATAACAAATAAATGCATGAATAAATCAGTAAAATAGAATAAATCCTTTACAAAATATATATATATATATATATATATATATATATATATATATATATATATATACTGCAAGATGCTGCATTCAGTGGGGAGTGATGTTGGCAAAAGGTCTACCATACAACTCTATCATTACTTAAAACCAACACGTCTATCTATCTGTCTATCTATTGCCAGATGCCTCAATCCCGTAAGGGATGGCCACAAACAAATCGTCTCCACGTCACCCTGTCCAATGCCCCTTCATTGCCTTGCTCCCAGCTCACATCCCCCCCTCTCACATACCTCTCCACTTCATCCTTCCATCTCATCCTCAGCCTCCCCCTTCCCCTCCCTCCTCCACCTCACTTGCATACACTCTCCTCGTTAGTCTCTAGCTCTCCATCCTCTCCACATGGCCAACATGTACTTACATCAAAATATTTACCCACAGTAGCAACAACATCTGCTGATCCATCTGTAAACATGGCGTCCAGGGCTGCCTTGTCTAGGACGCAGCTGAATTCCCCATCTTGTGATTCTAGTCCTGTAAGATCCATAACACACCACTGCATCCCAGGGCAGGTTGATCCATGGAGTTCTTCCATACGTCGGATCACTATCTCACTGTTATCGACATTGGTTATTGATCTGAAATAATTGAGAATCAGCTGAATATGGTAAGCTAATACAACCAGTGCTTTTAGACTGGTATTGGGTTCTTCTTCTCTTGTCAAAATTACCCCATTTTACAGTATCCCATGGGAGCATTTCCCAAATTAATTCATTTTCAGGGTACCCACCTGTATCCAACCTTATACATGTCTGCACTGAGGGTAGAATTGCCACATCCTGCCACCAGGATGTTATCTTGCAGCTTGACATATTTGTGTAACAGTCCACACAACTCTGCATACTCTCCATACCTGATGAAAAGATGTCCATACTGTATACAGGCTAATGAGATGGAGCTATGAATTTTGAAACTGAACGATGAGAGGTAACTGACATGAACAGAAACTCTCTTTCTTCCTTCCTTCCTCCCCTGTCTTTCTTTCCTCTTCCTTCTGTCTATGGGTTACTCTATATTGTGGACGAGCCAAATGGTTTCCTGTACATCAGGAAACCATTTACTACCCCGGGTGGTAAGCACATAACCAAATTATGGCGCCTGGTGGTTTAGTGGGCAGTTAAGGCACTCCAATTGGATTGAGTCAGTGCAGGTTTATATCCAAGTAGCTGGGGTTTATTGCTCATGTAGTGCCACTCAGGAAGGAGTAAGGCTGGTCACTCTCATCTTAAATGTCAGGACCAACTTGCCTAACCCCAAGCTCCTATGCTCCTCATGGGGCAACACTGGATTAGATGATGGATGGATGGATGAATGTTGAGAGGATGGATTTTACTGAGCACTCTCATACCTACTTTTTTGTTTTCCTGTTCCTGTTTCTATATCCCTTCCGACCAATCTTTGCCACTTCACTTTGTTAAACGCTCTAACATGCTATGACAGGTTAGCCTTGGTCACCTGCTGGTGGCACCCCATGTTGCTCATCTCTAGCAGCCTTTCAGAGTCATAGTCGGAAAGCATAGCCCAGGTGGAGATCTATCTTTTGTGTGTGTGTGTGTGTGTGTGTGTGTGTGTGTGTGTGTGTGTGTGTGTGTGTGTGTGTGTGTGTGTGTGTGTGTGTGTGTGTGTGTGTGTGTGTGTGTCCGACTCTGGGCATAGGCTTCACAGCCTGCTCTCAAGGCCCAGTAGTCCTCCTACATACCATACACATCTACACGTCACCACTTCGGCGCTAACACCCACCATCCATATTGAATACATGCTAGTACACCAGTCCTGTCTCATGCAGGACTGGTGTACTGGTATTAGCAGGGGTATATTTACGACATGTCGGTGGGTCTTCTGGTAGATCAGTAAAGTCTGCTTTTTTATTAAATTCAAATTCCATAAACTGTTCCCTGCCCCCGTGGGGATTTGAACCTGGGTTCGGTAGGACTGCAGGCCACCTCTCTACCAACTGAGCTACCGCCTCCCCTCTATCTACAGTATTTATTGCCTATTGCCAGATGCCTTAATCCCTTATACGGGGTGGCCACAACCAAACTGCCTCCACGTCACCCTGTCCCCTGCCATTTCACTGCCCTGCTCCCAATTCACACACCCCCTCTCTCATATACCTCTCCGCTCCATCCCTCCATCTCATCCTTGGCCTTCCCCTCCCTCTCTCCCCCTCCACCTCACTCACATACACTCTCCTCATCAGTCTCTCACTCTCCATCCTCTCCACATGGCCAAACTACCTCAATGTGTTTCTCCTAATGCTCCCTATCACATCCACATCCACACCACAATGCTCCTTCACATCCTCATTTGTCAGTCTGTCTTTCCATGTGACTCCACAGGCTCCAGGTGAAGGAGATACATCTCCTAAAGTTCGCCACTAAGTAGCTTGGGTAAAGTTTTCCAGTCACAAGCCCTTGTTGGCTCCAAACCCTGTGTTGTAGTAGGGTACGATGTGTGGTGTGTCAAGTGCATGTAGTGTTGTGTACTGCGGACAGTTAGAGAAGTTTACTGTATTTGGGGGAGTATGGTGGCCTACTCACAATGTTAAGTGACACTGAAAAACATCAGGAAAGAAGGACAGTCATGAGACAGACTTGGAGGCCAGTGAAATGGGAGCTCCAGCTCTCCCTATCACTAGCTTGCCCATCCTCCTCGAGAGATACGTCTGGATTGCCTGAGCTACAGCTTGATGTGTACCTACATAGGCTACAACATGATAATATCATCAGTACAGTACCATATTCACTATTAAAGAGCTACTACTTCTGAGGGGAAAGAAAGAAAAAACACACACACACACAAAAAAAGTAAAATCCCAATGTGTATGAATGAATACAGTAAACCCTCAATTATCCGTCATTATAATATCCGGCCCAATGCAATGTCTGGCACTGCTGGCTCAGCTCTATTAAAGCAACATCTGGCAACAAAACAGGACGCAACCAGCAGTTCTATGCAATTTCCAGCTTCAAGGTGTATCAGTCAGTTCATAAACGGAAGCCATCCATTACTGTTTTACAGTATTTTATCATTACCTTACCCGATTGTATTTTATGCATAACTATCATCTATTACTCCTGGGAAAGTTTTTAAGAATGAGGATTAAGACGGACAATAATGCAATACCTGGCTCAACGCCGAATATTAAGCCGATGTGGGGTACTATGCATTATCCAGCATTTTGTATTAACCAGTGTAGGGCTTGGCTGAACTACACTGGATAATTGAGAGTTCACTGTATTATCTTCCCTTCCCTTATCTACCTTAACCTTGATCACTCTACCTACAAGAATTCGTGGTTAGTAGTTATTACCATGGCATGTATGAGATCTGATCAAATGTACTGTAGCTGACTTTAGCTGATGGGAAAAAAAAAAAAGCTTACTTACTGAGTTCAGACTTTAATCCCTTTCAAAGCACAGTACGTCCCCCTAGTACACGCCTATATGGGCAGCAGAGGACGTCACATACTAGGAATTCACGTACAGTGAATACATAAACTTAAGGGAAAAATTACATATGGGCGGCACCCCCCTTCATGAGCAACCCTTGAGATGCCTTTCAGACCTAAGTATTGTACTGTACTGGGAAACTAAGACATATTACCTAAGATAAAGTAAAACAACAAGATTATCGCTTTACTAGGTAAATCAACAAGGATATGGCTTAAGTAACCAACAAGAATATGGCTGCCTACCTTAACCCAAGAGGACAACAGGCTTGATCGAGGTAAGAAGAGGATCCAAGGCAGGATGAGGCACCTAGTGTGCATCTCCTGCATCACCCATCACACCACCCAAACACCACCTTCCTCACCACTTTCGTCACCAGCACTTTCGACACTTTCACAACCTAATGCACTCACTTCGCTCATAAATCTTTCAAAGTCTATTTGTGACACCTCAGACATCGCATCATCCTCTAGATCCTCCTCAGGATATGGCTCTTCTGATGTTGAAGGGAGTGATTCCTCACTTCGTTCAATCCAAAGGAAACGGGTGATGAGGGTTTGCTTCTGTCTGTTTACTTCCTGGTTGTGCTTGTCAGTGTAGTAGCGGAAGATTCTGTACAGTGAAGACATCACCTCCTCCACTTGCAACTGAGAGCGTTCGATGTCCTTGAATTCTTAAATTTATCAAGGGCACACAGTACCCTGCTTATCTTCATCATGGTCAAATCTTCACTCTCCATCACTGGTGTTGCTGCCTTTTCTGCTGCTATCTCCTGCTCTATGTTGGCCTCGTCCACTCTCTGCACAAGGTGGGCGGAGCATAAGTAACTGTTATTGCTTCTTGGGGTGGCAATGTCGCGTACTCAGGGTAACCCCAGATTTGGGCCACTCTTTACTGCCCGTCTTGCTTACAAGGAGTTCAATTCACGTACTAATAAAAAATACACTAAAATAAAAAAAAAATAGGTCCTCGAGTACACGGAGGATCACGTACTTGGAACTTGCATACTGTGGGGATCTACTGTAAGCCCCTTGGGACAACACACTTAGCCCAGCAGTCCTTCCATTGCTGGAAACATTTTGGAAAGTCAGTTTTGGGGATTGAAAACAAAAGCTTTGTCATATTTCTCTTTATCTCATTTGTGTCCTGAAGTCTCAAATCCTTCTGCAGCATTTTCAGTTTAGGAAATTGACAAAAGTCACAGGAAACCATGTCAAGAGAGTATGGAGCCTGCTGGACCAGCGTGATCCTGTATTTGGCCAAAAAATCCACAAGCGACAAGAGTTATGGGAAGTGGAGGACTGCTGCAGCTCCAACACAACAATGCTCCAGCCCATGCATCCCTTCTCATCCAAGGGAGTTTTTGGCCAAACAAAGGATCACACAGGTTCAGCAGGCTCTCTACTGTCTTGACATGGCTCCCTGTGACTTCTAGCTATTTTCTAATATGAAGATGCCACTGAAGGGTTCAAGATTTGAGGACACAAATGAGGTAAGTGATGCCTGCAGTTAAGCTACGTTAGGTTAGGTTTAGTTAAACTGTATGGTTAGGACTGTCACTTCCACCATTACGCCAACGAATCAAACAAGACTTGACACAGCGGAACATAGCTAAAAACAGGTAAATAGATTTAACAAGAAATGTTTCTTTACCACCCCAGAAATCTATCTATCTATTGCCAGATGCCATAATCCCGTACGGGGTGGCCCTTTGACTTTGAGTTATTTGTTTTACAGGGAGGGGCATTAACCCTCCACCAACCCACTTGCTGACACGTAGGAAGCACGTATGGTTTAGTTATATGGTTACCACCCACCATTGTAAATGGTTTCTTGGCTTACAGGAAACCATTTGGCTTGTCATTCAATGTGAAGCCACCTGTAAAGGAAAGAAAAGCAATAAGTGAAAGGAAAGATGGGAGAAATAGGAACAGAGGAGGGCAGGGACAAAAAAGGAATGGGCAGCAATACATCTAGTGAGTGGATGATGGTCACCACCGCCTACCACTAACCCCAGAAATCCATCCATCCATCCATTGCCAGACGCCATGTATCCCAAATGGGGTGGCCAAGGGCTTAGAGTTAATTGTTTTACAGGGAGGGGCAGAAAAATATAAGACTATCAGGAAGAACTGATTTGGTAAGGTGCTACTACTGCTTAAAGTATTGTGTATGTTCACCCACCGTACAACAAAATCAAAATAAAGGGTTGTGCTGGTTACAAAAAAATAAATAAATAAATAAAATAAAAAGTAAAATAATCCAAGTGCAGTAAATATTTCCTTTAATGCCGTTTCGTATTTCTGGTGTTTTTTTTGTTCCATTTGAGTTATTTTTTGGTTCATTTGAGTGCTCTGAGGCCTCATTTGTTGTGCAAATGAAGCATAACTATAAAACAGTATGACTATGACAATCTGATCAGAAATATTAGTAACGGTTGAAGGGATTGGCCTAATCTAAGTGTAACTAAACTTAACCTAACCTAGCTTAACTGTACGGTACCTAATAATTTAATCTACCCTAACCTAATCTAACCTAACCTAACACGACCCAGCCTAACCTAACCCAGCATCCAGTTGGGAAGTTGGGAAAGGAAATCCACCTGTCAGTATGCTGAGCAAGATTCGGTAATATTCATTGGCACACAAAGAGACTGGTGAAGGAGAGTAAGAAGAAAGTGGATGAAGAGTTTGGGAGGAATCTGAGTGTGGAATGGAGGGAGAGTAAGAAATTGTTTTGGAAGGAGGTAAAGAAAGTAAGGCAGTGTGAAAGGGGAAATAGTAGGGGAGTGAAAGATAGGAATAATAGATTGTGGGTGGAGAAGAGAAAGAAATGGAGGAGATGGAAGGAGCACTTTGAGGATTTGTTGAATGTAGAGAGTGAGAGCAGTGTGAGTATAAGTGGTTGGGGAATGGCTGGGAGAAGAAGAGTTGAGAGGAGGGAGGAAGAGATCAGCAGGTCGGAAGTAGTGGAAGCGATGAAGAAGATTAAGCTGGGAAAGGCTCCAAGAATTGATGGAGTGTGTGGTGAAATGCTTAGGTATGGGGGTGAGATTGTTGTGGATTGGATATGGAAGTTGTGTAGATTGGCTTGGGAAGAGGGAAGGGTTCCAGGGGACTGGATATCAGGTATAATTGTTCCTCTGTACAAAGGAAAAGGGGAGAGAGAAGTATGTGGTAACCATAGGGGTATTTGCCTTCTTAGTGTGACTGGTAAAATATATGGTAGAATACTCATTGATAGGGTTAGGCATATGACAGAGGAGCTAGTTGGAGAAGAACAAGGGGGATTTAGGAAGGGAAAAGGGTGTGTAGATCAGATATTTGTTCTAAGATGTTTAGTGGAGAAGTATCTAGAGAAGGGAAGGAAAGTGTATGCTGCCTTCATGGACTTGGAGAAAGCTTATGACAGAATAGATAGGCAAGGTATGTGGAAGGTATTAAGAATATATGGAGTGGAGGGGAAATTGTTGAGTGCTGTGAAGAGTATGTACGAGGGAGCTAGGGCTACGGTGCGAGTGGATGGTGAGCTGAGTGAGTTCTTTGATCTCAATGTGGGACTGAAACAGGGGTGTGTAATGTCTCCATGGCTGTTTAATATATATATGGATGGGGTTGTAAAGGAGGTACAAGGTAGGGCAGTGGATGTGGGGGTGGCCCTAATGAATGAGGGTGAGATTTGGAAGCTTCCGGTGTTGCTGTTTGCTGATGATACAGTATTGTTGTGTGAAGATGAATGGGAGTTGCAAGGTTTGGTGAATGAATTTGGGACAGTGTGTAAGAGGAGGAAGCTGAAAGTTAATGTAAACAAAAGTAAAGTTATGGTGTTTGAGAGGAATGAAGTCACAGAGTGTGCAGTGAGGTTGGATGGTGAGGATATGGAGAATGTGAGTGCATTCAAGTACTTGGGTAGTGTGATGAGTAAGGATGGAACTTTGGGGGATGAAGTACGTGAAAGGGTACAGCAGGGAAGAAAGGTTGTTGGTACACTGAAAGCAATGATGAGAAATAGGGAGGTGAGTATGGAAGTTAAGAAGTCACTGCATGATGGTATTGTGATCCCTACCCTGACGTATGGAAGCGAGGCGTGGACATTGCAAGAGGGGAACAAGTCAAGAGTGAGAGCAGTGGAAATGAGTTACTTGAGAGGAGCATGTGGAGTGACGTGGAGGGACAGGTTGACGAATGAAGAAGTGAAGGAACGTTTTGGGGTAGATGTGGATGTGGTTGAAAAGATTAGGAGAAATACACTGAGGTGGTTTGGACATGTGGAGAGAATGGAGAATGAAAGACTGACTAAGAGGGTGTATGAAGGTGAGGTGGAGGGAGGGAGAGGGAGGGGTAGACCGAGGATGAGGTGGAGGGAGGGAGAGGGAGGGGTAGACCGAGGATGAGGTGGAGGGATGGAGTTGAGAGGTATATGAGGGAGGGGGGGGTGAGTTGGGGGGAGGGGAGTCAAATGGTGGGTGACAGAGTGACTTGGAGGTGTTTTGTCTGCGGCCACCCTTTGCGGGATTAGGGCGTCGGGCTATAGATAGATAGATAGATAGACACAAAACACATACAAACATACACTATATGATAGCACAAATCCACTGGGTATGGTATGATTGCCCGCTAAAGAAACGCCGGGTAAAGGAAATAAAATAAATACCCCAAGTGTATCCATACATACCATTCAAACGCCTTATCTCCTCTTTTAGCAAAGAATGTATTCCAATACTGCTTTGAACTGAAGTCATGGAACGTCTTAGGCAGCAAACTCATATTTGCAGTCTGTACCTTTTACAACAATAAATATTTCAATTCAGTTCTTTAGCAAAATCGACTCCACATGCCTTGCGACCTTCTACTACAACTTCAGTTTTCCCATTCACAGTCCAGGTTTCGGGACAATTCGCCGTCAACCGTCAGGTCAATTAGCAGTCACAACAATAACAAAACAATTCGCCGTCAGGACGATTCCCCGTCATTTATTTACATACTATAATAGTTTTTTAAATATACGAGTTTTAAAAGTGGTGGTAGTGGTTTATTGTTTTTATAATAAATGTAGTGACATCTGTTGAGTGTTGAGGCTCAGCCATAATCTTTCCCCACGGTTTGCGTCCACTATGGCTGATCAGAATAACACGTTGGATATTGTCATTTGAGATGAATATATACTTGTACCTCTTCAGAGTCGTTTTAAAATATACCAAGGATGTTGTAGTACCAATGAAAATTAATGAAGACAGTTACGGGTGACGCTAGAATATAATTCAAAGTCGACTGCAGCAAAGTAGAAACATGTTAATTATTGGCTAAAAATGCAACTTATAAATGATATCCAAAGCCTACGCTATTGAATGAACATAGACTTTGATAGATCCCCCTGAAAATTAGTTATTAAAGTATTAATTATTCAAAAATAAGTATATTTATAGAATGACGGGGAATCGTCCAGGGTGCGAATTGTCCTGACGGGGAATCGTCCATGTTTTGACCAGTTTTGACGGCGAAATGTCTGACAGCGATTTGACTTGACGGCGAATTATCTCGGAAGAGTCGGAACCCATAGTACAACTACAACAAAGGGAAGTGGTGGGTCGTTTTATCACACACATGATTTTGAATATCTGTATAATGGAAGAGTGAATTATTGTTCTTGTATGGAGACGGTAATAAAACAAAGGCCCGTGATCATCAGATGGTAGCCAATGTTTTCATGTGTACTGTATCGCCATCAAAAACATGGAATTTTGAATTGTGATCCCGTATTTCTCTGTCACTTTTTGTTCGTGCTCAATAGGGTCGTGGTTTACTCTTATTTATATACTTACAGGCACCCATATATGGAAAACAGCTATAAACCATGACTTATTCAAAATGTCCATGCATTCCTGACCTAAAAGAACAATATATAAAGGAAAGACTATAATTTACGACACTCTGGAATTTGCTCCGTAGGAAATGAACGCACTGGCCTCGAATGTTGTTTGTTTACATGTGTGGCTGGACTTGACACTCGCTGGGTTTTGTATTTTTCTTCCATTGCTCTGGTTCACAGGCGTTAAAGTTCAGGTAAGATCAGATCTGGAATGGTTTGTGTGGTCTGGGAAACATGGTATATATATCTAATGGCAGTAGTTGTTAGCTGGTATGGGTTTTAGGTCTAGTGAATGGCTGTGCAAATTTCAACCGCGTTTTCATTGGCAGATTCCACGCGAACTTTACCATGCAAGGCAGAAATATGTCCAAGCTATCCTCTATTCATTTCGTAGTACGGTGGCAGTATATTTATTAGGTGCACTGACCATAGGGTCAGATTAGTGGTGGTTAGCAAATGCCTTTAAGGCAGTCATCAGATTATTTTGGGTACCAGTAAATGTTAATGCTAAGTTTCAGGTAAAATGGAATTCTTGAATGTATATTTTCCGGTATTTTTTTAATGGGCTTTGAAAGAGTTTGACCTTCATTTCTATTTGAAATTTCAGTTTTGGCGATATCCTTACCGTCATATCAGAATCTACTAGGTAATTTTCTACTTATTTAGATTACTTAGGAGAATCCTGGACTCAGACATTTACTGCCTCCATGTCCAGATTGCTGCTTTGGTGCTGATAACTGCCTTGTAATAATCTTAGTCTTTCAGACCCACTTCGCTGGCTGATTTTTCCAATAATTGTGCAGGCAGCACTCAGGCAAATTAAGCAACTCATCTAAAGCATTTTAGAGATAAGATAAATATAATTCCAACCAAACCCAACCCAGGAGCCTGACTTATGTCGCAGTTTATACGGTCCATAATAATCATACAGTTTCAGCTAATATTTTACAAGTACACAATACACCCCTATTGTTGGGCAACCATTTTTTCAGATGTATTTTGAATGATTCTGACATTCATTTTTGTCAGAAATGCTTCCGTGTATCCATCCCCCCCCACCCCATAAATGTAGCAAATCTGACAAAATTGAAGGTACAGTAAAATCATCCTCAGCATGCAAAAAAATGGCTGATTCAAACTACCAGATTATTCATTAAACTAACCACGCCTGTCCCAACGAAACCTACGCCTATTAGGGTAAACTCACCATTTTGTGCGTGAAAAATCGTATGTTTTTTCTTGCGCATTACCATAAAGACATTTGAAGAACTAGATTGTTCTTTAAATGCTTACTGTATTGAGAAAGGGTTATATTTTGCTGTATATCATATTATCTTGATAGGTTTGAAAACTGTATCAGTGCAAAGTTGGTGTATTTGAAATTTTCTGAAAATCCCTAATGTGAATGCCTGTTTTCCTTATTGCACATAATGCCCTCTAATTCTAAAATGCATAAAAGATAATGAACTCACCTTAGAGTATGTTGCAGACAAAGGTTTTGTGAGTATTTTTATTTTAATGACATTTGGTCCACAGTGGTCGGTTTTCAGGTCACGTACAGATGGAGTAAAATAAAAGTTGCCTCCTTCAAAGAAACTTTTAATCGAAGGTATAAACTGACAAAAACTACAGTAAGCCACTGATAAGGCAGAGAATAGTAGGCACATTCATTCTGAAATGACAAATAGCCTATAAACAAGGAAATACCAGTACCTTCTGGGTGAATATTTGAAACAATAAAAATGTGACAGTCAAATGGGCAAAAATTGAAAGTTTACAAGCCAACATAACTTATATAAATGGAGAAGGTAATGACTTTCTAGGCATGCGTGCACATAAAATAAACAGTATGGTGTCTGTTACCCTCTGATTTTATATATAAAAATGAACACTGATTAATTAATAACTCCAAATAGGTCTCCTGTTTTACATTTGGAAGACAGCTAGGCCTTACCTCAAAGACTGAGTAGACCCTTTAGTCTCTTACACCTTATCCCATTTAGATTATATCATTAGACCTAGTCCTTATCCGAACTTGTCTACTTTGCAAAGTATGCTCTTAGTGCATTCTAAACACTTGTAGGAACTGAAACCCATAGATGCAGTTCTCTGCTAGTTATTGTGGAAACTCTAACATGACAACTTCCTCAGTCAGCACAGGATATGGTATTTCCTCTGTATCAGGGGTCACATAGAAGCCATCATTCCTCTCCTTGAAAAAGGGTTGAAAGGAATACCAGTACTTCAGTTTTATGATATATACTGTCCCCTAAAGGCTTGGTCTTAATAATTGGTATGAAAATGTGGGAGAAAGTTAGCCACCTCAGACAGAGGACTTTTTAAAGAGTTTATTCTGGCTGACAGCAAATTACGGTATTTTATTCAGCTAAGGCAGTGATTCTCAACTTTTCCTCTCATTTACCCCCTCGGCTTGATGTATTTAGTCATTTGCTTCCAAACCCCCAATCAGAAAATGCATAGCCAGCATAAAAGCATAGGGGGAAAAAAAAAAAAATTGATATTAAGGTTTCATAAAGAAAATGTACAGTTCCCTCATATCAAACAACACTGACATAGAACTGACGAATAGTAATGAGAAAATGAGTGTGGAATGGAGTTTCAGCATTGCATCAGCCAGTGACAAAGACCAGCTGACGTGTGGCACTTGCAGACTGTCAGGTAGGGTTGCCAATTCAAATAAAATAATTCACTAGGCAGTGCTTAGAGTCAGCCCAAAAAGTCTTTAGACTTACCATTAAATGTGGTTAGCCAGATATGGCATACCGGTATTACAGAATTAATCCATAGTTTTTAGATATGATTTATTTATCCCCTTCCATGTAATTTTTTACCCCCAGGGAGTAAATTTACCCCTACTTGAGATCACTAAGCTAAGGGAAAGCCCCCCCTGACCGAAAGGCTTAATAATCTAAAGATAACTAAGGCAGTGCATGCTAACATTTTAATATCATCTTTTGCAGCTTCTACATCCTCCTTTGAATAGGATGGCTTCTTAGGCATACTTGCTGGCTTAGGCCTATCTTTAGGCCTGATAATTTTATCCCCTTCTCTCCTGTTGCAGTTTACAATAAACCTGAAGGTATGGAAACATTAAAACATTCTAAACTAGTGCTATAAAGATTTATTAAGTTTTTTATGTGTTCTCCACAATGAACGCGTTGCGCAAGTCCCTATCAGTACTTGTGCATTCCTGTTTGAATCCGTGTACAGATATCGACTTGCGCAGTGTGTATGAAATGGAGCTGGTCAAGCCCAACTTCAAGTAAGTGTTGCTTAATATTGTTTCAGAGAAGAGGCACCCTAATACCCAAGACAGTTAGGGCAAGGCCCAGATTGTCTTGGTGTGTGGGGTACATCCCACTGGCTTAACCCCTAGGCTGCTGAGAGCTCTGAGCTGTCATTCCTT
Organism: Coenobita brevimanus; assembly: GCF_032717465.1. NCBI lineage: Eukaryota > Metazoa > Arthropoda > Malacostraca > Decapoda > Coenobitidae > Coenobita > Coenobita brevimanus. The sequence continues at coordinate 8,276,941 of NC_137038.1, forward strand.
GGTGCGGCTATTTTCCATTAACATTTGTTAAGAGCCTTCTGAGAGGTTTGTAGCAGTCTGTCGACCTGTCCTTCTCAGATGCTTGCAGCACCCAAGGGGTTAAAGTTGAAAAAGATGCATGCGTATTGGAAAAAAATAGGGGATCATTAACCTATTCGCATGCATATCCCACCCCCTTATATCACACATGTCTACTCCATTTTCTGCACTTCCTGCTGAAGTTCCATTCTCTTTCCATCACCCTGGAATAAAATGAAAAAACTTGACCAAACACTCAAAATTGGTCTAACAAAAGTTGCCACTCTTACATTTTGGCTAAGAAGGTTGTCGAATTTTTGACGTAATTTCAATTTTTAAAAAAATGTGGTATAATTCCTACCAAAAATGAGTTGTTGGTTGTTTGTGTGAACACAGCAGGATGATTGAAGTAATTTTTGAGACCTAGTTCATTAGCCTAGCTCCACAGGGTTTTCGAGGGGAGTTGTTGTTTATTTTTCTTTTTCCCGTCAAAATGCATCCGCATTGGAGGAGGTGCTTTCGGAATGGCGAGTTTGCCCTAATGCCCCACAAATTTGAATAAAGGTAATCCAAAGTTGCAACCTTGAAACGTGGTGAAAGTGCTGCATTCGCCACCTTGTGTCTAGGCAGTGACAGCAAACCAGTCCTTCCCTATCCTATTCAGGAAGTTGGAAATGTTAATAAACTTACCAAAGCTTTCCAAACTAGAGGTATCCTTACTAAATCAGTAGGAAAGGAAAGGAAAGTCGAGAGTTATGGAAACATTCTTTATTTCGGCTTTCATGAACGGGACCTTATGTGTGGGGGACTTCTTGACTGGTGGGTAATCTCGGTGATTATGCATTTGCGAATGGTATCATATTTAAAGAAAAAGTTATATTTTTCTATGGCCTACCTGCCTATGACTTATTTTACCAGGTTCCATATTGCATAGCTACTTGTAAAATAAAACCCAATTTCATACAGAAGTCTGATATCAGCAGAACAGTTCCAGCTGCATAGCTAGACATGTGGCATCAGAAAAACTTTTGTACTTTGCTAAGATAGCTTCCATGAAGGTGTTAGACATTCTGCTTATCATGAATTATACTCCCCTTAGCTCCAAAGAATGGTTTCAGGAGTATTATTGCTGAATAAATGACCCTACATGGAGTTGTTAAACTGAATACAGTAAGACCTCACTATAACAGACTAATTAGGGCCCAAACCGTTCCGACAAATGCAAAATTCCAATAAAAGTGACATCGGATTTCCCCCTGCTAACCCGGACTTTTCCCAATTTATCAGACATTAGTCCAGATTGCATGAACGATTTTTAAACTGTTTTGACTACCATTGGGGTACTTTACTGTGATATAACTTAACTACATTAATCAAATGGTATAATATGTATAATGATACCCTTCTGTACACTGATAAACATGTCTTTTATATACCTTATTGTGGTGAACATACCTGAAGTGGTCAGGCAGTCCGGACTGCCTCTGGCTTTATCAGACTTTTTCCAATATATAGGAACGGAATATAGTCTGGTAGCTCCTTGGGTCCGATAAAAGCGAATTCCGGTCTATTGAAGTCCATTATATCGAGGTTTTACTGTATTTATGCTGTTTTTGGTAGATTTCTGCACCAAAACCCTATCGTCTCTGAAGGGCAACCAGTCAGTTACTACTGACAGTGATGGGCAGTCAGGCTGGTACTATAGACTTATCATTCTCTGCTATTAACCACTGATAGTGTCCCAAAGCTGCTATTAAATATGTCCATGATGGCAGTCCGCAGACATACAGTATAATTAGGGTGCGACGGATAACTCAACAGCAACATGGCTTCACTTACATTTTCTTTGAAATTTTATGAATCTGGCCGCAGGTCTCAAACCACCTCCTGGGAATGTTTGGCTTGGGACAGTATCATATAGTATTGTATGACCATGATATGACAGTAGAAAACGTGACATTTGTTTGGCATTCTTTTTACTGTATGTCGGCAAAATCAGCCTAACCTAACTTAATGTAGAATGCAATCCTAACCTGAAGTTCAATAAGTAGAGTACAGTATGATCTTAAGACCCATACAACTTCTCCATTAACCATTTCACTCTGATGACTTTCATTTTTTTCTAGCTACCTGGAGGCAGTTTCGATGAGCTTAGGAGAGACATTTTAAAGTGAGGGGAATATTGGAGATTGATCCTAACCCCTTCCCTACCAGAGGTATCTCCTAAACTAAAACATGCCAGCTGGAGGTAGCAAGAATAAAACAGGAAGGACATCATTTTCATTTTCTTTTTTCAAGGCTCCATCATGCTTGCATGCGTCAATCTTTGTCACCTAATGGCAGCACTCAATGCAGCTCGATCTCTGGCAGCTTCACAACTAAGTCCCTTAACCCTAAAGTCACACTCGATGACATCATCCCATGTCTTTTTCGGTCTGCCTCTCAGTACCCTACCCCCAACATTAACACTTCTTACTTTCTGCACCCATTGAACATCTCCCATCCTCTCCACATGCCCAAGCCCTCTCAATCTACCTCTCCTTATCACAGCACCAGTACACTCCAGTCCCATCCTACCTCTCAACTCTTCCATCGTAAACCTAGTCTTCCCAGGCCTTGCACTCAAGGACGCACTGCACATCCACCTAATCTTGCCATTTCTGTACTTTTGAGCCTGCTTAATCTCCTCTTCCTTTACTGCACAGGTCTCACTACCATACAACATTACACTCCAGCTGGAGTGGACTGTAGCACCAGTCGAGCAGGGCAGTACTCCCAAGGTGGATGGAAAGCTGATGACAGGGAGAGCTGGAGCTCCCGTTTCATCAGCCCTCGGGACTAGGTCCCGATCATCCCCCTTTGCTGAACTTCTTCAGTGTCTCAGTAACACAGAGAGTACACCAGCATGCTCTCCATTACAAGTTGCTCTAACTATCAACACCAAACTACAACAGTGGTGTTCCTCAGGGCTCTGTCCTATCACCAACTCTCTTCCTTTTATTCATCAATGATCTTCTGAGCTGTACATCTAACCCTATCCACTCATACGCTGATGACTCCACCCTTCACCTTTCCATTCGGTTCCCGCGCCGCCCATCTCAACAGTTACTTCAAGAAACAAGGGATGAGGCTATGGCACACCTAATGTCTGACTTGGCTCATATCTCTGACTGGGGTAAAAATAATATGGTTGTCTTTAATGCATCTAAGACTCAGTTCTTACACCTATCAACCCGACAAAATCTTCCACAGGTATACCCACTAATGTTTAATAATATTCAGCTTCATCCTGCATCATCTTTGAACATGCTTGGGGTTTCATTTACTCAGGACTTATCTTGGAAAGATCATATTACATCTCTTGTAAAATCTGCTTCCAAGAGATTGGGTGTGCTAAGCCGACTCCGCTCTTTCTTTACCCCTGCACAATTGTTGACTCTATACAGGGGTTTTATCCGCCCCTGTGTGGAGTACAACTCTCATGTGTGGGGAGGCTCCCCACATACAGCTCTTCTCAATAGGGTGGAGTCAAAGGCTTTTTGTCTCATTAACTCTCCTCCTCTTACTGACTCCCTTCAACCTCTGTCTCTTCGCCGCACTGTTGCATCTTTATCTCTTTTCTATCGCTACTTTAATGGTCACTGCTCCTCTGAACTGTCTGCTTGCATTCCTCCACCCCTACGACGGGCGCGTAGCACCCGTCTGGCAGCAAACTCTCATCCCTTTTCTGTCCAACTCTCTAATGCAAGAGTTAACCGTTACTCCCAGTCTTTCATTTATGCAACAGGTCAGCTCTGGAACTGTCTCCCTCTGTCTGTATTTCCTCCTGCCTATGATCTCCAGTCTTTCAAACGTAGTGTGTCCAGGCATCTCAAAATGATCGGATCTTGAATTTGGCTCTCTGTTGTATTTTGTTTTTCTCTTGGAGGGAACTGTCACTGCGGGCTTCCTCGCATTAAAAAAAAAAAAAAAAAAATGCACAGTACACACCACACTTCCTTTTCAAAATTTTGAAAAATGGTGTCGAATAACATAATCTCGGAGTCCCCGGGGGGGGGGGAATCATAAATTCCCCCACTTTCTATCCCTCTCCCGGTGACGACTCAAGATCCCTGGAACCACTGTCTGACTCTCTTCTTCTTCATTTCTGCAACATTCGTGACCTTTCCTCTAACTTTCGCTCTGTTGAGCACCACCTCTCCTTCTCTAAACCTCACCTTCTTTTTCTAACTGAGACTCAGCTGTCTGAGGCAACTGACAGCAGAGACCCTTTTCTGTATCCTCCTACTTTCTCTATGCTCATATCAAAGCCAAAGGTGGCTGCTGTGTATATATACGCAACAACTTCTTGCTCTCGTGTTCCTGAACTGAATTCTCAACACTCTGGCTTCTGCTTTCCTGTCATTCTCTAACTAAATATATCGATGCTGTTTACTGATCTAATTCTACTTACTATAAAAAACTCTTTGACTATCTTACTTCTACGTTGGAACACACTCTATCCATTTCTCCTTTCTCTGAAATCTCCATTCTCTGAGATTTCAATGTTCACCACCACCTTTGGCTCTCCTCTCGTTTCACTGATCCATCTGGTGAACAAGCCTACACTTTTTCTATCCTTAACCCCTTAACCGCGGGGCGTCACTTTTGTGACGCTTGGGAGCAAGGGATCATACCGCGAGGCGTCACTTTTGTGATTCTGTGTTATTTTGAATTCGCCCGGGCTTTCAGGTGGTGGCTTGTATCATCTATCAGTACTGCCAATGTCCAACACTAGTCAGCACTCCTAATCTCATCTGTACTCCCATCCATTGTTGACAATTTAGCCATTTCTCCCCGTTCTTGACCCCTCCATTACCCTCTCCTCTCGCCTGCCTGGCTGTGCTACGCTAAGTAAATCTTCCCTGGAATTTTCCACTGATTTCATTCATAGAAATAAGCCCTATGCCCTATTCTTATACCAAATAATATATACAAAAAAAAAAATAAGGTAAGTGATAGTGCCATACACCTGGAATTGGCTAATTATCACCTGACAACACCTCACGAGCACTCGTTCGCTAATTTTCGCTGTTTATTTCCCCTTGAAATATGCCGTATAATCTATTCTCGAAACAAAAATATATATAAGAAAGGAAGGGAGAACCCTAAGTGATATTTACATTCACCTGGAACTACCTAATTTATTATGTATTGTCTAGATTTCCTGCCAGTCATTTCATAGCGTATATATTAGCAGCTGTCACCATGCTGACATTGGCAGCATTGCACTCCCCCTAGGCCACCACACTGTGTTCAGTTTACTGTCGTCTTTCAAGGTGAAACCACGTCAGATTCGCGCCTGTCCAATTCCGCCGCATTTTAGCCCCATGCAAAGGGCCCTGTGACCTCTGTCCCCTACTAAACCTCATGTGGAAAGGGGTAAAGGGCTAAGTGACTGCTGTGGAACATGAACTGGCTAATTTGTCATTGAAAATGATAGACAGTGACTACGATCTTTCTGGTGAGTAAAACAGTGCAAGTGGAAATGTAAATAATGTGTAAACAGCAAGTGAAAGCAATGAATGTAAATATAAGTGAACAGTGGAAAATAGTTTTATAAGTTACCGCAAGTGACAGTGCATAACACAGCAAATAAAATAGAAATGTAAATAATGTAAATAAAATAGAGAATGTAAATAGAAATGTAAATGAGTAGTAATATAAGAATACGAGTATACATGTACAGTATATACTAGGAGTAATGAAAGTGAAAGTTTCACTCTAGCATGTATGAATACTATGAGTTATGAAACTGGAAGTGAAAGTGACAGATGCACTCTCAACGCTAGTATACAGGACGAGAAAGTGAATGCTACATATTTCACTGAAAGAGAAATTGTATGCCTACAGTGACAATAAACTACTATTACTGAAGGAAACTTATGGATAAAGACTGTAGATATATATAAGTGTTATATAGTAATAGAAATATAAAGTGTGAGTGTTTTTATGAATAATAAATGACAGAACACCAGCTGCAAACGAGCGAAAGTGGGAAGGTCATATGCCCTCGTAATTTTCATAGCTTTCACAGTGTTTTTTTTAGATTCCAAACTATTTGAGAATCATAGAATAGTGTTTCTAGTGATAATATCAGGCTGTGGTAATCATATTATGGGTTGTCAGGAAGTGTAAAGTGGAGATTTCGTTACCCAACTTCAGAGGTCTCCACAAGTCTTATGGTACTCGACGAAGGCTCATCAAACATCCCAAGAGAAAGCTGAAGGTATGTGCCATATGCATATTTAATTTTAATATTCTAGGACTAATAACTGATTTTTGGCAAATATTTTTAGAGAGTCTGTCGGAGCATGAATATGCCCGCAAGACACGCAAGTCAAGCAAAAACAACCCTGCGGTTTAGGGGTTAATGACCTAGAGCAGCTTGTACACCACCCTACCCATATCCCTGACCGCCTTGGAGAAAGCTCCAACATACTTGACCTCTTCCTTACAACTAATCCTTCTGCTTATACTGTTAATCATTTCTCTCCGTTGGGCTCCTCCGATCACAATCTTATCACCTTAACCTGTCCTATCGCTCCGGTACGGCCTGCGGACCCTCCAAAGAAACGTCGTCTGTATCACTTTGGAATTCCGGATTGGGAGGCCCTCAGGCAGTACTTCTTTGATTTTCCTTGGAATGATTATTGCCTCCATGGCCGGGAGCCATCTGGGTGTGCCTTGTGCATTACAGAGGATATTCTTTCGGGCATGGAAGCATACATTCCTTTCTCACATCCTATGACTAACGCAAGAAAGCAGTGGTTTAATCATGCTTGTTCTAATGCTGTCCACAACAAAGAGAGACCCTATAAAAGGTACCAGAGCCATTCTAATGCTGTCCACAACAAGGAGAGGGCCTATAAAAGGTACCGGAGCCAACCCATCCTTGAATCACACCCTTTTTACGTATCTGCCTGGAATCGTGCTCTGTTCTTCGCTCCGCTAAAAATAATTTCATCTTTACTAAATGCTCTCAACTCTCCAACTCGAATTCTTCCCACTACTTCTGGCATCTTGTCAAAAACGTTTCTAACAACTTCTTATCATCCTTCCCTCCTTTTTTGTACTCTAATGGCTCTGTAGCAAGTTTTTCTACTGATACCGCATATCTCTTCGCTCAGATTTTCTTCTCTAATTCCACCCTAGACGATTCTGGTACTGTTCCTCCATCACTTCCCCCCTCTGACTTCCTCATGGCTGACATAAAAATTTATTCAACTGATGTATCTTCTGCCATCACTGGCCTCTATACTAGCATGGCATATGGGCCTGATGGGACCCCTCCTTTTGTCCTCAAGAACTGTACTTCTGTGCTTACATCCTGCATAGGTAAACTCTTTCGCCTTTGTGTATCAACTTGTACCTTTCCTTCTTGCTAGAAGTTTGCCTTCATTCAGCTTGTCCCAAAGAATGGTGGCCATTCCCAACCCTCTAGCTATCGCCCAGTTGCTTTAACATCCTGTGTCGTAAAAATTTTCGAGTCTGTTCTTAACAGAAAAATTTTAAAGCATCTCTCCTATCACAGCCTTTTTGATCGTCAGTATGGGTTCCGTCAAGGACGCTCCACTGGCGATCTTCTCACATACCTTTCAGACTCCTGGTCATCCTCCTTTCAATACTTTGGCGAAAGCTTTGCCATTGCACTTGACATCTCAAAGGTTTTCGATCGAGTCTGACATAAATCTTTAATTTCCAAATTGCCCTCTTACAGTTTCTATCCTCCTATCAGTGCCTTCACCTATAACTTTCTTTCCTGTCGTTCTGTAGCTGCTGCTGTAGACGGCCACAGTTCTTCTCCTAGATATGTCAACAATGGTGTTCCTCAGGGCTCAGTACTATCACCAACTCTCTTCCATTTATTCATCAGTGACCTTCTAAGCTGTACGTCTAACCCTATTCACTCATACGCTGATGATTCCATCCTTCACTTTTCAATTCTGTTCCCGCAACGTCCATCTCAGCAGTTACTTCAACAAAAAAAGGATGAGGCTATGGCACACCTAATGTTTGAGTTGGCTCGTATCTCTGACTGGGGTAAAAGTAATCTCGCTGTTTTTAATGCATCAAAGACTCAGTTCTTACACCTATCAACCCGACAAAGTCTTCCACAGGAGTACCCACTAATGTTTAACATTATCCAGGTCAGTCCTGCATCATCTTGGAAAGATCATATTACATCTCTTGCAAAATCAGCTTCCAAGAGATTAGATTTGCTAAGCCGACTGTGCACAGTTGTTGACTTTATACACGGGTTTTATTCGCCCTTGTGTACAGTAGAGTACAACTGTCATGTGTGGGGAGGCTGCCCACAAACAGCTATTTTCAACAAGGTGGAGTCAAAGGCTTTTCGTCTCATTAACTCTCCTCTTACTGGCTCCCTTCAAACTCTGTCTCTTCGCCGCACTGTTGCACCTTTATCTCTATGCTATCGCTTCATCAGTGGTCACTGCTCCTCTGAACTGTGTGCTTGCATCCCTGCACCTCTACGACGGGCGTGTAGAACCCGTCTAGCAACAACTTCTCATCCCTTTTCTGTCCATCTCTTTAATGGAAGAGTTAACCATTACTCCCAGTCCTTCACATATGCAATAGGTCAACTCTGGAACTGTCTCCCTCTGTCTGTATTTCTTACTTCCTGTGATCTCGTCTTTCAAACGCAGTGTCCAGGCATCTCGAAATGAACAGATCCTGAATTTGGCTCTGTGTTGTATTGTTTTTGTGTTTTCTTGGAGGGAACGGCTTGCGGGCTTCTGGCCTTTGGTTCCTTATTCCTTGCATAATAATAATAAAAAAATGATGGTAGTAATGGGGTTAATAATCCCGACCCGCTGCATGATGTCCAACAGGCTACCATGACGACTCCCTCTTACCACTCCCGCTTGTATGACTCGCACTCAACTAAATCAGATAATCTGGCTGAAATAGATCACTTGAGTCTTGGTTCCAGTATTAACACTCAGGCTCCTACGACGCACTGAACTAAATAAAATCCTGTATGATCTGAAATAGAATACTGCACTTGAATTCTGCTGGTGAGAAACTATCAGCATTAACATTCAGCCTTCTTTGACTCATCTAGCTGAATAAAATCGTCTTACAGAGTCTGGAGTAGATTACTAGAGTTGTCCTGATCATTTGAGGGTTAATATTAGCGGCGTCAATACTCAGGCTTCTATTACTAAGGGACGAATACTAGATTTGTCGTGATCATTAGAATTAATAATAGCGGTGTCAGTACTCAGGCTTCTGAGACTACGGGACGATTTCAAGTGACATATGGGAGGCTTCGTAGCACATCTTTCTTAGCGTTCAGTCAATCAATCATTTCCCGTGGCACCCCAGGGGATGCATAGGGCCGCGATGAATTCTCTACACCAATATTTGTCTCTTGCCATCTCCTTCAGGTTCCACCAACACTCCTCTCCTGCTTCTCTTTTCATTGTCCTCTGCCAGGTTTCCCTCGGCCTACATCTGCCTCTTCTTCCTCTGGCAGTCCACTCTGGCACATCCTGTATTAAACTGCCATCTTTTTTGTATATGTGCCCCAGCCATTTCCAGCGAGGCAGTCTAACATATTCATCAACTGGTTCCACTCTCTTAATATCCGTTACTCTTTCATTTGTAACTCTGTCTTGTCACTTTACCCCAAGAATCCTTCTCAGTATCTTAGCGATACAAGTTGCATATTTCACAGGCCGGTTCACACGAGCAAAATCGCGGTCGTTTTTTGCCGGAATTTGCTTCCCGGTAGAAATTCCGGCCGCTTTTTTCGCCGGTATGGAGAGACCGACATGTCGGTCTTTTTTTGCCGGAATCGGGAGAAAGAGGCCGGGCCGATTTAAATGGAAGCACCGAACAAGGCAAAGCTCTGGGAACGAAGACGAATACAACATCTTGTTTACACTACCACCACAACTAATCTCACTTTAACGTTCGTTCCAGTCTGGGTGTATCTGATATGAGCATGAGTATAAAAGTATGATTATTTAAGTATGAGTTAAAGGTAAAGGAATCTTGTACATTATTTATGCTTAAGAAAATTTATGCATACGGCCCCCGAAGCCCCTGATAGCTGAGTGGCAGTAATGTTGCTTTTATATTTGTAAAATCGACACGGTTTTTGTTAATGATATCAAAAAGAGGATATTCAGGTGTAATGTTTAGAATGAATTTCTAAGGCATAGATGATACGAAATTTCCAGTGCCTCACATAATACGACCCTTACTCAGCTAAATAAGTCTCCTGGTATTAGCTGGAAGAGCACACCAAAACTGTCCTTAATATACAAGGGTTGATGGTACCTGTTAGATATAGTAAGATATACACCACTCTGCAGCTGAAACAGATAGATAAAAACAGCAGCAGACGCCTTGCAAAAACATAAGGCCAGACTTTTCACATTTTTGCATATCACTGTGAGGTTGTGAGAGAGAGGGTGGGGGGAAGGGGAAGGGTGGTGCAGGGGTGAGGGCACAGTGTAGAGCTCTAAACTGTGGGTGAGGATGAGGGTGCAGGAGAGTGTAGGGGTGGAGGGATAGGGTGGGGGCTATGGAAGTGAGATTGGGAGTGAGCAAAAAGGGAAAGGGGTGGTGGAGAGTGGAAGATTGGATGGTGGAGTTTGGGGGGGTATGGGGTGATGGAAGTGAGAGTGATTGAGGAGAGAATGGAGGGGGTGGAGACTGGAAGATTGGATAGGGGAGTATGAGAGGTGATGGATGGGGTGAAGCTGGGAGTGATGGTGAGGGTAAGGTGATATGGAAGAGAAAGGGGTGGTGGAGAATGTAGGCTGGGGGTGGTAAGAGGTGAAATGGAAGGGAAATGAGAGGTGGAGGTGCTTTGAGGTGAAGGTGGGTGGGTGATGATGGAGGGGTGAAGTGGAAGAGAAAGGAGAAGGGGAGGAGAGTTAAAGAGTGAAGGTGGGGTAGAGGTGGAGGGGTGATATAGAAGAGAGAGAAGTGGAGAGTTGGGTAAAGTCGAGGAGAGGGTGGGGGGTGTTATGAAAAAGAAACGAGAGGAGGAGGAGGGTATAGGAGAGAGGGTGGGTGGGTAATAGTGGAGGAGAGAGGGTGGGTGGGTAATAGTGGAGGAGAGAATGGGAGAGGTGCTGTGGAAAAGAACGGGAAGGTAGAGGAAACCTTAGGGATGAGGGTGGAGGACGAGTGGTTGTGGGGCGATATGGAAGAGAGGGAAAGGTAGAGTTGAGAAAAAGGGGGGGGGGAGAAAAAAAAAAGAAGGGTTAGAATGAATGCCTACTGATTACAAGGTGGTCATTAAAGCTGTCAGTCAGTTTTTACAGAGTCCCTTCTTCCCTCAAACTATGAGAGGCAACCGTTAGTTTTACTATCCAGGTCCTTTTTTAATTGGGTACCGAAAGACCAGGAAAAAAAAGACACGACCAAGTTTCGTTTAACTTATGGAATGGGTTGTGTGGTGTTGGTAGTGAGGGAGTTGTGGGGGTGGGGGTGGTAGGGGAGGGGAGTGTGTGGTGGTGGTGGTGGTGGTGAGGGAAGAGGGTGATGGAGAACAGGAAGGGAATCACCCAAACCACCGCCAAGGTTAGGGAAGGAGGGGCCTGGGGTGGACCAAGGGCTAGGTTGGTGGTAATGGTAAGGTGAAAATGATTGAGGTACTTGTTGCGATGATTCTCTCTCTCTCTCTCTCTCTCTCTCTCTCTCTCTCTCTCTCTCTCTCTCTCTCTCACAACGTATATATACCGTAATAATATTTTTCTCGTAATTAATGTTTGTTTTTGCAGGAAGAACGAAAGATATGGAACGTTTCCGTATTCACCTTTCCATGCCCTTCACACACACACACACACACACACACACACACACACGGTAATGATAATAAGAATAAGAATATTTTCCCCTTCGGCCTAAGTGAGATGTTTATGGAGACAGACCAAGAGACACGGAAAGGTACAGTCCACGTCTTTCCAACAAATCATGGTTGCGACAGGGAGATAATCGTTAGTTCATTTCTGAATCCGGGCCCACGAATGTCAAGGCAGCGTAAAAAAAATCAGTGGGTAGTGAAATATCCGTCATGGGTTTACTGTAATCCCACGAAGCAAGTAGCAGTCATACTGTGTTACGTCATGGCGTACTCCATCTGGCAGAATCAGGTGACGTCATTTGCTGAAACTGATACAATAACTTACTGTAATGCTAGGTGTTTCAGGGTCAAATATAATTCTTAGGCCTAGATATGGGTTGTTAGTATCGCGCAGGATACTACTCAGGTCAAGGTCGGGTAAGGTGAATAGCACTTAGGGCAGAGGGGTTATGCACTATTATTGCAGGAAGTCCAGGTTTTATATATTGGTGGAATTGATGGTACTATTTCGCTGTGGGTAATTATTACTTTAACACTGTGGCCTGCGTATGATCTTAGTGTTGTGCGGCGTTATTATTTGGTAGCGTATTCACTGTGATAGACCCGTATTTCACTGCCTTGCTGTGTTCACTGTTTCACTGTTACCTTGTTTATTCCACCACTTTTTTATTGTCACTGATGCTTTCTCACTGACTTCTTTTATACTGTTAATTCGCTGTTCTGCCTTTACTTCACTATGTCACGGACACTGTGCTTTCACCGTCACTCCTTTCGGGTCTGGTCGTCGTGGCGGTCAGGTACAAGGGCTGCGGTCTCCGGTGTTCGGAGACGCCGTCAGGAGGGGGCTGCGGCGTCGGCCTACATCGGGGTCTGTCAGGCGTGTCCTCTCAGGGTCCGGCTGCAGGGAGAAGAGCCCGGTGGTAGTCATGGGGCCTCTCCGGTACTCCTCCAGGCTGGGGGCTCCATCTGGGTCGTAGGTTGGTGAACAGGAGTCAGCACCTGACGGAGGTGTGTATGTGTGCGCGCGCACACACACAAATATACGTATGTTTTTGTTTTAGTCGTGTGTGTATACTGTACAGTAAATATACGTATGTTTTTGTTTTAGTCGTGTGTGTGTGTGTGTGTGTGTGTGTGTGTGTGTGTGTGTGTGTGTAATAATACATCCTACTCTGGACATAGGCTATAAAACCTGTTTCCAAGGTCTAGTAGTCCACCCACACATGGACTTCCCACTCGCCCTTGCACTTCACCACAGGAGCATGCCAAACACTGTATAGGCCAATCTGCTTATGACATGGCTACATTATAATATAGGAGGTGCTTAACTAGGTGACATCGCAAAGTACATCAACATCATAACCCTGTTTTACACAATACCCTGTCGACTTTTAACGACCTTGAGTTGGTATTTTGTCATTTTGAATGCTGAGATGGTGGTAAAAATAAAAAAGTGCTGGAGGCCATATTCTGGGTATTAGTTACAGGAAATAAGAGACAAAATGATGAGAATCTTTGCTCATTTGAAGTGGACGAACTGTATGCAATACTGTACATGGATTAAGAAATCACCGAGTTTACAGTACAGTAGTACAGGTCAACTCTGGAACTGTCTCCCTCTGTATTTCCTACTTCCTGTGATCTCCAGTCTTTCAAACGCAGTGTCCTGGCATCTTGAAATGAACGGATCTTGAATTTGGCTCTCTTTCCTATTGTTTTCGTTTTTTTTTTTCTTCGAAGGAATGGTTTGCAGGCTCCTGGCCTTTGGTTCCATCTTCCTTGCATTAAAAAAAAATAAAAAGGAAAATTATACAGCTGTTTAAATAATGATGCCGTAGTATATTTGGGATTGAAAGAGTTCATCCATCCACCATCCAATCCTATGTTGCCTCAAGAGGAGCATAGGAGCCCGAGGCTAGGCAAGTTGGTTCTGACATTTAAGATGAGAGTGACCAGCCTCACTCATCCCTGAATGGCATTATGTGAACAATGAACCCCAACCACCCCATGGGGTAGAAAGAGTTACAGATCAAAATATAGGAAAAGTACCATAAACATTTGTGGTAGGTGGTGGCGACCATTATCCACTCACTTAATGTAGTGCTACCTACTTCTTCCTTAGCCTTTATCATTCTTTTTCTGCGTCTGCTCTCCTCTCCTTCTATTTCCCCCATCTTCCCTGTCACTTCTTATTGCTTTTCTTTCCTTTACAGGTGGTTTTACATTGAGTGACAAGCCAAATGGTTTCCTGTAAGCCAGGAAATCATTTACAATGCTGGGTGGTAACCATATAACCAAACCATATGTGCTTCCTACATGTCAACAAGTGGGTTGTGGATGGTTAGTCCCCTTTCCCGTAAAACAAATAACTCGAGGTCAAATGGCCACCCCTTACGGGATTATGGTGTCTAGCAATAGATAGATAGATAGATAGATAGACCATAAACACCTCTTCTGTTAATTCAGACTTGTGGTTCAGGGGCTGCAGACACTATTAGAGAGGCTGATCCAGTGACAGTACAGTAAATCAGTGTCGTAAATACTTTTTTTTTTTTAATTTTTTTTATTCATTTTTTGCTAGTACCAGTAGGGTACAGTACTAGGTATTCCAAGTGGATATGCCCCATATAGGGTTCAAATCCGAGGAATGGCTGGGGTTTTATTGCTCACTTGTTGCCATTCTGGGGTGAGAAATTGATCTTTCTTCCCTTAATTGTCTGTACTAAGCAGTCAAGACCCAGACCTTATGCTTCTGTTGGGACATTAAAGTGGATAAACTTTGGTAACAGGTGAATACACCCCCAAAATTCATGTCCCCAAGTCATTCCAGTTAAGTTTGTATAGTTTAGTTAAAGTTAGGTAAGGTTAGGGTAAATTAAATTAGGTTAGATTTGGTTAGCAGGGATGAAAGAATGGGGTGGATTGGCCATGGGGCTGGATTGGCAAAAACATACCATGATATTCCTATCCACCTGCAGGTAATGTGATCATGACGCGGAGTGGAGGGTCCCGCAGTGGAGCTCCTCGTCCACTGAATACAGTACACGTGGAGCATCCCTCCCACACGGGCACACTTCTCTACGGACTCAACACCCTGCGCTCAAAGGGACTCCTCCTTGATGTTACCCTGGTGGCTGGTGGTGAGGCTTTTAAGGTGAGTGATGTACTGTTGTAAATGTTATCATTTGACTAATTTTTTGTTGAACAGTCCTGATGCATATTCTGAGTTGTGTGTTGGATTTAAAAAAAAGTGACTTGATGATGATTGGGATTATGAGGTACCATAGTAGATGGTTGGCTGTAATGACTCCGGGAAGTTCTACCATGAGATTGAAGTGTGGCATGAAGTTTGTTACCATGCCACACAGTCATCAGTCTTAGGCAGGAAAATTCAGCAATATGTAGTGTAAAAGTCCAAGCTGAGACTCTCAAAGTGTTACAGATCTTGTTACACATCTGTGATAACTTTTCCCAAGAGTTCCCTGCAGCTGTTGGGAGTTATTTACCTGGTTTGGCACTTGGTTTAACTTACAATCCTTAGAAATTTTTGGCTGTACCATAGCCAACCCTAATATGGGACTTCCTTAACATGTAAACTGCATCATACCTCAGTAGAGGACCTGCCTCTGACTGTGATGTACAGTCACGCGTAGAAGAAATGATACCTTTCTAGCCAACCCCTCCGCATTTTGTCTGGCAGCATTGTAACCTTTACAACTTCAGGTGATTGGAGTTGGGCTTTGAGGTACTATGCCTGAGTGAACCCCACCTCGAATTTAGTTTCACTTCTAGATGAACTAATGTAGCTATGCCATGTGTGGAAATGCTCTTCGTAATATAACTTTGTATATTAATTAATCGTATTATAGTGCAAGCAGCAAATCCTTTAACTTCAGTAGATAATCGAATGTTGAACACTTTCACAGTGTAGCATGTATCATTCACATTAAAACATGATGAGTTGATACACAAAAACAGTTATGATGTCGTATCTGCCAATGATTTCCAGCAAATCCCCACACAATTCAAAGCATTCCTTTGAAGTGATTACTACAACTTGCACCCTATAGCCTAACGTATGACACGTTTAAAACTTTAATGTCACATTACCGACTGGGAGTTGTTACGTCAGAACATGTCCTGGAAAGACCAGTGATCAACCTTGTACTGACCTGCACATTATAAACATCTTGAGGCTGAAAAAAAAAAAAAAAAAAAAAAATGTCATTTGCATGAGGCTACTCAATTTTAAAGGTGGCATGTCTTCATGATGTGTTATTTCAAGGTAGGCCACAACACCATGGTGAAATAGGGACACCTCTTTGACATTATTATGGTTTAACTCTTTTGATGAGGTTTGTAAAATAACTGTGATCTTGATGACCTCTTCAAAAGAAAAAGAATTGATGCATAACCTACAGCCGACTTTGTGATGTATTACTGGATAAAATATATTACTGCGGGAATGATACTGTTATAACTAAAACAGTAGTTTACTGCAAAAATAAAGATGAAAGTTATACCTCTATTAGGCTGAGAGTTTCAGATCACTCCTGTAGAATTACTGCATTACATGCCTCATGATATTTTCACAGAATATGAATTTCTTCATTATGTTTGTTTATTGATTTTATCGTACGTTTATTGTTAGGTATTTCATGTTACCCGGTACATTTTTGTGCAATAAGTCTTAGATAATACATCCTCTTAATATCTTACACAAAATTTTAGCATTTCACTGTTGGTGCCATAATGATCATGCAACTCAAATCACCTGAAGTTGTAAAGGTTACAGTGTTACCACACGAAACGCGATGGGGTTGGCTAGCGATGTATCGCTTCTTTTATGAGTGACTGTACCTCAGCAGACTGATGAGAATTGAATTTCCTGTATTCTTATTATTTTGTTGCCCAGTACAGCTAAAGTATTGTAGATATTGACCTGGAGATATGTCTGCCCACATTTCAGTATGCCTTCTTCCATCTCATATCCATAAAGCTGGTACAGATATTTGATGAAAAAAATGAAAGTCATCATTATCATCATCCGGACCTTCTTTCTTACCCTAGGGCAAGTTGAGGAGTAGCAGTGTCCAGACAGCCCAAGTTTTCCCACTCCAGTGGGCCATGCCTCCATTCACTCATCATTCAAGCCCCCGAATCCTGGCTTTACCTGACAGGCCCAAAAATTTCATCACATTCTGTAGCTTCACATAAACGTATCCAGTAGAGTCAGTGTGAACACTGGCTTGTTAAAAAAACGGTGCCAAATCCTTGATCATGCACATCTTCGCACAACAATAATCCAGCCAGCTCTCTCTTGTCAGTCTCCTAGCCTCACTGACTTCCATACCTCTGTTCCTCACACATTCATCCACATCCCTCCACCTTCTCCTTGGCCTACCTTGCCTCCTCCCTCCTTCAGATTCGCTCAGATATGCCTTTTTCATCACCCTATTGTTATCCATTCTCTCTGCATGACCATACCATCTCAGGACACTCTGTTCAGTTTTGGTGTCCACAGACTTCCTCACTGCACATCATTCACGAATCACATTATTTCGTATCCTATCCACTCTCTGCACTCCACAGACATTCCTCAGCAGTCCCATCTCCACTACTGTCATTCTTGACTTCTCATTTTCATGCCACACCATAGCCTCATATTCCTATGTTAAAGTTGGCACTAACACTCCTTCATGTAAGCCTTGTGGAGCTGCAGCACTCAAACCTCTGTTTCTTATCAAGGCCTTCATAGCACCAGCTACCTTCCTTCCATGTGTCAGTCTACTTTCCACTTCTTTTGCACATTTTCCTCTCTTTTCTATCAATATACCAAGGTATTTGAACTCTCTCACCAGTTCCAGTCTCTCTCCATTCACTGTAACATCACACTGGGAATCACCTTTTCTCTCGATTACCATCACTTTACTCTTTTCTGACTCTCATGGCACGACACTCACCGACATCAGCAAAACTCAACACTAGTCAACCAAGCTTTTGTCAGGTATTTGCAAGTAGCACTGCATTA
This sequence comes from Coenobita brevimanus, assembly GCF_032717465.1. Taxonomy (NCBI): domain Eukaryota; kingdom Metazoa; phylum Arthropoda; class Malacostraca; order Decapoda; family Coenobitidae; genus Coenobita; species Coenobita brevimanus. The sequence goes on from NC_137038.1 coordinate 8,294,877, forward strand.
TCAGCATACAACAAATTTGAGATATTCCATCCATCACCATTCATTACCCACACCATCCCTCTCTCCATTACTCTTGTTTTTACTTCTCCCATCTCTCTGAAAATTCACAAGTTCAGGACACCATAGCATCTGAACTGGTGTGCTTTCTCTTTGAGTCAGTATGACTTGTAAATTGAGGGGGTGCATTACTATATAATAATCATCCTTTATATTCCTAGTATACCTATTAAAACCTTCACTGAACACACACAGGCTCACCGTGTAGTCCTAGCCTCATGCAGCGACTACTTCCGTGCCATGTTTACCGATGAGATGCGGGAGCGGTGCCAGTCGGTCATCCACCTGAATGGAGTGAGTGCTGGCGGACTGGGATGCCTCTTGGAATATGCATACACAAGTCGTCTCTCTCTCAATTTGGCCAATGTGCAGGAGGTATTGGCGGCAGCAGCTCACGTCCAGGTCCTGACAGTGGTGGAGGCATGTTCTACCTATCTCCAGGTGGGTAGTCATTTTGATTGTACAGTACCTGACATAGATTTGCCTCTTGTTTTAGTCAGTTGCTTGTTATTTAAAGTGAGAATCAGATAATGCCACAATCATACATCATTTCCCTGACATTATCTCATAGCTAGCAACAGATTTTATTACTGTACTAATTTCCTATAACAGCTCAATGTTCAGCGTGTAGAGGCAGCAGTTTCCCATCAAGTTAGAGTAAACCAGGTACTATATAATGAGGTTAGGGTAGAGTAGCGGAGGGTTAAGGAGGAAGAAATTGAAGATTGTGAATGAAAGAGGAGGGAGAGTTTAGAAAGAGAGATGTAGACTAGGTGTTGTGTTTACATTTAATTTAGTATAATTCTACACTGGGTGGTAACCATATAACCAAATTTTGGTGCCTGGTGGTTTAGTGGGTAATTATGGCGCTCCAGTCGGATTGAGCCAGTGAAGGTTTATATCTAAGGGGTTGTTGGGGTTGATTGCTCATGTAATGCCATTCAGAGATGAGTGAGGCTGGTCACTTTCATCTTAAATGTCAGGACCAACTTGCCTAGCCCTGGGCTCCTACACTCCTCTTGGGGCAATGTAGGATTAGATGATAGATAGTTAGATAGAATGTTTTGTTGCTGAAAAACCTTTGTAATGCCCTGAAACCTCATCAGACATGAGAATTTACTTGTTAAAGTGTATTTTGAGATATTTGAAGGTACAGTGTATTTCGTACACAGAATATCTAAATAATAAAATCAAACTGAGTATGTGTGTGTGTCTTTGGGTTTGTTTGTTTCTTTCACAAGAACAGTAATGTATATCGACCTAATTCATTTTGAAATAGTTTGGAATAAGTCCAGGGCGTGACAGAAAAATACCCTCCCAAAAATTTGGCAGTTGTGCGTGATGCTGCAGTGTAAAATTGTCAGAAATCATGACACACGAAAATGTCTGTCTGTGCATTTGTTTGTTTCTTTCATGAGAACAATAATAGATATCAACCTAGTTCTTTTTACATTAGATTGGAGTAAGTCCAAGGGGTGTCAGAAAAATACCGAACAAATTTTTGCGATTGCCCATGACCCGATGACACGATATTGTCAGAAATTGTGATGTATGAAAATATGCTCAAATAATTTTTTCGACTTCTTGGTCAGAATTGGTCATTGTTGGCTCAGTAGCGGTATAGTAACAAAGGTAATGGTATTTGCAAACATTTTGTGATGGGAAAGCTATTAGGTAGTACTGCAAATTTCTGTGGGCAAGCACTAGTTTTGTTATAAGATACTGTATATAGCAGCGGCATATGTTTTTTTATATCAGCCCTTTGTTGTGCCCCAAAACATCATCAGACAGTACTGTATAATCTGCCCTTTTTTTGGTCATTTACATATATAATTGCACAAAATTAACTAACTATCAGGTGTTCTGTTCTGCTTACTGGTCATCACTAGACATAATCACATGATATGAAGTAACAGGTAATTGGTATTCTCACTTAGGAATGTTGTGTGTGTGTTAGAGGAGTGGGAGTCTGTTGCAGATGTAAGTATAATGAGTTTCAGTGTGGTATCTGGTGTTTTTGTGTGTCACTGAGTTTGGTCCAGTGAATTCAGCCAGCTATACAGTATATTATGACTGAATTGACAGGTTTAAGTATTGTCAGTATAATTTGCCTTCGCAAGAAAATATATACAGATTTCTATCTATCTATCTATAGCCCGACGCCCTAATCCTGCAAAGGGTGGCCGCAGACAAAACGCCTCCAAGTCGCTCTGTCACCCACCATTTGACTACCCTCCCCCCAACTCACCCCCCTTCCCTCATATACCTCTCAATTCCATCCCTCCACCTCATCCTCGGCCTACCCCTCCCTCTCCCTCCCTCCACTTCACCTACATACACCCTCTTAGTCAGTCTTTCATTTTCCATTCTTTCCACATGTCCAAACCACCTCAGTGTATTTCTCCTAATCTTCTCAGCCACATCCACATCCACCCCACAACATTCCTTCACTTCTTCATTCATCAACCTGTCCCTCCATGTCACTCCACATGCTCCTTTCAAGTAACTCATTTCCACTTCTCTCACTCTTGACTTGTTCCCCTCTTGCAAGGTCCACGCCTCGCTTCCAAATGTCAGGGTAGGGATCACAATACTGTCATGCAGTGACTTCTTAACTTCCATACTCACCTCCTTATTTCTCATCACTGCTTTCAGTGAACCAACAACCTTCCTTCCCTGCTGTACCCTTTCATGCACTTCATCCCCCAAAGTTCCATCCTTACTTAATATAGATTTGCTACTGCAAATATTATTGCTTCAAGGATGGTCAACTCGGAATAAAGGCAGAACTTGGCACCGTGAGACACCAGACTTAACTTACAGTGTACAGTAATGGGTTTAAGTTATACACCTGATCTAGTTGCCTACTCATATCAAGGAGGTAGGGCCACCTTTCCAAAATAGTGAGCTGATTCACTGAGCCAAACTCACAAAGGGATGAATCTGTAAACAAATGGAGTTGGTACTCTTACTGAGCACTGCTGATGGTACATGATGCAGTTGTTTTCATGCACAGAACGTTGTATACCAGCCCTTGCCATTATTGGAAGGCACAGAGTTCTTAATTTTCAATACTTTTTTGGGGGAACACTGCCACATAGTTCTGTGGCCACAAAGTGATTGGAAGCCCTGTCATGGCCTTCCCTGATGTTATCCACAGTGACTAACTTTCAACATGTAAATAGCATCCCCACAAACATGTAGGACTGACTGTATTCAGATCAGTATTTTGTAATCATGAATAGGAAAGTTTTTTGTGATAAATGAAGTGTAACACAAAATTGTGGTTGGTGGTGGAGTCAGCATGTAAAAGTGACCCATAATGAAGTGTGAGACTGTTGCCCTGGTAGCTAAGTGGTAACATGTAGCTGTCTCGCATCTACCAGGCTGAGTAATGCATGTGTTGTTCACTGACCCCTGCAGTTTATATAAACTAACTCTGAACTCTTGGTAGTAGCACAGGTTTTAATTTATTATAACATTTGTAATTTGGTGAAGTATTTAGAGTCATTTTGGCAGTGTAGAGAAGTAAGAGGAAAAAGGGTGATTTTGTCAAAGTAGTTAATAACAGGTTGGCCTTTATAATTGTTTTCTAACACTTGATCGATAAGGTTTTAGTTAACGTGGTCACATCTTAGATAAGTTACCTATATTACCCAAGGGCCCAGTACTTGTATGTGTTGTGTCATGTCAGAGTAGTAAAATGCAAGAATCATATTGTTTTTATTAATGATATTTGTAAGATTAGTTGAGCAGTAAAAGTTATGGATTTTTAAAAAGTAAAGTTTATTACTGTAGCAGTAATAGTTTGGTATAGTTTGTTCATTGCAGTAACAGTGATAGTTTAGTATAGTTTGCTCATTGCAGTAACAGTAACAGTTTAGTATAGTTTGTTCATTGAAGAAACAGTAATTGTGCATTTAGCAATTCTCAATGCACTTCCAGAATCAGATTGACTTGGACAACTGTGTGGACATTGCAACCATTGCTGAGACGTACAGCTTAGGTCGACTACGTGGGCGTGTGTATGCATTCATGAGCGCCCACCTGCAGCAGCTGGGTCGTTCAAGTGACTTCCAGCGACTGAGTGTGAGCCAGTTGGTGCACCTGCTGTCTTCAGACTACCCTGTGGACTGTGGTGAGGCACAGGTGTTAGGTGTGGTGGCAGGCTGGCTGTCTCACTGCCCTACCCGTGCCTGCCATGCTCCTGCCCTTTTGCATTGCCTCAACCTGGCTGAAGTGCCTCGCCCTGTCCTAGAACGTACTGCTCGATTGCCTGGCCTGGGGGATGCAGTAGTGGCAGCAGTGAGGGCAATGGGGCCAGGTCGAGGCCCCGCACCTCCTGCAGGCCTGGTTAATTCCCGGGGGCTGGAACTAGGAGTGGTGAAGGTGGGAGGGTTCAGCATCAGTGGTATCACTAATGACCTGAGCTACTACCTAGCTTCAGCAGGAGTGTGGCGCCACCTCACAACCATCCCCCATGTGGAACAGTGTAACTATGGCACAGCAGTACTCAACAATCACTTGTATGTTGTGGGTGGCTGCTTTAACCAAGCCCTCCAGGAAAACATTCATCCCTTTGGCTTTCGGTACAGCCCCCAAGCTGACTGCTGGACCACCATGGCCCCAATGATGAGGGAGCGCTGCCGCTTCTCTCTCAGTGTGCTGAATGGCCGCCTTTATGCAGTAGGTGGAGCATGTGAGGCAGGTGAGGGAGGAGCTGGAGAAGAGGAAGGCCCCTGCGAGGCTTATGACCCCAAAACTGATGTGTGGAAGAGTGTGGCGGGGCTGCCAGGACCAAGGGCACAACATGGGGCTGCTGCACTGGCTGGTCGTCTATATGTATGTGGTGGTTTGGAGGGGGACAGGGTGTTAGACTCCTGCTTGGTTTACTGTCCTGCTGCTGCTGCCTGGCTGCCTCGTGCCCCTCTCCCCACTCCTCGTGCTGACCACTCTGTTGTGGCATATGCTGGATGTTTGTATGTGGCTGGGGGATGGCGTGAAGATGAAGGAGGTGGAGGGAGGGTGTTGGTGGACACTGTGGACTGCTATGACCCCCGCACAGACACCTGGACCCCTGTCACCCGTGTCCCCACTCCTCGTTATCACGCCGGCATCACTGTTGTCACATCCAGACTCCATGTTGTTGGTGGTTTTCACTCTGATGCCACTTTTGACCGTGCCACAGGTGTGATAGAGTGCTATGACCTGGACACTGGGTGTTGGAGTCAGGACACACCATATCCTCAGGACATCTGGGAGCATGGGTGTGTGCCGCTCTACATCCCACGCTGCAGGGATGATATGGAAGTCCCGGCACCCACAAAATAGTGTAATGCCCTTCATTTACGGTAAGCCATACCCACACCCACAGTAAGTAATGCACATTCATCGTCACATACCAGTATACAAGGAGACAGTTATTCACACTTGCCCAGATTATATAATGCACAGTCATTGTCACATACACAAGCATACAGTTGCTCACACTCATCACTCAGCACAATCTCTTTTACTCCTCTGCATTATTCTGCATGCCGTGTTTACCCAGCAACATAGCTTCCTAGATTACTACATATCACTTGCTCAGTCACTCACAGACAAGTACTTCAACTTACTCTCATATTCATATATATTCACCTTGACTGCACTGCCCATATTGCTTACACTGCCTTTATTGCCACAGCCCTTAATCCCTTGAAGCTGATGACATTTTTAAAACTTTATTCTTGCCACCTTCAGATAGTATTATTCATCTTAGGAGAACCCCTTAGCAATGAGGAGGAACTCTGTAAACTATGTAACCCATTCAGTTCAAAAAGGCTCTCCTAAGCTGAGTAAAATTGTATGGAGGTATGAAGAATACAGTAAAATAAAAAGTCATCATGTTAAAGAGGTTGACATTGATGCTTCCATATGTTGCAGTTTATGGCCTAAGGATGAACATACAGTGTAAGTCTGATAATACTCGTACGTACAGTGTATTTAATTATCAGGCACTGTCGTCTTGTATTATCTTTTATTCAGTACTGTAGTTATATCAGGAATTTAGTCCACACTTTATCAGCCCCATCAGCATGGGGATGGGTGCTGGAGAGGGACTCATTTGTTTGGTGGTAGTGATATAACAAGGCAACTCAACTGCCTGGTTATGCAAACGTCCCTTAAGTACTTTCCTCTCCACCCAACGAAGATGGTGGACTACAGAAGGGCAGTTTAAGCCAGCAGCTTATGAGGGATCATGTTTCAGATAACCATGCATTTGTAAAAACAACAGCCTGAGGATGTACATTTATTTTCCCTCTGGCTACTGAACAGACAGTTTAATGCAGTTAGGGGAGATCCCATGTACAATATTTGAAAATGTTAATGAAAGCTGTTTCAAACCTCTTCCATTCAAAAAGTCTTTCCTAAGTTGAGTAACTGTTATCTGGCAGTAACAAGAATAAACTAAAAGAGTCTTTATCATTTTCAACTGGTTGAGCCTTTAATTGGTTGTAGGATACTTAACAGTATGCCAAATGCCAGATGATAAATAGGTGAGAGAAATCCCCATTAATTAAAAACTTAAACTGTTTCCTGTATTTATGCTTGTTTAAGAACATGTTCATACTGGTACAGTATTTATGTGTATGTATCAGTTCACTAAGATGACATAACATTTATAATTTATTCTTACTGCTACCAGGCAATTTTATTTATCATAAGAGAGCCTGCTGATATTGAAGATGTTGTTGAAGGCTATATCTGGCCCCTCCAGTCTGCAGTGTCTCCCCTGAGTTGAAAAAAATTGAAGGTAGCAAGAATGAATTATAAAATTCATCACCAAATTAAATGGTTTATTTGCCTCCAGCTTGGAAAAATGTAGTCTGGGGTTAGCAAAAATAAAACATAAAGAGCTGTCATAATGCTGAAGGGGTTACTTTCTTCAAGGTCTCAGGTCTTACTTCTTCCACGTAGTGACATTTATCATTTTCATCAAGTGAACCTGTGATGATGTTATTTAACTTAGTGTAGATTCTGTGAACTGGAGGAGTCAGAACTAGCTAAACCATCACCGGTAGGGGTAATTTCTCAGTTGAAGAAGTTGTGTAGAGTTGTAAGAGTAATATGAAAATAGATTTCCTCAAACTGAAATGGTTAATCGTCTTCAGTCTGGTGATGTATTTTTTGTTATACTGTAATTTTGATATCTCCAGATGATTTTATCCACCAAAGAAGCGACAAGAGGAACTGGAAGGGTATACATCCTTCATTAATCTCTTCATTGCTAGGGTCTCTTCTAAGCTGAATAACATTGTAAGTAGTAGGTATAAACTGAAAAAGGTGTTCTGTGATTGAAACAGTTTATATTATATTATGTCAAACAAACAGTAGGAAGGATATGACAGGTACGATAATTGCATTCTGGAAGATATTTTTATTATTATCATTTTTATCATTATTATTAACATTATTATTATTATTCAAGATGTCAAGGAGAAAGCAAATTTAACATAAGGACTATATACACGCAGAGTTTGGGCATTTTTAGAGAACTGCTGAACTCTTTCAATCTGATATGTATTATACATTTCATTCTTGTTACTGTCGGATGATTTGAGGGGTCGCGCGACGTAAGGTGTTCTCACACCAAATCATAAAGCCCCATATTCTCGCAACCTTAACTTTTTACATTTTGACTGTAGAATGTTTATTTTATTTTTTTCTAGGAAAGGTTTTTGAGTGTAGATTGTGATTATTATAATATATTGGCCATATCTGTAAAATTAATATTAATTAATAATATATTTTTAAGTTTCTTATTTTCCTGAAATTTTTCCCCTTTTTCTGGCAAAACTTGACTGCTTAAGCAAAAAACAACATTGACTAGATTAAAGATAAGTACCATTAAACAATATGAATGTGTTATGGCCCCCCAATAAAGGTGGTTTGCCATTATTGCTTTAGAACAACTTCGCCACAAACTTACCGTTTTTACCAGTTCCTGAACACTCAGGAACACTTTCATCACCATCACTACAATGACCGGACAGTGTTACCCTGTAATCACACACGAACACGAAACTTCGTAAAAGTTGCAAAAGATGGCTGTAAAACAGCAAGACTTTCCTTTTGTGTGCTGCAAACAAAGCACAACAATTGGGACTGATGAATGGCGTGGCAAAGACTCCTGCCAAACACACCACCACTTACGGCCAGCCAGTCAGTAAGGGAAGCTTGCAGCCTGGCTACTTTCACACTGGCCACAACTAACACATGCACACACAAGCACATACCGCCAAGATGTGTTTCTCCAATCCTGGGCGAATGGCGAGTAGTTAGCATACGGACGATGCACAATACTTTTTTTTTGAAGGACTTTCAACTATACTTCCAGTGGCAGAAGGTGTTTTCATCCAAGGCTATATGATAGAATATGGGTGAAAATAGTGTTACCCAACAAAAATGCATTATCCGGCTGGTGATCTGTGAACCCCTTACGTTGCATAGCCCCTCATTTTATTCAGTATAGTGGTTATTTAAGTCTGTATTCAATCCCTCTTGTTTGAAGAGGGGTCTTCTGAGTAAAATGAAATGGTGTTAGCAAGAAAAAGTTTGAAAAAATTGTCTTCGGATTGAAGGGGCCACTTAAGAGATGTTGAAACTTTATATTAATGTAATGTGTACTTTATACTTTTTACCATTATGATTAAAGGAGGGAAGTATTTTTTTCTTTAACTCTTTAAAGTCAGATGATTTACCCTGCATTTTATTTTATTCTTACTACTGCATAGTTTATTAACCTTTGGATAGTCAGTATGAACTGGAGAGGATAAATATAGCCTTCAGTAACCTTTTGGATACAAAGAGTCTTTGAAAAGTTTTATAAAATCATCTGGTGATAACAAAAGTTGAATATAAAAGTCCATAATCTGATTGAAGGAGTTAAAAGTGCATTAATTATGATTACTCTTGCAGTTTGATTGTTTTTTAGTGTGGGAATGCTGTCTTTGTATATATCTTGGGGTAGGTATGATCAGTCTTATTTTAGAAAATGACTTTTTTTCTTTTATGTATGGTGTGGATATTTATAATGCTTGATATCTGTTCTTTCAGCATGTTATGATTCATTTTATAATATCCATTCACTGTTTTCAAAGCACATGCCTAGTTTGCTGTATGAGGTGTTTTAGTGTTTGGGATTTTTTAATTTTGACATTTTTAAGTATGGTATGATAGTGTATGCTTCTTTGTTTTTGTGGGTGCATTAGATGTATTATATATTTTTGGTTTTTGTTTTTTCCCCTTGTGCAGTATTCTTAGCTCAAGTCATTGAGTTGATATTAGAGTATAATGCAATATATATATATTTTACTCAGAGTGTTTGATAGATTTGGTAATCATTGTTTTATTTGTTTCCTTTTATAGTCCAAGACTGTCCTGCTTAGGAGCCTTGATAGCTGGTGTTTAAAAACTGTAGTTTGCTCACTAGCATCAATTTTACTGCTGCTACAAATAATGAAATTGTCTTTCATTCAGTGATATTGTAATAAAAAGAAATACTGTAGTGGTAGAGCCATTTTTGTTTTGTGGCAGATAAAACCTTACTAATGTTAGATATAAGATTTAGCATAAGGGTCAGAGTGGTTGTGACAAGCATAATCTATTTATGTTTGACAGGAGGGTGAATTTCTTGGTATATATAAAACCAAGCAATGTACAGTAATATTTATGATAGAATTAAGCCTGTGAATACACTGTCAGTGTAAGTAATTGATGTGAATGCAAATTTGTAGTGTCCATTGTGCTTATGTTCTTTAATGAATCTCTTAAGCTATGGACTGTTCAGCATTAGCAGTAATATTAGTCCAGGGGCTTCTTAGTGCAGAACATATAGAGAACTTTTTTTTTTTTTTTTTTTCCAAAATCCACAAATTTGCCATTTGTTAGAGGAAGTTTTTTTTTTTTTTTTTTTAACATGTTGTATAACATGAGAGAAAACAGACTGGTTTAGGGCAGAATTTACTGTATCTGGAGATGACATAATACCTGTAGTAGTATGAAGTTTGAACTGAAAGTGCTTTATCAGTAAGAAGTCAACAAACATGGAAAGAGCCATGTAGAACTGTTTAGAATGCATGAAGAGAAAGTCGACATTTTTATGCATTGCTGTTAACCAGACCAAACCTAACAGACATATCTATTTATCTATCTGTAGCAAGAAGCCATAATCCTGCAAGGGTTGGCTGTTTGTGTTTGAGTTAGTTGTTTTATGGGGAGGGGCACTAACCCCCTGCCAACCCACTTGTTGACATGTAGGGAGTGCATATGGGTTGTTTATGTGGTTACCACCTGGCACTGGAAATGGTTTCCTGGCGTACAGGAAACCATTAGGCTTGTCATTCAGTGCAAATCCACCTGAAAAGGAAAGAAGAAGAAGAATAAGTACAGGAAAGATGGGAGAAATTGGAAGAGAGGAGAGGAGACAGAAGAATGATAAAGGTGAAGGAAGACTCAGGCAGCACTACATCAAGTGAAATGACTCTGGTAACTTAAGAACACAAGCTAAAAAAGAAATATTGACAGTGAGCTAGGTACTGTATGTCCATAATTACTACTGTTTTACATTAAATTAAATAAGAGTTAGCCTAATGAAATGTAAAACATTTGAGGGCTGTTGCAGCCCAAAAAGAAAAAAGAAAAAGTCCAGATGTTCCATTTTCTGATGGAGTTGCAGAAGAAAACAGCCATCTGTGTCCTGCTGAAATGCCTCTCTCTCTCTCTCTCTCTCTCTCTCTCTCTCTCCAAGTACTACACCACACAGCTAGTTGGTGATATGCCTAAACTAGACTAGTCACCTTGCCAATATTTGATTCCCAAGACATGACTGGTGGATTGTCACTCATGTGGTACCAGTTAGTTAGTGTAGTAGGCTGGTCATCTACCCTCAGGTACTGGACTAGGGTAGGCTAGCCATGGGCTTCAACACCTTGAAGGGAGTAGTATATGATTGGCTGTTACTATTTTCTGCTAACAGCAGTATGCTGGAAGAAAAGATTTTGCAGTATGTGGTTGGTGGGGGTACCCACCAACCATTCACTCGATGAAGTGCACTCTCGGGTGACTGTCCTGTCCTCTCTCTTCCTTCTTTCCTTCCTTCCTCTTCTGTCTTTCTTTCCTCTTGTGTCTGCGGGTGACTCTACAATGAGCGACAAGCCAATTGGTTTCCTGTACACCAGGAAACCATTTACTATGCTGGGTGGTAACCATATAACCAAACTATGGCTCCTGGTGGTTTAGTGGGTAATTAAGATGCTCCAGCCAGATTGAGCCTGTGTAGGTTTTTATCCAAGGGTTGGGTAGGGTTTATTGCTCACATAATGCCACTCAGGGATGAGTGAGGCTTGTCACTTTCATCTTAAATGTCAGGACCCACTTGCCTAGCCCCGAGTTACTACGCTCCTCATGGGGCAACACAGAGTTAGATGATGATGATGATTCTGCTGTTTATATTAAAAAAGTAGTTCAAGAGGCAAATAAAATATGTAGCAGTAGTATAAATTAAAAAAAAAAAAAGACCATCATACAGAAGAAGTCAGTAGAGCTTAATGTCCACCATCATTACTATTAGAGTTCTCTTTTTAACTAATAAAGTCTGGCAGTAGCAAGAAATAAATATTTGTGTCATCATTCTGAAGAGATTAAATGACTTGCAACAAGAAGCTAAGCCATTTAGTAAAGTGGGAGGCCTATGGACAACTGTTATTATAAAATATGTCAATACCTCATGCATACACAGGTAGTCCTCACTAAAAGTCTGGGGTGTGTTGCAAAATATCACACCTTTGATCCATAATTTTGGGGAACTTGTAGTTTTATGTATACCAGTGAAAATTTAATAGGCAGCTACTTTTTAAGGTACTTGCAAAAGCAAATGTCAAAATGGCCATTTGTAATGAGGGCATACTGTAATGTTGTATGAACTTAACCCCTTTAATCTGGTGACATATTTTCTGTTATATTTTTGCTAACACCAGGCAGTTTTATTCACCTATGGAAGGGCCTCAATTAGTGAAGGAATCATTGGAGGCTGTTTGTAACTCCTCCAGTTAAAAAAAAATGCTTATAAGCTGAGTAAAATTATCTGGTAGGAGCAAGAATTAAAAGAAAAAAAAATCAGATTCAAGGGGTTAGGAAATCAAGGTAGTAAGATTAAGGAGTAGATGTCCAGTTTTTCATATATTGTGAATTGCTGAAGAGTAATACAGTTGGTCCTTGTTAAATTGTCAGGAGTGTTTGAAAATATATATTTTTCCACACATTTGGTGGTGCAAATTGGGGGAACTGGCAGATCACTCTTATAGGTATCAGTGAAGCTTTGAGTGGTAATACTTTTGGCACAAGTAAATTAAAAAATACATGCATAAATAAATAAATAAAGGCATCATAACGAGGACTTCTTATGCCCCTTTCTGTTGCTTAGGTTGGGACAATCAGAAAACTGGAAATGTAAGAAAAAACAGTATGATGTCAGTTGGAAGTTTTGCACTTTTTTATGCAGTTATCCGCTACTGGATGATTTTATACCATTTAAGAGAACCTCCCATTAGTGAAGGTTAATGGAAGCTTTATTTTACTCCTCTATTTTGCAAAGGCTCCCTTGAATTGAATACAGGCATCTATAGGTAGTTAAAATAAAATTTAATTGTCATTAAACTGAATGGGCAAAGTGCATAAAATATAAGTTATAGCTGTAGAAATTCCTGAGACAGGCAATGGAGGATGAAAATACACCTACACCTATTCTTCCAGTATCAAAAAGTAATCCAGGCACTGATTATAATTCTTGTGTGCTCCTTTTTAACTTCATCAGCCCAAGGAAGTTATCTTCATTTTATCCTTGATACCTCCAGACAAATATGTTAAGCTTTGGAGAGATCACATGTAATATTAGAAACATGTCCATTAACCCGATATCTCTTCCTATGCTGAATAACATCATCTGAAGGTAACAAGAATAAAATGAACCAGAAAGCACTCAGAGAGCACATACCTCCACCAATGCCATTACCATTAAAAAGGATCCAGATCAGGATCTGTGGATGTAGGATCTGGATGTGGATCTGCCCCCAAATTTAATACATTCCTTTTTGGTCCGTGGTCCACTCTTCCGCAAAATTTCATTGAATTTCATTGAGAACTTTTGGCAATATTGTGTGGGATATTCTGGATCTGCACCAAAATTTAATAATTTCTTCCTTGGCCCATGGCTAACCCGTCCATCATAACTTTTTGAGTAATCCTGCCAATGGACACAAACAAAGAAACCAACCCTGGCAAAAACATAACCTCCTTGACGGAAGTAAATATCATTGGCTGGAAGAGGTTAAGGACTTACACCTTGTATTGAAGGTAATTTTGTGACATTCGTTAGGTTCTTCCTGTCATACCCATTATCTTGTTAAAATCTTACAAAATTCACCAGATTATGTTATCCCATTTCATACCTACAATTTTCAAAGGGTGGTTAGAGGTTTTTAGGTTGTTTAATGCCTCCAAGGTGTCAGCTGCACATCTACCTTTAACCCTGTCAGGTGACTTAGGTTTTATTATGTTCGTGCTGTCTCTGGATGATTCTGTTTATCTTAAAGGAGTGTTTCAAACTAGAGGGGTTAGATATAGTTTCAATGAATTGCATGAACAGGAGAGTTTTTTTTACTGAAATAATGTTTAGAGTGAGAGTAAAATTAAACCAGACATCATGGGAGTTAATGTTGTTGGACTGTGGTAACTTATCTTTGGACCCCCAGCACATCGGAAAAGTAATGTACTGTACTGTAGGACTTGTTACTGTTTTATAATGCTGAAAAGTTTTGTTCCATCCGAAATGCAGTGGACAATGTATGCATACGTAATGCTGTCTACTTGCATTGTTTTAACCCCTTAAGCTTGAGTACATCATTTTTGCTCTATTCTCGCTGCCTCTAGGTGATTTTGTTAACTGTTGAGAGACCATATATAATGACAGAGAAACAGTCTCCACCACAGAGGGTGCTTGGAGAGGCACAGCATCAGCCTTTGACCTTGACCCTTAATCTTGATCTGTGGTGGATCTGCTCCCAAACCAAGTCACCTCTTCCCAGACCCACTTATAGCGTATGTGTCCAGTTTTATCCCAGTCAGATATATAGTATATTGAAACAGACTTGATCACAATAACTGCACCTCTTCTTTCACTACTTAACCCCTTTACAAACTGGTGCCTCACCCCAGGCTAAATTAAATTGTCTGAAGGTAGTAAGAATAAACTACTGTATAATACATGTTATTGAATCTGAGGGGTTACCAAAGGTTCAGTCTATCCATCCATCCATCATTCAATCCTGTGTCGCCCCATGAGAAGCGTAGGAACCTCGGGCTAGGCAAGTTGGTCCCAACATTTAAGATGAGAGTAACCAGCCTCATTCATCCCTGAGTGGCATTATGTGAGCAATAAACCACAACCAATCCTTGGATATAAACCTGCACAGGTTAAGTAAGTGTTGCAAAAATGACAGAAACAGCCCTATGTATATAATGTGAGTTCGTATATGGAGCAGTTTGAGATAGTATTGTCTTTGGTTATAGTATTACTGCAGTAAGCCTGGGCAAATCTTTTACCTTTATTCTTGCCATATCGTGATTATTTTTTTCTGCGTGGAAGTAATTTCTCAGACTGAAGAGGTTAGTCATCATCATCGTCATCATCATCCCAGTCTCTTTTCTCACTCTCAGATATGGTAAAGTAGGCTCCAGAAAGGAAGAAAAAAGTAAAACCATATTAGGAGAACTAAGCCTCAGCATACCCAAGGAAATGGGCACACACTGACTCATGCACCATTCAAGCCCTTGGAGTCCTGACAGCACCTTGCAAACATAACCTTCCACACACATGGGCTTCATAATACCTATCAGTATCATTCTGATGTGTGTTGTAAAAAAAATAATAATAAAAAATAAATAAATAAATAAATAAATAAAGCCACCCTTTGTCATGGGCCCTGTCACACACGCTTTATCCAACTATTTTCCTCCCTTGTCAATTCATTATCCTCCTTACCTTGTTTTCTCACATGTTCTTTTACCGTATGTGTCCACCTTATTTTCAACCTATCAAACTTCCTCACTACTTGCACACTTACTCACAGATAATCTTTTCACCATCTTATTTAGACTCATTTACTCCAAATGACCATACCATCTATGTGTAAGCATGCTGTCTTCAGCTCTGTTGTCCACAGCCTTCTTGTCATAAATCACATTACAGTATTTCTTATCCTATCCATTCCCTGCACTCTACATACATTTTTCAGTAATCAGTCTCTACTACTGTAACATGGGAGGGGTTAGAGACAGATATAATGAACCCTGTAATATGGTAAACTTTCCTATATTGACTAAATTGACTGAATCATTTGGTAGTAGCAAGACCGAACTTAAAGAGTGTCACTGAGATTGAAGAGATTAAAAGTACAATAATTGTAACATAACATTCCCAGATGCATTATTGGTTTTGCATGTAAAGATTGGTACATAATGGTGGCTTGTGTTAAGTGTGCAAGCATATATTAATGTAAGGTTAATATAATTTTTTTTTTTACCACTGTACTTATATTTTGACAGGATAATGGTATGATAATGTTTTGCCTTGTAAGAATGGAGGACCTTCACTTCCTGAAAAGTGATTCTGTTATCTTTTGGCCTGTCGTGCACTCATTGTCATTCAAGGAGGTTAACGTAAATGATTAATCATCAGATATAATTCATTATACATAAATACTGTATGTAAGCACATCCATTGTTTTGATGTAATTGACTTGTATATAATTTTCTGGGAAAGTTGAATAACATTCAGTAACTTCATACTGTAGTCAAAAGATTGTATTTTCTTGGTTTATATTTTTATTTGTGGGCATGGACTTCTAGTATGATTGTAGTGTCACGTAAGAAAGTGTCAGTCATATTTAGAAAAAAAAAAAAAAAAAAGTAAGAGCCAGTTTTTTTAAGGTAATGGCCACAAGAAACATAAAAACATTTTTTATGTTTTTAAGTGATAGAGTATAATGGGTTTGCACAGTGTGTAAATGGATGGGCGGTCCATGACCTCTCGCACTGCGATTTCGCGTACTGTGAATACATAATCTTATGGAAAAATTAACATATTGGTGGGACCCCCATAACCCTTGATATTTTTTTAACCTTAGAGATATAATAAAGGGAAAAATTTTAAAACATATACGACAGATATAGCTATAATAACAAAAATATGGTCAGTCACCATAAAAATAGTAGACGACAGGCCTGATGGACTTAAATAACAGGAGTTCTGAGGCGCAACAACACACTTAGAGTCATGAGTGTCCCCACCACACTGGCATGTTTAACGGTTGCCAATGTTGTATTATTCTAGGCTTTGACGAAGAAATGCAGCAGCATTCATTATGGTGGGGGTTGCAGGTATGCCAGATGGAGCAAGTGAGTTAGGTGGGGCTGTGGAGGTGGAGGGGATGGCAGCAGGCGAGTCAGGGGAGGTGGTGAGGGGAGGAGCCTCCATGTCATCCTTGCTACTGCTCACATTTTCAGCAATTTCCTTCATCTCTTCTTGTTTGTCTGTTTCATTCCTTATCTTGCTACGGACATATTTGCAGTATAAAAACTTGGCATTCGCGAAATAACCGTTATTCAAGTGAATCCAAGAAGTGCTATTTTACAAACTGGGTATCTGTTCTAACTTCTCGTTATTGTTGAAGTTGTTATTGACAAGATCTTACTGTAGACTCCTCTGGAGCACCTTCTCCACGAGCCTCTAACGTCACAATGGGCACATCATGCGGGGGGGGGGGGGCAAGGGGTCGTGTAGTCTGGGAAAATAGCAGTTTTGGGCCACTCCTTGCCTCTGCCTCGCGTATTGTGGGCTAAACTCGTCCATTCAGAGTTTTATGATTATTATTTTTGGTCACTCATGTACTATGTGATTTGCGCACTGTGATCACACGTACTGTGTGAGCCCACTGTACTGTGCTTCATTTGGTAGCTTGAAGCATCCCATCATAGAACACATTGGTAGTGCACATATTACTGTATCTTTATGAGCAGCAACACTGCCTGTGTACTGAATGCTGTTTCCTTTTATGTTTTGACCTTTAAAAAACAGTATGTTGATGTACACATCCCTCCCCTCTTTTATATGTATTGTTCAGCTCTGCATGACTGGACCAGTGAATTGTAAGATAGGCCTGTTGTGCCCATAATAGGCTTAAGAGATCCTCTGGTTTACAAAATTGCTATTTGTTGCAACAAAATGGCCTGAAGTTACTGTATTTCAGTTGGTTGTCAAAGCAGCATGTCAAGCTACAGAGGTGTTCATAATGTCTTATTTCCAGATGCAAGAAAGTAATTTTTTTTTATTATGGTCCTAGCTTTTTTTTATTGCACCATCAGTCAAAGAAAGAAAGCAGGTTAAAGATGAGTGAAAAGTGCAGTTTTTTCTGCATTTTTATCGTTTAACAAAATTGGATGCATTAGGATCAGTAGTTATAAACAGTAATCCATTGCTAGATATTGTTAAGAGAGGAAGAGTTACGTGGTGCATCTGTTGCTGTAAGCAGCATCAAGTTTGATCAGTGTTCTTGATGTACCACAGTAGTTTTTTTATATCAATATAAACGTATTGTGCATCAAGCTTTTTTGGAACATATAATGAATTGGTACTAGAAACAAATAATGTCCTTGGTTCCTGATCCTCAGATTAAATAGGAAAAAAAAAAATCCTGACCAGTGCAAGCAATGGAGCCAGTGACAATCTGTAACATGTCCTCTGTTGTTTGTTGTTCCCTTGTATTGTCATAGATAAAATATTGTACTATACCTGAATTGTCAGTATCATCATTATGACATTTTTTAAAAATGTTCTCAGATACCTTGATGCTTGGTGAACTATTGGGCTCAAGCACTTTAGCCATATGTGCCCCATAAGGGTTTAAATCCTAAAAACGATTGGATTTTGTTGCTTACATAGTGCACGTCACTGGAAAGCAGCTGGTTATTTTTGCCTGAAATGTCTAGGTTGAGTAGCCTTGCCCCAGGTCCCTGTGCTCATGATGAGGCAATGTAAGATTGAATGGATAGTGTATTATTGTTTTTGTTTCATTTGTATTCTCATAGTGATTGAATGCTAATATATATGGCAGTGGGTAACTGTAGAAATGTTAGTAAAATATAAGTACAATGCTGTATTATGAAGTCAGAACTGTGTACAGTAGAAATACAAAATCAAAATAAGTTACAAAGTAATGTATATGTACTGTAGTTCATGTTTGCACTGCTGCATTGAATTTTAAGTGGGACTTATAGAAACTTGATTATTGTAATGAGTGGGCAGTTAGGGTGAGATCAAGTACATAACTCTATCCTAGCAGTAACTATTGTAGTGCAAAAATAAGTGTATGTTATTTTTAGTAAAGCTGAATAGCCTCACAAAGGTAAAAGCAGTACAGGTAAGCATTGGTTAAAGCAGACTTTTTTAGTTAATATTGGATTGAGTGTGCTTAAGGTGTCCAGTGTAGTGAGGTTTTCATGTTTCAGCAACATCCATATTTTAGTCTCATCAGTCCACATCATATTTTGTTACTTTATTCTTGCTTCTTCTTGACATTTTTTTTTATTCAGCTTAGGAAGGATCTTTACCAGCAGAGGTGTTAAGTGATATCAAACCCTCCTAGTTTGAAATTCAGTAAAAGGAGAATAAGATATCCAGGAATGTTAAGTATGAAGGAGAAAGCATATCACCAGATTCAGGGGGCCAAGTTGAGTTGAAAGAACTGTAACACTCATTCATACAATCTTTTTGCAAGCACTATACAATACAGTATATTCTCATTTATTTGTATTTATTAGTACAGTAATCCCTTCAATAACCGATGTAATAGAGCCAAAGGCATGCCCAGAAATTGGGTTTCTCTGGGAATTGGGAAAATTCCTCCTGGACAGGTTTGGGAGAGTGTGTAAGAAACGGAATCTAAAGGTGAATGCAGGGAAGAGTAAAGTGTTGGTCTTTGAGAGAGGTGAAGTCAGTGAATGTACAATGAGGCTGGATGGTGAGGAAATGGAAAATGTGAGTATGTTTAAGTATTTGGGTAGTGTGATGAGTAAGGATGGAAGTTTGGAGGGTGCAGTGCTTGAAAGGGTACAACAGAGAAGAAAGGTTTCTGGTTCCTTGAAAGCAGTGATAAGAAACAAGGAAGTGAGCATGGAAGTGAAAAAGTTACTACATGACAGTATTGTGATACCAACTCTTAACGTATGGAAGTGGAGCTTGGACGTTGTCGGAAGGACGCAAGTCAAGAGTGAGAGCAGTGGAAATGAGTTATTTAAGAGGAGCCTGTGGAGTTACATGGAGACAGGCTGACGAATAAGGATATAAAGGAGCGTTGTGGTGTGGATGTGGATGTGATAGGAAGCATTAGGAGGAACACACTGAGGTGGTTTGGCCATGTGGAGAGGATGGAGAGTGAGAGACTGACAAAGAAAGTATGTGAGTGAGGTGGAGGGGGGGAGAGGGAGAGGGAGGCTGAGGATGAGATGGAGGGATGGGGTGGAGAGGTATATGAGAGAGGGGGGTGTGAGTTGGTAGCAGGGCAGTGAAATGGCGGGGGACAGGGCGATGTGGTGGCGATTTGTTTGTGGCCACCCTGTACGGGATTGAGGCGTCTGGCAATAGATAGATAGATAGATAGACAGGTACTTATGGACCCTAATGCTGCCTAACTCAGAAAACCACCTTCGTAACTCCCTGCAGGACATGCATAACACCTATTTAAGACCCTATTTCCACAAAAAAGGGACAGAAAGCATGAAATAAATGAAAAGGAACCAGAGAATGAGGAATTAGAAGTGAGTATGGAAAATATTTAGCAGTGTACAGGGTACCTACAATACGTCCATGGCCATTTCAAAGATTAACCTGCCTCCTCTAAGGCTCTGGCAGTGGTGAACATGCCCGTGAAGCACATACAGTAATCCAGTGTTGTGCTGCACTTAATCCTTTGCAATGTGAATTATAATGGTTTAACACTGCACATTCTGTTCTTACTTGCGCCATGCCAGGTGCAACATGCCAGTTTGCACTCTGCACTTAAGCCTTTGCACTCTGAATTCTAATTTCTTAACACTGCACAACACTGTAAATTCTTATGTGGTCTAGTGGCGAGGTATTGCAGTTTATTCATTGTTTATCCACCAAATGGAGCACGTGCGGCAGCCATTGTGATAAGTGTCTAGTGACGATGGTAGTTAGGAAGGAACCGGGGAGAGGAGGAAGCAGAGGGCCACAGCTATTTGCGAAAACACAACTGTTTGGCACCATGCGCCAAGTTCAAAGAACGGTTCAAAAAACTGTCGGATTTTATATATTTTCATTTTCATTCATTGCCAGACACCATATATCCCAAACGGGGTGGCCAAGGGCTTAGAGTTAATTGTTTTACAGGGAGGGGCACTAATCCTCCACCAACCCCACTTGACGTAGGGATGCCAACAGCATCTGGTGTTCCCAGGTGGTCACCCATCCAAGTACTGTACTAACCAGACTGTATATATATATATATATATATATATATACATTTTTTGGCCACTTGGGGGTTCCGAAGGCCCGGGCCCAAAATGTCCGGGAATTGGGGTGTCCAGAAATTGGGCACCTGGGTATTACATGGATTACTATACCTTCATAGCAGCAGCCTTCTCATTTCCCGAAGTCATTGTACTTTCCAGCTCCTTTACAAAATTCCCTGTTTTATCTGTCTACATCAGAATATTAATGGTTGTATTTTTAAAGCTGAGTGTACAAAGATTTAGGCAGTCTTTTAATTTATGACAGTCAGTTCTGAAAAAAAAAAAATGTGAAGAAAGGAAATGGTTAGCCTTCAGTCCAAATTACATAACACAATTAGCAGTTCATTGGAAAGGTCTAACTTTGTTTAATTTTTTCAGTGTTCTCTGTATTTCAGTAATGATGAAAAATTGGGCTTTTGCCATCCTCATCACTAAAGTTCAGTAATATAGCACTTAACCCTTTCACTTTGACATGTTTCCCTTAAGTTGCATAAATAAGCTTGCTAGCTAAAGTTTATAGATCTCAAAATGTAATAGTGTATGTGTACTTCATTGTTCGTCAAAATAAGGATTGCATAGATAGAAAAAAACTAACTCCCATGTCCAACTTTTCCAATCTTCAGAAATATAATATTATCCAGATTAAACTCATCCTTGGCAATCATAAGCATCTACAGTACTTTTAACTTGTCTATAATCCAGTAAAAGGTTTTTCAACATTGCTAAGAATAGAGCGTAACTGGAGGTCCTTCTGATGTTTTGCAAACTAAAGAAGTTTTTAAATGCTCAGATCAGTGACTATGGTGAAATAACATGATAGATACCATTTTAAGTTTTTGTAAATTTATGGCATACTGTACTGATATCTTGTGTATATTTTCTGTGTGTACTGTAGTAATGTAATCCAAATTACTCTGTAATCTGGAAGAAAAAAAAAAAAAAAGGCTGATGGTTTGAAAGGCGGCATATGTTACACGTTCAGTGTAAAGGACATGAGTATAGTGTTATGAAAGATGTCTGGGCTTAGGTGGTGGTTTAAGTTTGAGAATATTTGTTTTTTAGGGAAGTTTAGTATAAAATTGATAGTGTTTGAAGTTTTAGCAGTTATCGTTAACAGCTGTTAGTGATACGAAGTTTTGGCTGTATCTGGCTATTGGTAATATGCATAAGAATAAAGTGTGTGCAGCAGTAAGTGAAAGGACTGTTTATGTGGTAACACACAGTTTCATTATTACCTATGATACACCTACAGTAAGAATGGTACATGTTACAGTATTATCGCCCAGCCATCAAAATACTTGCACAGTACATTGCAGTATAACTCATGTTGTCAGTTTAGGAATTTTTGTAGTACCTCTTTTATATATATATCTACGTCTATCTATCTATCTATCTATCTATCAATTTGAATATTACACCATATGTCATTTCACCTTTTTTTTTTTTTTTTTATCATCATAGATTGCAATGCTGCAAGTGAATATGCACACACAAAATGGTAAGGAAGAGATGCTAGAAAGTGTCCCAAGCTTATGTCAGTATAAGCTAATGCATAAGCTAAGGTAAGAAATAGGTAGGTAGAAGAGTAAAAAAAATAATAGTATAGTGAAATAAAATAAAACTCAGACTGGGAAGTACCAGAATGCCTGGTAACTTCTGTGATCTCTCTTGTGGAACATGAGCAGTGCCTTGTTTGTAAACCAACCAATAAATGTTTGTTAAGCTTCACTGTATTTTTTCTTTATCCATGGTTTTCCTAGTGTGTTTATTGTTTCTGAATGTAGTCTAAGAATCCTTGCCTCACTTGTATTCACAGCATTATTTGTTATGTACACTGTACTGCTAAATATCAGATAAACAAAGCATTCCATCTGCTATTACTTATCATAGTGGTATTTTTTAAATGCAAACTTATGAATACAGTTTACTGGGATATTGTTTGGGTTATTTGAGCTCTTCGGGTGATGGTTAGTATCAATACGGAATTCAAGTGTTGTAGTACACACACACAGTTTAATGTTCTCTTGTATGATTCATGCAGTATTCTATTACTATGAGATCTTTTATGATACTTTTTTTATGTGCTGTCTACCATTGGTTGCCCCTGTACAACATTGCTAATTAATGTGTCTCATTATGTTAGTTGTTGTTCGAGGAACTTTAGTAATTCCATCCATCCATCATCCAATCCTACGTTGCCCCATGAGGAGCGTAGGAGCCAAGGGCTAGGCTAGTTGGTCCTGACATTTAAGATAAGAGTGACCAGCCTCACTCATCCCTGAGTAGCATTACATGAGCTACAAACCCCAACCACCCCTTGGATATAAACCTTCACTGGCTCAATCCAATTGGAGCTCCGTAATTACCCACTAAACCACCAGGTGCCAAAATTTGGTTATATGGTTACCACCCAGTACAGTAAATGGTTTCCTGGTGTACAGGAAACCATTTGGCTTGTCACTCAGTGTAGAGTCACCCACAGGCAGGAGAAAGAGGAAAGAATGAAGGAAAGAAAGACAAGAGGGAATGTAAAGTCACCCGTAGGCAGAAGGACAAGGAAAGAAGGAAGACAGAAGAGGATGGAAGGAAAGAAGGATGGAGGAGAGGAAAGGGCAGACACCCGAGAGAAGCACTACATCGAGTGAGTGGATGGTGAGCGCACTCACCTACCAAAACTTTACCACAACTTTAGTGAAATGGGAATATATATTCTAACTAAAATTTCACCATACAAGGACTGAATTAATACATGTCATGATGGACAGTATTGTGGTAGGTGGTGGCAATCATCATCCACTCACTAGATGAACTGCTGCCTACATTTTCCTTTACCTTTATCATTCCTTTTCTGCCTCTGCCTTCCTCTCTTCCTATTTCTCCCATTTTTCCTGTCACTTTTTATCATCCTTCTTTCTTTTTCAAGTGACTTTACACTGAGTGACAAGCCTAATGGCTTCCTGTAAGCCAGGAAGCTATTTACAACGCTGGGTGCTAACCCTATAACCAACCCACTTGAGTTCCCTACACATCAACAAGTAGATTGGCGGAGGGTCAGTGCCCCTCCCCGTAAAACCACTAACTCAAAAACTAACAGCCACCCCTTATGGGATTATGGCATCTAGCTATAGATAAACAGATAGCTGATGAACAGTTTGTTATGACAGAAAGGTTGTGTGATTCATATGCAGTACACCACCATCATCATCAGGTTCCTGACTTCAACTGAGATGGAGATCCATTAAACAGTACTGTTTAACCTCTTTCTGGGATATAGAGCAGGAGAGATTAGGAACTGCCAGTTTTAATATCACTCTTTCCCACCCCTTTTATGACATAAGAGGTATGAGGATACATGCAACATAATTGCTGAGCGGTAGGGTCACCAAATTTTTGCACCAATAGAGGAAGGTCAAATTCATGCCTTTATCCTTAGGGGTAAAGAAGATTCTGCATTTTTATCACTTACCATATAACCAGCCATTATGTACAGTAGAGTGGATGTTTAAATACGTAATTGTAATACTGAATTTGGTCCTATAAAATGATTAGTCAATACCTCACTTAAAATCTAGGATATTTGCAGGAAAAATACTGCTTTATGTGAAAAACTTTAAGTGAGACATACTTCTGGTTCATGAGTGAGATGTTAAATGCTCAAGAAGCATTTGTATTTGCTTCAGATCACTGTTATGTTGAATCACAGGCAATTTTAACTGAAGAAAAGGTGTTAATTCATCAGCAGCATAGTAATAAATCAAACTGACATAGCTTTACATTAGGATTTACAATACAGCACTAGTAAGATACATGCCTGGTGGTGCAGTAGTGAAGTTGGAGTGAAAGTTTTGATAATGATGATAATATAGTACTAGCATATTTTAATTGGACTATACATCATAGTACAGTAGTGTTGCTTTTGTATACAAAAGTGGTCAAAATGAAAAATGTTAAGTATCAGAAACACCTGTTTCCAGCCAAGAGTAACTGATGTGAAACTCTTAGAGTCACCTGAGCTTTTTGTTCATGTCATGTTACCATGGCCTCAGGCCAATAAGATACTACTGAAATATTGATGTGAAAATCAACCGAGTTCTTTGTTCATAGTGGTAGGTGGGGATGCTCACTATCCACTCACTTTCTTTCTTTCCTCTTCTGTCGTTCTTTCCTTCATTCTTTCCTCTTCCTTTTGTTTACGGGTGACTCTACACTGAGTGACAAGCCAAATTATTTCCTGTACATCAGGAAACCATTTACTCTGCTGGGTGGTAACCGTATAACCAAATTATGGTGCCTGGTGGTTTAGTGGGCAATTAAGGTGCTCCAGTTGGATTGAGCTGGTGCAAGTTTCTATCTAAGGGGTGGCTTAGGTTTATTGCTCACGTAATGCCACTCAGGGATGAGTGAGGCTGGTCACTCTTATCTTGTATGTCAGGACCAAATTGCCTAGCCCCGGGCCCCTGCGCTTCTCATGGGACAACACTGGATTAAATGATGGTGATGATGATGATGATATAGGTCTATCACAATGGCCTCAAGGCCAACCACCTACACTTAAATATTTTGGATTATGTTAGTCAAATCTTTGGTCCTTATACTTAGAAAGGTGGAAAGGAGCTGTATGTTACTGTTACCTGTAATGTTCTTAGTTTGAAATTTCTTTTGGACTTTCAATATCTTTTTCACCATGCATATAGCCTGTCTGTTCCTTAAACTCAGAAGGACTGAAATGCAGCAGAACTGGGTATTATTGGGCAGAAATACAGTAGAACTGGGTATTATTGGGCAGGAATACAGTAGAACTGGGTATTATTAATACTTTTAGTGTTCTTAGGTTGAATTTTCTTTTCAACTTGCAATATTTCTTATGTCACATTATTTTCTTATGTATGTATCTTTATGCGCATGTGTTCCAGGTACAGTATTTGTATCATCATTATACAATACTTCATCACAGTATGTGTAACTTAGTATCCATGCTTTTTGGACATCTACTGTATACCATTAATATAAGACAAAAGAAACTTTTGATAGCTGCACCCTCCTAAGTACCTGTACATCTCAAATGTGTCCTGTGTCTTTGGATACACCTCTCAGGCATTCTTCAGACACCTCACTTGTACACCACACACACCTATGAAATTCTGCTGCTGCAACTTGTCAGATTTCATCCTTCAAAAGGTACAGTGACAGAGTAAGTGAAGCAATCAGAGACACACTAGATTTGACCAACTCTGTGGGTACAGCAATAAATTTGGAGTAGATATAACTTGAAAATAATTTTTTCCAAATACCTACCATTAATTATACTTAACATAAACTGGTAGCCATGGTTTTCCACATTTGTACATCATAAATATTTCTTCACATATTGTAAAACATTTCCTTGTTTTCTCTATTTCTCTACCATAAATAATACTTCATGCACAATTCATTATCTATGTTATCCAGATACCTAATCTATAAACATGACACCTCGTGGTGTCCATGTTTTCCATATTTCCTGCTGAAGTCCCCTTCACCCACCCCCCACCTGCAGATCAGATTTGGCTATGTCAACACCAGACACAGTAATTTCTGCATCACATGAATTGAGCCTTATCAAGACTATTCAGAGCTTCCTGGGAAAATTACATCTTGCGAATCAAGTGGGGGTATTTTTCTTGTTGTTGTGGATCACCCGAAAGTTGGTTAGTTTATAATTTCTTTCTTTTTTCTTGATTTCTCTGTTTTATCTCTTACCATCCTTGGGTGGGGAAAAAAGTTTTTTTTTTCGTTCACTTGTTTTTTGTTTCAGCATCTTTTTCTGCAGATGCCATTATAATTCTCTCTCTCTCTCTCTCTCTCTCTCTCTTTCTCTCTCTCTCTCTCTCTCTCTCTCTCATATTAACTCATTAACCCATCTTCCTTTTCATTTCACTTATTCCAGTCATTGCTCCTTAGGTGGCACAGCCCTCCATCATTCCTTCTCTCTTCATCTCTCTCCCTGTCCCTCCTTTCTCCCTCCCTCCTTTCTCTCTCTTGCCTTTTCTTCTTTCCTTCTTCCTACTCTTTCCTCCCCCCTTCATTTCATCTCTCTCTCTCTCTCTCTCCCTCTTTTCTTCCCTTCCACCATTCATTACTGCATTCACTATTTACCTGTTTCTCCTCCTCACCTCCTTCCCCCCCTCCCTCTTTGTTCTTTATCTTACTCACCCATTCATTCACTAAGTCACTCACTCCCTACCTACTTCCCTCCCTCCCTTCCTCCTTCCATTACTTTATACCTCCCTCCCTTGCTCTCTCTCCCCTGCCTTCTCCCTCCCTTACGCACACACTCCCAACCATTCCTCTTCCTTCCTAACCTCTCTTGCCCATTCACAGCTTGACTCCCTTCTTCCCTTTCTCTATTTCTTCCTCTCTTCCTTCACTCCTTACCTTTCCCTTCCTTATTTCACTAACTCCTTCTCTACCTTCCTTCCTCTCTACCTCTCCTCTTCCTACCATGCATTACTGTCTCACTCACACCCTCACTTTTTTTTTATCCTTCAACCCTCGCTCCCTCACTCATTTTGTCACCACCCTTCCTTTTCTCTCCCTCCTCCTCCTTTCCTCCTTATTCCCCCCCCTTTTTCTTTCCTCTCTCCTTGGATATCCCCCACTTTTTCATCCTCTTTTTTTTTTTCTCCCCCATCTCTCTTACTTCCTCCCATTTTTCCCATCTCTCTTTTCCTTATTTCTTCTTCCTCTCCCTAATTCTTCTTCCCTCCCTTTCTCTCCCCCTGTTTCCCTCCCTTTCTCTTTTTCTCCCTTCCTTTCCTTTCTCTCCCCTCTAACTTCCTCTTTCCCATTCCTCCTCCCACCTTCTTTCCATCCCTTCTTATCTCACTTCTGTCCTTGTTTTTCTCCATATCTCTTAAACTTATGTTCTTTTCCTATTATCATCTCTTTCTTTCATCTATTTTTCTTCCTCTCTTCTTCCTCTTTCCCTCCCATTCTTTTCCCTATACCTGCCCCTGTTGCCTTTTCCTCCTTTTCTCTTCTCCTCTCTTTTCCTCCATCCTTTTTCTCCTTCCTTTCTCTTTTCTTGCATGCTTTTCCCTCACATCTCTCTCCCTTCCTTTCTATCTACCCCCTTGCCTTTCCTCACTCCCCTTTTCCCCATCCTCTCTCTCTCTCTCTCTCTCTCTCTCTCTTTTCCCACTCCCTTCTCTTTCCTTCTTTTGTTTTCTCTCTCCCCATCTCTTCGTAGCTCCTTTTTGCTCCTTCTTTTGTTCTCCAACTTTTCCTTCCCCTTTCTTTATTGCCTTCCTTTTCTCCCCTCTTCATTTTGTCCTCCTTCCCTTCTTCCTCCCACCCTTTCTCTTCTATTTCCCTTCTTTTCCTCTGTTCCTTTCTTTCCTATTTTGTGTTTTTCCTCTTAATCATCCCTTCCTGTCTTTGCCTTCCTCATCCCCCCTCTTATCCTTCCTGCCTCTTCCCTTTCCCTCTTTTCCACCACCTCTTCACCTCCCACCCTCTTTTTTCTCTCACTTTCTTTCCTCCCACACTTTTCTTCTACCCCATTTCCATCCCACCCACTTTTTCTTTTCCCCCTTTCTGTCCTCTTCCCATCCTTTCCTCCATCATTTTCCCTCCCCCCACCGCCTCCTCACCCCATGTTCCACCATTCATACTCTCCTCTCTCACTGCTGTCTCTCAGTCTCCTGCGCACACTGTCTGAGGTAGGTTCTTTTCCTCTCATTCACGGGCATCCCATTCACCCTCTTTGGTTTCCATTATTTTATATGCCTATTTATTATTTGTACCATTAGATGTCATTGTATGTGTGCAGTATTTTCCAAAATATCACAACTTTTACCATACAAATGTTGCTGTAAATTTGGGAGACCCAACAAATTAATTTTATCATTTGTAATAATACTTAAACAGGTAATTTTTGGTTACTTAGCGTGAATATGATAACAAAAATATATCAAAAGGGCATCATATATCAAGGACTTCCTGCATTTCATGTCTTGTCCACTGCTGTCATTGGATTATAAGCTGTGGTATACTGATTACTAGTGCAGTGAGATACTCTTAATTAGTGTTGGACATAATATTGGACATTAGTATTACTAGACATTAGTATTACTTATTGCTATAGTTAGTACTTGTTTAACCTTTGAACACAAGACATTTCATTCATCATATCCGATACAACAATAGGGACCTAGGGTTAGGCTACTTAGTCTAGACTAGTTTAATTCTAGATGTAACTTCGTCTAGACCTAACTATACAAAGCTGCTTGCCGTACATGTTTGGTGGAGGAGTGCTCACATCCTTGTTTCAGTGGTGTAAAGAAACTATGTTCAGTAAGCCATTAAATATAGCCTTTTTACTTACTTTTTTATTTATTTACTTATTTTTTCTGTTAAATTTTCAGTATACAGTATTTCTAAAAATACTCTATCCAACCTCCATTCCCACTGATAAAACAAATTTGTCAGTTTTTGCCAGTTCTAGTACCAGTTGCAGCTATGGACAAATTGTATTGTTTTGGAATATGAGACTGTTAAGTACTTTTTTTTTTCTGTTTCAAATTCATGTAAATATCTCCACAGGCATTTTTGTGATGATGGGTCAGGAGAGTCAGCAAAGCACCCTGGTCTACCTCTTGCATCTCTACTACATCCCTGCCATTGTCATCCTTGGTAAGTTGAGCCCATACTTTTGAGCACTTGCGAGACTTTCTGGCACATCTTCCTTACCTATCTACAGAAAGTCTTTTTTTTCTTTCTTTCTTTTTTTTTCTTTTTCTTTTTTTTCTTCAATAGTTAGTAAAAAAAGTGCCTATTAAAGTGGCATTGCCATTTGTAAAGCTGCTTTGCCAATTTCCCCCATTATACAAGGTGTCTTGGGACTTGCCACACTAACTTCAGATGGTGATTCTAGGGCAAATTTCAAATAAAAAGTGCCATATCAACATTGGTTCAATTCTCAACAATTTCTGATGAGTTTATCTGCAAAAAGGTCTCCCTCATAATTAATCCACATGGTCATCAGTAACTGTAGCTCCTAATGGTCAAGAAATGGAACCATATTGATATACAGTGCCCTCGCATTGTGAATGAGTTTATGGGCGGCAGACGAGCTGATTCACTGTAAATTCACTCACTGTGAATTAACATATCGTATGGGAAAAATAGCATATGGGCAGCACCGCTCCCTCAAAGTCCACTTTTTGGCCATTGAGATGTACTAAAGGGCACATTTCAAACATATAGTACAGATATATAAAATATAAAATACATGGCTATTTACCTTAAATGAAGCAGATGGCAGTCCTGATTGGCTTGAATACAGGTGGTTCTAAGGCAGGGAGATACACTTAGGGTGTCCCTGCCACATCACCTTCCACTCCCTCGTTCCTATCACCTGTCCTGCCCTCATTACTTGACTGAACCACTTCCCTGCGTGCCACTACCTCATTCACCTCTCCCAGTAAACCTTCAAGGTCCAAAGATGACACCACTGACATCACATCATCATCGTCTTCCCCATGAAGTGTAGCAGACGGTGTAGAGGCAACTGGCTCATGTTCTTGAGGTTAATAGTAGCATGTGATGAGTGTTTGTTTTCATCTGTTGACTTCCATATTGTGCCTTTCAGTGTAATAACGAAAAGTGGTTTCTGCTCCACTGAGCTGTTCCTGTGTCCTAAGGTTGCTGGTTTCATTTACCTTGACCTCTTCTTTCAAAACATCCACTGCCACTAGAATTTTACTGATCTTCGACATAGGCAAATCTTCGTCCCCCATTGGATTCTGCTCAACAGGTTGCTTGGATTTGCCTCTTGTGCAGCATCTACTGGGGGTGGGAGGTGTTCACTATAAGAGATGGTGGTTATGGCCTACTCTTTCCCCCAATTTTGTTCACTTGGGGTTCAACTTGTTCATTGCGCTTTTGTGGACTTGATTACCCCCTGCTCATTCACTAGGCAAGTCGTTTACTCTGAATATGTTCATTATGCGAGGGCACTGTCCTGGTCATCATCATCATCATTATTATCCGGACCTGCTTTCCCACCCTAGGGCAGGGTGAAGAGTAGCAACGTCCAGACAGCCCAAGTTTGCCCACTGCAATGGGCCACGCTTCCATTCAGTCATCATCAAACCACCGGAATCCTGGCATTATCTGATATACCAAAAAAATTCACCACATTCTGTAGCTTCACATAAACGTATCCAAAAGATTCAGTCCGGACGCTGTCACATTAAAAAGGGGTGCCAAATCCCTGATCATGCACTTCTCACAACATTATCCAGCCAGCCCGATCTCTTGTCAGCCCCTTAACCTTACCGACTTCCATACCTCTCTTCCTCACACATTCATCCACCATATCCCTCCACCTTCTCCTTGGCCTACCATGCCAACTCCCTTCTTCAAATTTGCACAGATATACCTTTCTCACCACTCTATTGTTATCCATTCTCTCCGCATGATCAAACCATCTCAGTGCACTCTCTTCAATCTAGTGTCCACGGACTTCCTCACTCCACATCTTTCACAAATCACATTATTTTGTATCCTATCCACTCTCTGTACTCCACTTACATTCCTCAGCAATCATATCTCCACTGCTTTCACTCTTGACTTTTCATTTTCATGCCACACCATAGTCTCGCATCCATATGTTAAAGTTGGCACTAACACTCCTTCATGTAAGCCTCATGTAGCTGCAACACTCAAGCCTCTGTTTCTTATCAAGGCCTTCATAGCACCAGCTACTTTCCTTCCTTTTGTCACTCTACTCTTCGCTTCCTTTGCACATTTTCCTCTCTTTTCTGTTGCTGTACCCAGTTATTTGAACTCTCTCACCAATTCCAGTCTCTCTCCATTCACTGTAACATCACACTGGGAGTCACCTTCTCTTGCAATAACTATCACTTTACTCTTTTCCACATTTACTCTCAGGGCACAACGCTCACAGACATCAGCAAAATTCTGTACTAGTCTACCAAGTTCTTTTCCGGTATTTTCAAGCAGTACTGCATCATCACCTTGCAACAAATTTGAGATATTCCATCCATCGCCATTCATTACCAATGCCATCCCTCTCTCCATTGCTTATGTTTTTACTTCTCTCATCACCCCGTCCATATACAGTATATACTGAACAACCATGAGGACATCACACAACCTTGTCACACGCCCACACCGATTGTGAACCATTCACTCAGGTGCCCATTAACACATACACATGCTTCACTACCATCATAAAAACACTTGACAGCACCTAGCAGCTGACCATCTACCCTGTACATGCGGAAAACCTTCCACAGTCCTTCTCTGTCTACTTTGTAGTATGCATTTTCCAGATCCATGAATGCCATACACACCTTATAGTCCTTCTCACATGCCATCTCCACTATCTGTCTTACTGAAAATATTTGATCCACACATCCTCTGCCACTCCTAAAGCCACCCTGTTCATCACTTGCTAGGACTTCTGATATCTCTCTTACTTTCTCAGTAATTCTTCCATATACCTTCCCTACCACCCTCAATAAACTTATGCCACGATAATTCTTGCATTCACTTTGCTCACCTTTATTTTTGTACAAGGGTACAATCACAGCCTTTTTCCACTGCTGGCACAGTTTCACTCATCCATGACTTCTTACATTTCTCCAACAAGCACTTCATTCTGCTTTCACCACAACACTTAATCATCTCTGCATACACCTCATCAACCCCAGCTACTTACCCATTTTTCAGCCTCTTCACAGCATTCTTCGCCATTTTTCAGCCTCTTCACAGCATTCTTCACCTGTGCGAGTGTCACATTTCCTGGCACTGCATTCCTTCTCTGCGCATCCCCAAAACCAATCATGTTTATGGTGGCTCTGCTCTCTCTGTTCCCATTCATCAGGTTTTCAAAAAATTTCTTTCCATCTGGTTTTTCCTTCATCCCCATGGGTTAATAATCTACCACTTACATCCTTTGCATTTTCACATTTCTTTCCACTGACGCTTCTACATTTCCACACCTCCTTCCAGAATAACTTCCTATTTTCAGAGTAATGTGCATTCATTTTTCTTCCTAGATCATCATTTACCTCCTTTTTCCTCTTCACTGGTCCCTTTACGTGCTTCTTGCTCTCGATATATTCAGTTATATTTCAGCTGAACCCCTGTCCTGTAGCCACTTTAGTCACTACTTCCTCTTTTCCTCCATTGCTCTCTTAACCTCTTCATCCCATCATGCCGTACCTTTCGTCTTTGCTGATGCTAGCATTTCTAACTAAGCAGTCTCTATACGCATTCCACAGGCTGTCCAGGTCCATTTCATTCCAATTCACTGATTCTAACTCCTCCCCTACTTCGGTCCTGTATTCATCTGCCATTTCTTTGAGCCTCAGTTTGTTGATTTCAGCCTTTCTCTTTGACTGTTCCGCTCTCTCTTTGTCCACCTCGCTCCTCACAGCTTGACCTTCCATACTACAATCATATGATCCGACAGACCTCCAGATCGTCCTCACACAGCCCTCGTATCAGCATCCATTCCCAGCATCAACTTTTCTACAAGCACGTGATCAATCAGGCTCCTTCCAACGCTGGTAATATTGTTAATTTTTAGATTTTAAATTAGTCACGGAATCTTCTTTTGAAGTTAGTACATCAATTCCTGGGATACTCTGCATTGTGCCAGTTTGTATCGTAAAGTTTATTTATAACACATAACTGACATACCGTATATAGAGGACTAATCGCATCTCTGCATAGATCAAAATATTGTTGTTTTTCATATATATATATATATATTTATATATATATATATATATATATATATATATATATATATATATATATATATATATACACTGTACAGTAAAAATTATGTTGGTAATGAAAGGTTCTGATTAACCCCTTTGATCTGACTGTATATTTTTCATTTCATTTTTTCTACTACCATACAATTTTATCCAGCTTAAGAAAGACCTCTCAGACAGAAAGGTTTTATCAACCCCATATCTAACTCCAGCCCTTCAGAGAATCTTTCATATTCTGAATAAAATCCTCTGGAGACAGGAAGAATAAAATTAAAAGTTTGTCACCAAAAAGAAAGGGTCAGTACAAAAAAGAATATCAGATGATAACATTCATACATCATCTAATCCTGTGTTGTCCCTTGAGGAGCGTAGGAGCCCAGGGCTAAGCAAGATGAGACTGACCAGCTTCACTCATCCCTGAGTGGCATTACATGAGCAATAAGCCCCAACCATCCCTTGGACATAAACCTACATAGGCTCAATCTGATTGGAGTGCCCTAATTACCCGCTAAACCACCAGGTACCATAAGTTAGTTATATGGTTACCACCCAGAGTAGTACAATAAATGGTTTCATGGTGTACAGGAAACCATTTGGCTTGTCACTCAGTGTAAAGTCACCCTTAGATGGAGGGAAGAGGAAAGAATGAATCAAGGAAAGACAGAAGAGGAAGGAAGGAAAGAAGGAAGGAAGGAAGAGAGAAATGGGCAATCACCCGAAAGCAGCACTACATCGAGTGAGTGGATGGTGAGTGCCCCCACCTACCACCAATCAGATGAAGAATATTTCACCAAAGTAGGTATTTAGAAAGCCTCCTAACCGATGAGATTATACATCATGGTTAGGCTTCACCTTACGTAATCTACTTTCCCTTTTAGCCTTCCACTATCCCTATCAGCCTTCCACTTCCCCTCCCATCCTTCCATTTTCTCTCTCAGTCTTCCACTTTCCCTCTCAGCCTTCCACTTTCCCTCTCGTCTTTCCACTTTCCCCCTCAGACTTCTACTTTCCTTTTCAGCCTTCCTGTTTTACTTTCATCCTTCCACTTGCCTTCTCAGTCTTCCACTTTCCCTCTTAACTTTCTGCTTTCCCTCTCAGCCTTCCACTTTCCTTTTTGGCCTTCCACTTTCCTTCTTAGCCTCCCACTTTCCTTTTCATCTTTCTATTTTCTTTCTCATTTTCCATTTTTCTCTTTCATCCACCAACTTTCCTTTTATTATCCTTTTAATTTTCTTCTTGTTCTTTTACTGTTCCTCACTCCTCTTACATCTCCTTCCTATGTTTGTCCACCTTAACTTGGATGAGATTTCTTCCATGTGTAGCTCATTTCATGTAGTTCAGTTGCCCTATAGCTCTATGTTGCTCAGTGGTTCTACATACCTTTCATAGCACTTCGTAGTAAATGGCATTGTATTCTAGTATTAATTTCTTGTTGCACTTTAGCTTTCAAGATGGAGAGATGACAGTTGTATGGAAGTTAAGGTGGACAGAATATTGTTGTTCAGTCACTCTAACCACTATAGTACTTCTTACTTCAGTAGACTATGAATCTGCTTAAATGATATAGTTATATAGAAAAAATGGATGTGGGTAGGGTAGTGAGATTAATAAATGTATGTGTGTGTTTGAAGGTGTGAAAGGCACGGAAGGTCAAGAAGGAGATGGCTAGATATGATAAATGAGTAGGAGAATGCAGTGCAGATTGTGGAACTTGAGGAAACAAAGGATTTAATGGGATCGTGGCAGAAGGAACCCAGTGTGGCTTGGTTATAACCACATTTCTCTGGTGGCAACAGGGGTACCAGTAAAAATAAAAAAGTACATCCTTGGCTTGAAGGATTAAAATCTCTGTACTATTCTTCCCATCCCAGGCATTGCAGGGAACCTAATGAGTATATCAGTGTTCCTGTTAACTCACCTCCGCCGCCGCTCATCATCGTACTTCCTAGCAGCTATGGCAACTTCTGACTCGGTGTGTCTGCTCCTCCTGGCATGTCGCTGGCTAGTCAACAACACTTTCCTGCCATCGCTCAGACTGGGTTTCATGGACTCACCTGTGGCATGCAAAATAATTAACTATGTAGGGACCACAGGAGCATCCATTAGTGTGTGGTAAGCCATGTTGATTTTTGCTCTCTCCACTTTTTTTTCCCCCAACAGTAGGGAGACTTTTTGCACTAGAGAGGATAAATGTGCTATAGCCTTCATTTACCTCTTTATTACAAAGGTAATTTGATGTTGCCCATTTTGACATTCTTTTTTGGCAGTGAATATTTAGTAATTTACAAAATAATTGCTTATCAAAGTTCTTTTACCACCTATAAAGCCGATTTGCTAGTTCCCCCCAGTTTACTCTTTTATCATTTATGTAGAAGTTGTGATGATTTGGGACACAGACCTGATTTATGATGGGGACAACCCACATTTCCTCACTCTGTTGTGAAAAAACAACAAGTTTTATCCCATTCATCATAATCCTGACCTTTTCTCCTACATAAGTTGTGTATGGTAAATAATCCTACTAAATCCCTGTCTGACTGTAGTGTACACCTCATTACAGAAATATAGGTAATAGTAGCAGCCAGTCCCTCTTTATGTCCTTCAAGGTGCAGTTGTCCAGAGCTAGACTACCATTGTCCAGTAATTTATGGATAGATAACCGGCCTACTTCTGTTGGTGGCATTACATGTTAAAAAAAAACTCCAGTCACCTCTTGTGTATCAAACTTAAGCCTGGCAATCACTTCAGCTGCCACATTCTAACAACTGGACCACCAAGTTATTTGTCATTCATCATCATTCGGCCTTTTCATCCCTGCTTAGATATGTATGGTAATATAAGATCAATAGACCCCAGGCTGACTCTAGCATATACTCCATTGTAATAAGACGTAATCATCATCTTGACTTTTTCTCCATCATAATAAAATGTGGTAAAAATTACTAACTAATCCTCAGGCTGACAGTAGCATATACCCTGGAACGATGCGTAGCAGTGCAATTCCCTCTGATGAGACGGTCCATGTGTACTGTGGGCCGGGCCAAACGTACCATCTTGGCTGTCACCGTACTCAATGCAGCCTCTTATCTCTACCTTCTCCTGGTCATTGGACACTCCTCTGGCGTGAGTAGTAGTAGTAATGGTAGTGGTAGTAGTTAGTAGTACAGTAGTAGTGGTAGTTGCAGTAATGGTAGTGGTAGTGGTTAGTATTAGTAGTAATGTTAGTGGTAGTGGTTAGTAATGCAATAGTGGTAGTAATAGTAATAGTGGTGGTGGTAGTAGTCATAATAGTAGTAGTAATGATAGTGTAGTGCTTAGTAGTGTAATAGTGGTGGTAGCAGTTCCAGTAGCAGTAGTAGTAGTTGTAGTAGTAGTTGTCAAATTAACAGTAGTTGTTGTTGTTAATACATTGCCTTGAGGTGTTACGTCATACACAAAGTGTTTTTGCAGTCATGTGTTGGATGCAAAATCACATCCAGACAGAGGAAAGGTCAGTTGGACAAGAACAGGAAGGGCCTTTGCCATGAGTATAGTCCTTATTATAGTACAGTAGTGAGTAGAGTCAGCCTTCACTGTCTCATTTTTATGTTTTTTCACTATTAATCCTATTAAAGTTCTATTCCTATTTACAAAGCTGATATGCCAGTTTCCCCCAAATGACAGTACAGGTACCAGTTATAGGTATATGGGAGAAAATGTACTGTAGCTTGTCTATTTATGGAGAGACTTTAATTTATGCCAATAAAGGGTAATATTTTTGTGGATAGTTGAGTAGGTAGGAGGCTGAAGAGGTGATATTAAGGAAACTAATGCATGACCAAATTTCAGAGTAACTTCAGCTAACAAAATTACAGGGGCTATATTCTCAAACCTTCCTAAGCATAAGTCATGCATAAGTTTACATATTTATAGTTTTATCGTCATTCATACAACTATCAACTGATTAATAATCAAATAGGAATGAATGTCAAAGTGAACAGTATAACTAAAGAATATGATTTCTGATAATAATTTACTGGCATGAAGACTTGTTTATTGTAATATTTGGCACATGGTAGTATGGTTGTTAGATTGCCCCACTTGCAGTGATAATCTTCTATAGGCTGGATATCCAAGAGGTGACTGGAAATTTTTCGATCATGTAATGAGTTTTTTCAGTCATGTAATGCCATCAAGAGAGGTAGGCTGGTCATCAGCCCTTAAATGTACTGGAATGAGGTAGCATAGCCTCACAGCACCTCAAGGTGGGTATTGTGGGATTGGCTGCTTCTGCATTTTACTTCATTTACTACACTGGGTGGTAACCATACAACCAAATTATGGGGCCTGGTGGTTTAGTTGGTAATTAAGGTGCTCCAATTAGATTGAGCCTGTGCAGGTTTATATCCATGGGGTGGTAGGGGTTTATTGCTCACATAATGCCACTCAGGGATGAGTGAAACTGATCACTCTTGTCTGAAATATCAGGACCAACTTGCCTAGACCTGGGCTACTATGTATCTCATGAGGCAACATAGGGTTGAATGATGGATGGATGGATGCTTCCTCTAACTCTTGAATATATTTTGTGCTGTTTGTGATGTGCTGTAAAATGAGATTGTTTGTTACTGTGCTTTTTTTTTTTATTTTTTTTTTTATTTTTTTTTTTTAAATAATGAATACTTACCCTGATTCCCAAATATATATTTTTGCAGTTTGTGACATGTGGGATCTACCCTGAGTACCAGGCACTTCTGATGCACCTGAGCTGGGTGGAAGTGGTGGTCATGTTCATACTGCCCTTCCTCCTCACTGCTGCCCTCAACACCGTCACCCTCTACTGCCTCTCCACACGTAACTGCCGTAAGGTCAGAGAGAGGAGCAGTTGAAGATAATAAAGCTGTAGTTTGTCTGCCTTAGCTCTGTGAAGATTTATATCATTTTGCAACTCATTTCACTTAGCTCAGTGGCAGCCCATACTAGGACAGTGATACAGTTCTGGATCCTTTCCATAGTACTGTACTTCTTTATGCACCTAAACTTACTGGAGATTTTCATTCATTTTCAACTTATGACATTACATCAGTAACGCAATAACATATTCTGGGGGTTTGAATGATGAATGAATGGGAGTGTAACTTTGGCTAGTGTTTCATTCTCTTAGGTTCTTTCTTGCTTTCTGGACCCTACCTCTCCCCACCCTTATGTGGGGAAGGAGGTTTGGATGTTGATGTTGATGAACATATTTTAATAAAATTCAAATAATTAAACTGTTCCCCTCCCAGCTTGGGACCAAACTCAAGTCCTATCAGCAACAAAAGTACTTCTCTAACCATCGTGAGGTGAAGTGGGATTCCAGGGGCTTGAATGGCAAATGAATGATGAGTGGAATGGCGAGTGAATGATGTGTGGTTCATTTCACAGGGCATGCTGTTGATAGTTTTCCCATTTTTATTGTTGCTCCTTCCTTGTTTATGGATCCTACGGTACCCCAATCCTTACATGCGAAAAAAGATGATGATGATGATGGTGATGGTGATGCTTATGGTAAAACTGATCATTATGGGTATGTGCTGAAAATGTTTGACTAATGTGACACTGTTTCTTGGGTTTTCTTCCAATACAGGGTTATGAAGAGAAGAGAGTGCCAGTCCCTCTTACATCTTCTCTCCCACAAGACCAAGAGCTACCATCTTCTTCCTGCAGGCCTACTTCTTCATCCTCATCATCTTCCTGCTCCTCCTTTTCCTCTTGCTCCTCTTCTGTCATTCCTACACCAAATAACTTTGAATCCAGTATAGCCACAGCTATTACAAAGCTTACAGACTTCAAGCAGACTATTGTTGTTAAGTCTGCTGGGACAAATGGCAGAATTAAAAGACCAGTTGTATCGAGAGAAAATGATGCTAGATCAGCAAAATCAGCATGGATTAATCTTCATTCTTTGATGCTCATACCAAATGATGTTGCCAAAGCAAATGAATCTGCAAGCATTCATGCCAAGTATACTGTACCTTCATCCATGAGTTCAACCAAAACTACGCAGTCATCTCCAGTTAATGTCAAATCTTCTTGCTGTCATTCTAAGTTCTCAGAATCACAATCATTCAGTGGCACAACACAGTCATGTAGCACCAAGTCTACCCTCAATGGTACCTGCAGTGATGATAAATTTGTCTTCACAAGTTCTTTTGATTCCAGGTCTTTTGTCAAAAGTGGTAAGAAGAAAAACTATAACTTTAGTGGCCATATGGATACCAGAAGCTTTCAGAAAAGTAAAACTCTTAAGATGAAAAGTTGTAGTACTAAAGGTATTGAATTAAAACATATGAAAGTTGAAAAGTTCGGATTATCGTCGAAAGACTGTGTACTTACAAGAAGCCTGATGGACATTAGCAAGGATGTTAACACAAGTAGACACCAGAGCACTAGATTTGCAAAGCTTTCATCCAGGAGCCAGTCCTTTACACTGAAAACATTTTATGTTGGAAATTATACTTGTACTAGAAAGAACAGGAGTAAAAATGCTAGAAATAAATATAACAGGAGAAACTATCTAGTTCCATGCTCTAGAAACCACTCCTACAGCACTGATCATGATGATACAGATGACAGAAATAATGGTCTTATCCTAAATGATTTTAACCACACCAACCACAAACATACACCTAAACCCCAAGGTTTCAGTAGTAGTACTAAGGGTGCCACAGACCATAGTATCCCACAGTGCCATAGTAGTCAAATATCCGATTTTGTAGCTCCTAAGAATGACAGAAAATGTAAAGTAAAGGGAGAAAAACAGAAAACCATGTACACATATCTTACTGTTCAGGGCCAAACTCTGAAAATAGCACATAAAACTGAGGAACCTCTGAAAAGTTACCTTACCACTAAAAATGCTGCAAACGTGACTGTAGATCGTAAAAATCTTGTTGTTGGCAGCGTCAGAAGTCGCTGGAGTCAC
This sequence comes from Coenobita brevimanus, assembly GCF_032717465.1. Taxonomy (NCBI): domain Eukaryota; kingdom Metazoa; phylum Arthropoda; class Malacostraca; order Decapoda; family Coenobitidae; genus Coenobita; species Coenobita brevimanus. The sequence goes on from NC_137038.1 coordinate 8,335,302, forward strand.
ATGTCAAGAATCCATCTGGCTGCCAGGGAACGAGCCCACACTAATTTTACCAAGATGCTCATCTTCATATCAACCACCTTCATTATCATGCAACTTCCGCAGTAAGTATTTTTTTCCCCCCTTGATAACAGTAAAGTAATGGCACTCTTCATTAATAGCCAAGAATGTGCTCCCAAACATCACGTCCAATTCCAAATGCAGGTAACTGGTACTAAAATTTTTGGGGAAGCGACAAATCATCTTTATCATTAGCAACAGAAATTGTGTTTGAAAAATTTTGGTAGTTTATGGGACTTGGGAGCAAAAATGAACATCAAAGATATTGATTTGTTATGAAGACCTACTGTACTGCTGTATACTAATACACCAACAAATTTATCATTCCAGGATCTCTTTCAGTGCTGTAGTTTCATTTCGTTTTTGAAGGCACCAATATGCTTGCATGCGTTAGCCTTGGTCACCTAATGACAGCTGTCCACGCTGCTCGATCTCTGGCAGCCTCCCTGTTCGGTCCCTTAACCCTGAGGTCATATTTAATGACCTCGCCCCAGGTCCTTTTTGGTCTACCCCTTGCAACCCCACCCCTAATATTAATGCATCTCCCTATCTGCACCCAATTATCATCCCCTATCCTCTCCACATGCCCAAACCACCTCAGTCTACCTCTCCTCATCACAACATCAATACATTCTAGTCTCATCTTTCCTCTCAACTCTTCCATCGTAAACCTAGCCCCCCCAGGCCTTGCAATCAGGGATGCACTGCACATCCATCTTATCACTGTCATTTCTGTATGTTTGAGCCTGCAAACATCATCTTCTTTTACTGCCCAAGTCTCACCACCATACAGCATTACACTCCTAACACATGCTGCATACAAAGATCCCTTAGCACACAGGGAGAGCCCTTTCAATGTCAGGAGAGGCAACAGCTCCCTCAACTTCTTCCAACCACTTCTCACCCTAGCCACAGAGCTAGTTCCAGCCCCACCTTCAGCACATGTCTCCCAAATAACAAAACCCTTCCACACACTCAAGAGACTCGCCAGCAAGTTCAGTCCTTTCATGCCTGACAATCTGCGCTTGCTCTCCCCGACACACCACACTCATAAAATCAGCATTATCTCGAAGTCTACCTCTAACACCACTACATCTCTTATGCACCGACTTATCACAAACACTGCACAAGATGGAATTACTTCCCATGCCCTTGTGGCAAATTACACATGGCCACTCTCCCTCTTCTTTGACAGTACTGCCACCAACCCTAAATTTCATCACTTTTGTTTTATCTGTATTTTCTCTTAAGCCCTTGGGTCCCATACTCTCTCTCCACTTTCTAAATCTTTCCTCTGCCTCCTTTTCATTCTCTGCAATGAACACCAAATCATCAGCATACAACATCTCCCATGGGAGTCCATTTCTGAAGTAACGTGAGAGGGCTTTAAGTACCATGAGAAACAACAAGGGACTCAAAACTGACCCCTAATGCACACCAATATTCAGGGAAAAATCATCACTCAAATCTCCATTCACCCTTACCTGGGTGCAAGCACCCACATACATGGCCATAACTACCCAAAGCAGCCACTCCTCGATCCCAAGCTTTCTCATTGCCCACTTCGCCACCTCTCTAGGGACTTTGTTCAAGGCCTTCTCCTTTTCCTTCCTATATATTTTCCTGAAGCTGTCGAACAGTATACCATCAGTGGTCCCCCTGCTTGGCATAAACCCAAACTGCATATCATCAATATTCACTCTTTCTTTAATCATACCTTCTAGAACTCTCTCATTACCTTCATTATCTGATTTAAAAGCTTTATACCTCTATAATTTCCATTTTCCAGGGCATCACCCTTCCCTTTGTACACATTTACAATTACACTCTTCAGCCAAGAATCTGGGACAACACACTCATATATAATCATATTTATCAGGTCAGTGACTAAACTTACTCCTATATCTCCTGAGGTCTTCAATATTTCAGTAGTCAACCCAGACACACTTGCTGCCTTCCCAACCTGCATCCTACCTATTGCCTCACTCACAGTAGCAGCATCAATCAAAGGCCAAGGGCCAAACACTGGATCTGCTGGCTTCAAACCTTCCCTGTCCCAGTCAAACTCTTCATTCAGCAACTGGCTATAATGCTTTCTCCATGCATCTTTAATATCCCCACTCTTCAACACTACTCTTGCTTCATCATTCTTCACACACTGCTCACCTATAATATCCCAATTCTCCCACTTCACCTGATTTGCCACCTTAAATATCATATTCTTCCTTTCCACACAATTTAGGTTATCAAGTAAAAGTCTCTGTGACTCAGACTTCGCCCTGTACACCTCTCTTCTAGCCCTATGCTTGGCAGCCAAGTATTCCTCCTTGCTACCACCCTTATTTTTGGATCCTGACTGATCTCATCCTTTGGTGTGAAAAAGGTCATGATGATGATGATGATGATGATGATGATGATGATGATGATGATGATAATAATGATGATGATGATATCTTTTTGTACCAGTGCCATGTTAGTTGCTAAATTTCTCCTCTTCTCCCATCCTCAGCCGTGCAGTGAGATTGTATGTGCTGCTACATTACAACTCAACAGCACCGGATGTCATGGCTGAGACGGAGATGGAAACTCTGACAGTACTACAGCAGGTCTTCACTTGTTTCGAATATACCCAGTCTGTAGTCAATTTTCTTCTGTATGTTGCATGTGGTTTGAACTTTCGCCAGTCCTTACATCAGCTGCTATCTTAATGAATCAGTTGAACTGCAAGATGGTGTACAGCACTAAATTGGATATGACTGTTAGTGACATTACTGTACTTCTTTGACTAAACTCTTTTCACTTTAACTTGGCCTAAAATTGCCATCTCTCCATCTTGAAGTTTGATTTGTAACAAAAGATCAACACTAGAATACTGCTGGTTACTAAGAATTGCCATGGACATGTGTAGCAGTGCCTTTTTCTGTCACTGATCTACATGAAACTACAAAAGAACAAAACCTGGGACAAGTTAAGGTGAAAAGAGTATGGTGAATGGGTTATCTCCTCCTCTGATTTAATAGAGTGGCTGGATTGACAAAACTGGTACAGCAACAAATCAGTATGTACTGTAGACCTTTCACTATGAGGACATGTTTTTGCTTTATTTTTACATAGTTTTATGCAGTAAAGGAGAAACTAAGATGAAGGGGTCAGAGACATTCTACATGATGGTGAACAGAATTACCCAGCAGCAGCAAGAATTTGGTAGAGATTCTCAGGCTTAAGGTTTGTATATACTGTACAGTAAAAATACCGGTATATCTGACATACACTTGAAGAAAGTGGTTAGTGAGGTACAGATGTAATGGTTACTTATGGCTTCAAGAAAAACTAACAACCAATCCCACCTCACCCACTTCATGTTGTAAGTGCCCAGTGCCAGGCGACCATATTCCATATAATAAAAGGGTAGATGGCTAGCCTATAATAAGCCCTAAAAATCCAGGATGTAAGCATGCAAAATGCCCCTGGTACTTTCAGTGAATGGTCTTTAAGAGAAATTTGCATCTGATTCTTGGCTGAGGAAAAAAAAAAAATCTGACTACATAACAACTTTGCAAAGAATCACAGGCAAATTTAAATGAAGAATTAGTATTATCACCAGTTTAATAATGAAACATTTCCAAGTGCAATAACTTTAAATAATGCTCAGCCATATTGTCCTTTGATGATAATACACTATTACAGTATGTGACTGACCTTCAGACACCCATTAGGCTTCATTATATGAAATAGTGCTTTTAGATCTACTTGTCTTATTGAGGATTGTGTTTATGTTTCAGTGTGTGTATGATGACAAAGAGAAGGAATGTTACTGACAATTATTGTACTAAGGTAAAATATTCTGTACAGTGTGGCGTGTTAAAAACCTTGTTGCACTGACAGTATCTATTGATTATATAGAGGTTAAGTGGATGGGAAACTGAGAAAAGAAGGACCAAGAATGAGGTGAAAGGATAATGTGGAGTACACAAGGGAAGGCACCTTAAACCTTTTAGCTAGGATTTCTCTCAGCTGAACAAAATTCATCTGGTATTAGCATTTTAATTCCTAGGTATACCAATAGCAGAGAAAGTATTACTCAAGATGCTTTGTAAAGCCAGTAACTACTAGGATTTCTCACCTGAACAAAATCTGTCTGAGCCTAAATAAAATACCCAAGTACACTAGCCATAGCAAATGCATAAAATCTCACCATTATGATGATGCTTCTTTCATGTCATTCAAGCATATTATATCATTCAGCTCAGGATAGAATTTTCGAAGTGGTGGAGTTAGATATTGCCCTAACCAACCACTTCACTGCTGGGATGCTCTCATGAGCTCAATAAAACTGGACGGGATACAGGAATAAATTAAAAATGCATCATTGAACTGAAAGGGTTAAAGTGGTAGGAGTGACTGGGTTATTGTTATGGCCTTCCAGAATGTTCTCTGAGTTTAGATTTCTTGCAGCAGACAGACAGAGCTAACTAGTACAATATTTCATATCTTATTATATAGGTGTGCAGGAGTTTGGAGGAAAAAACTGAGGGCAAGACCTGTGTAGAGGGAAAGAATTCAGTTAGGAGACAGGGACCATGATTATAAGGTAGAGTATATTTATCTGTTTGGAGCTTTTTTCCTTGTGGACTATAATGTCCTGAAGTTATTAGGCTTGGTGGTTCATTACATGAAAAATGTTGTATTGTAGAAATGGTGATTTTGATGTTTAGGATGTGTAACATAATGAATATATATATTCCTCACTACTGTACATGAGTATAGTAGTTTTAATTAACCCATTTTAACCTTGCATACTAAATACATTAGCCCTTTCACCGTAAGAATTTCCCTTAAGAAAATAAAAAAAACTGGGTGCAGCAAGAATTGTTCATTCATTCATTCGTTCTTGAAGTCTCCAACATGCTTGCATGCATCAGCCTTGGTCACCTAATGGCGGCTCTCCATGCTGTCCGATCTCTGGCAGCTTCCCTATTCAGTCCCTTATCCATGAGGTCACACTTAATGACCATGTCCTAGGTGTTTTTTGGTCTACCTCTCACAATCCTACCCCTAGCATTAACACATCACTTTCTGCACCCAATTATCATCCCCCATCCTCTCCACATGCCCAAACCATCTCAGTCTCCCTCTCCTCATCACAACATCAATACACTCCAGTCCCATCCTACCCCTCAACTCTTCCATTGTAAACCTAGCCACCCCAGGCCTCACACTCAGGGATGCACTGCACATCCACCTAATCATTGTCATTTCTGTACATTTGAGCCCAAATACGGCATTACACTCCTAACACATGCTGCATACAAAGATCTCTTAGCATGTAGGGAGAGCCCTCTCAATGTCAGGAGAGGCAACAGCTCCCTGAACTTCTTCCAACCACTCCTCACTTGAGCCAACCCCACCTCCATCACACAACATGTCTCCCAAATGATAAAACTCTTCCACACACTCGTGAGACTCACCAGCAAGTTCAATCCTTTCACACCTGACAATCTCCACCTGCTCTCCCCAACATACCGCACACATGAAATCAGCATTATCTTGCAGTCTGCCTTTAATACCACTACATTTCTTAACCCGAGGATTGCAAGCCACAGCTCAGGCTGGGTAGCGTCATGTTGCCAGCCACAGCTCAGGCTGTGCTGGCCGTGCATCACCGTAAACAACTTGACCTCTACTCAAAATTTATGCATGGCACTACACCCACTGCAGATTGACTTAGGACCTCTACACAGAATTGCTATGGACGAGTTGTCTGTCTTTGCTTTGTGTTTCCACCTCTACCAAGTAAATTTTGGGGGCAAGAAGTAACTGGCAACTCCTCTGGTGTTGGTGGGAGGTGGTGAAACACTCAGCACGTCAGTGCTTGCCCAGAAGCGAGAGTGAGAGTATATGTTACCATCGCTCCAAGATTGCACCTCCCTCTTTTTTCGTATGCATTAGTTTGTCCTGTTATTTTCCTAGCGTCGAGTTGTCATGCCTGGAAAGTATTGCTCAAGGGATGAGAGGATCTATATCATTGCATGGAGGCAGGATAATGTCCCTATCAACACGATCTGTGAACATACTGTATGCGCAAAGTCGACCGTCATGAAGATTCTTGCTGCAGCGCGCGGCCTGCCACCTGATGTCGTACCAGAGCACAAGCATGGCGGTGGAAAGAAGAGGACAACTTCCAGAGGTACAGATATGCTTATGAAGAGGGAAATAATCATGAATCCTTGACTGACAGCAGCAGAAGTGAGGGGAATGCATCCCCAGCTGTTACAAGACATCTCAATTTGAACTATCCAACACCTCTTGCAGAAGCTGGGTTTGCCAAGCCACACCGCAGCCAAGAAACCTCTTCTCACTGACAGCATGAAGAAGCAGCGCATTCAGTTTCCCAAGAAGTATGCACACTGGACATCAGACAAGTGGAGAAAAGTTATGTTTTCCGATGAAAGCACATTTCAAGTGTTCAAGGTGCGTTCTGCCAGGGTTTGTCACCCTGCCTCCCATAGTCGATATGACCCTGCTTACATGGTGCCGAGTGTTCAGTAAAGGTATGGGGGTGTTTCTCTGGTGAAATGGGAAGGGGATGCCTTTACTTTCTTCCAAAGAACCTGATGATGAATGGTGGCCAGTACATTCAAGTTCTGAAAGATCATTTGTTAAACTTTTTTGCTATTCATGGGTCCGACTTTTTCATGCACGATTCAGCTCCATGTCACAAATCAAGAAAGGTAACAAAATGGCTTCAGGATAATCGGATTGAGGTCCTCGACTTGCCTGGCAACAGTCCAGATCCAAATCCGATAGAAAACTGCTAAGCAAAGATGAAGAAAATCATGGCAGAGAAGACACCCAATCCGGACAACCTCAAGACTGAACTGACAAATGTTGAGTGCAAAGAAATGTCCTTAGATTACTTTAGAAATCTAAGTGATTCCATGCCAAAACGCATCCAACTGGTCCTGAAAAACAAGGGAAACATGATTTCATATTAATGAATGGCATTTCATGAACATTGTGATATACTATGATTTCTGTTTTTTTATACCTTGTAGGGGGAGGTCCTAAGTTAATCTGCAGTAGCTGTATGCAAAGATGGAGAGAGAGAGAGAGATTTTTTTCTTTTCACCAGATGATGCCCTGGATGGTTATCTTCAAGTTTATCTATCTGTCTATCTATTGCCAGACGCCTTAATCCCGTAAGAGGTGGCCACAAACAATTTGCCTCCATGTCACCCTGTCCCTCGCCACTTTACTGCCCTGCTCACAGCTCACACCCCCTCTCTCATATACTCTCCACTCCATCCCTCTATCTCATCCTTGGCCTCCCCCTCCCTCTTCCCCCTTCCACCCCACTCACATACACTCTCCTCGTTAGTCTCTCACTCTCCATCCTCTCCACATGGCCAAACCACCTTAGTGTGTTTTTCCTGATGCTTCCTGTCACATCCACATCCACAGCACAATGATCCTTCACTTCTTTATTTGTCAATCTGTCTCTCCATGTGACCCCACATGCTTCTCTCAAATAACTCATTTCCACAGCTCTTACTCTTGACTTCTGTCCCTTCAACTAGGTCCAAGCTTCACTTCCATACATTAGAGTTGGTATCATAATACTGTCATGTAGTAACTTTTGTACTTCCATGCTCACTTCTCTGTCTCCTATCACTGCCTTCAAGGAACCAGCAACCTTTCGTCTTTGTTGTACCTTTTCAAGCACTTCACTCTCTAAACTTCCATCCTTACTCATCACACTACCCAAAGAATTAAACGCACTCACATTTTCCATTTCCTCCTCATCCAACCTCACTGTACATTCACTAACTTCATCTCTCTCGAAGACCATAACTTTACTCTTCCCTACATTCACCTTTAGATTCCCTTTCTTACATACTCTCTCAAACTCACCCACCAAGCCTTGAAGCTCCCCTTCGTCTTCACTTAACAACATAGTATCATCCGCAAACAACAGTACAGGGAGTTTCCAAATGCTGCCCTCTCTCACTAGGGCCACTCCACATCCACTGCTCTACCTTGTATCTCTTTTACAACCCCATCCATATACAGATTGAACAACCATGGAGACATGACACATCCCTGTTTCAATCCAACCTTCAAACAGAACAATTCACTGTTCACTATCCACATGCACTGCAGCCTTAGCACCCTCATACATACTCTTCACAGCATTCAACAACTTCCCATTTACTCCATATATTCTTAAAACTTTCCACAATCCTCGTCTATCCACACTGTCATATCTATCTATCTATCTATCTATTGCCAGACGCCTCAATCCCGTTTGGGGTGGCCACAAACAAATCGCCTCCAAGTCGCCCTGTCCCCTGCCATTTCACTACCCTGCTCCCAACTCACACCCCCCTCTCTCATATACCTCTCCACCCCATCCCTCCATCTCATCCTCGGCCTCCCCCTCCCTCTTCCCCCCTCCACCTCACTCACATACACTCTCTTCGTCAGTCTTTCACCCTCCATCCTCTCCACATGGCCAAACCACCTCAGTGTGTTCCTCATAACGCTCCCTATCACATCCACATCAACACCACAACGTTCCTTTATATCCTCATTCGTCAGCCTATCTCTCCATGTGACTCCACAGGCTCCTCTTAAATAACTCATTTCCACTGCTCTCACTCTTGACTTGTGTCCTTCCAACAACATCCAAGCTTCACTTCCGTACGTTAGAGTTGGTATCACAATACTGTCATGTAGTAACTTTTTCACTTCCATGCTCACTTCCCTGTTTCTTATCACTGCCTTCAAAGAACCAGCAACCTTTCTTCCCTGCTGTACCCTTTCAAGCACATCTCCCTCCAAACCTCCATCCTTACTCATCACACTACCCAAGTACTTAAACGTACTCACATTTTCCAATTCCTCACCATCCAACCTCGCTGTACATTCACTGACTTCACCTCTCTCAAAGACCATCACTTTACTCTTCCCTACATTCACCTTCAAATTCCATTTCTTACACACTCTCCCAAACTCATCCACCAAGCCTTGCAGCTCCCCTTCGTCTTCACTCAAGAACACAGTATCATCTGCAAACAACAGTACAGGGAGTTTCCAAACACTATCCTCTCTCACCAGGGCCACTCCAACATCCACTACCCTACCTTGTACCTCTTTTATTACCCCATCCATGTACAGATTGAACAACCATGGAGACATGACACATCCCTGTTTCAACCCAACTTTCAAAAAGAAAAATTCACTTAGTTCACCATCCACACGCACTGCAGCCTTCGCACCATCGTACATACTCTTCACAGCATTCAACAACTTCCCATCTACTCCATATATTCTTAACACTTTCCACAATCCTTGTCTATCCACCCTGTCATATGCTTTCTCCAAATCCATGAAAGCCGCATACAACTTCTTTTCCCTTCTAGAAACTCTTCAACTAAAGATCTAAGAATGAATATCTGATCTACACAACCTCTTCCCTTCCTAAAGCCTCCCTGTTCTTCTCCAACTAATTTCTCTGTTCTTTCTCTAACTCTGTCAATAAGTATCCTACCATACACTTTTCCTACTATACTAAGAAGACAAATGCCCCTATGATTACCACACACTTCTTTTTCCCCTTTTCCTTTGTACAAGGGAATAATTATACCTGACTTCCAATCCTCCGGGACTCTACCTTCCTCCCAGGCTAATCTGCACATCTTCCACATCCATTCTACTACTATCTCTCCCCCATGCTTCAGCATTTCACCACACACTCCATCAATTCCTGGGGCTTTCCCCGATTTAACTTTCTTCATTGCTTCCACAACTTCTATCCTACTGATTTCTTCCTGTCTTCTCACCTCTCTCCTTCTCCCAGCCATTCCCCAGCCACTTATACTCGTCATATGCTTTCTCCATATCCATGAAGGCCACATACAACTTCTATCTCTTCTCTAGAAAAATTTCCACTAAAGATCTAAGAATGAATATCTGATCTACACAACCTCTTTCCTTCCTAAAACCTCCCTGTTCTTCTCCAACTAATTCCTCTGTTATTTCCGTAACTCTGTCAATAAGTATCCTACCATATACTTTTCCTATTATACTAAGAAGACAAATGCCCCTATGATTACCACATACTTCTTTTTCCCCTTTTCGTTTGGACAGGGGAATAATTATACCTGACTTCCAATCATCTGGGACGCTTCCTTCCCCCCAGGCCAATCTGCACATGTTCCGCATCTATTCTACTATTTTCTCTCCCCCATGCCTCAGCATTTCACCACACACTCCATCATTCCTGGGGCTTTCCCCATTTTAACTTTCTTCATCACTTCCACAACTTCCATCCTACCGATTTCTTCCTCTCTTCTCACATCCCTCCGTCTCCCAGCTATTCCTCAGCCACTTATACTCGCATTACTTTCATTCTCAATGTTCAACAGTTCATTATAGTGTTCTCTCCATCTGCTCACTTTTTCTCCCTTCTCCACTAGTAATCTACTATTTTTATCTTTCACTCCCCAGCTAACGTCTTTGGCACCCTGTCTAACTCTCTTTACCTCTTTCCAGAACATTTTCTTAGATTCCCTCCACTTTACAGTCAAATTCCTTCCAAATCCCTCATCCACTCTCTTCTTACTCTCTCTTACTAATCTTTTCACCTCTCTTCCTCTCTACGTTGAACTCTCTCTTCCGTCTGTCAATTTCTTCCACGCCCGTTTCTCATCCATTCATTATATGCTATCTTCTTTTGTGCAACAGCCTCTCCCACCCCTTCATTCCATCATGCTGTTCCCTGCACCCCCTTTCATCTTCTCTTCACCCCACACACCACCTCACATGCTGCACAGATTTCTTCTGTGAATATCTTGCACACACCTTCCACGTCCCCCATGTGCTCCAATCCATATTTACCCAATCACTTCTCCACTTCCCTCTTATATTCTGCCTTTTTTTCATCCTCTTGTAACCTTTCCACCTTCCTTGTACGAACTACTTCCTCCTGTCCTTCTCTTCTTCTATTTCTCCATTTCATTTGGACATTGATTCTGACTACCACTTGGTGGTGGTCAGAGTCCACTTCCCCAACCAGTATATACTCTTGCATCCATTACACACTTTCTTATCCTGTAATCCACACATACATATTCAATCATCACCTTCCGTTCATTCAGTTCACTATCCACCCTTCTCATCACTCGCCACGTATACCTGTGGATCAATTTGTGCCTGAAGAGGGTATTGGCTATCACCAACCCTCTTCCGGCACATATGTCCACTAAAGCACTGCCATTCTCATCCATCTCTACAGGCACACCCCACTCACCATCTACTCCATCCACCTTCACATTTCCAACTTTTCCATTCATATCTCCAATCAAAAACACTCTCTCATTCCTTTCAAACTTCTCCATGCACACTTCCACATTTGTCCAGAACTCTTCTCTCACTGTGCTTGCATGGTCTTGCGTTGGCACATACACGCACATAATTGCCCACATTTGTAGTCCAACTTTCAATCTCGCCCATACAATCCTTGAGCCAACTGATCCAAACTCTCTTATATTCTCCTTCCATCTGTTACTCACAACAATACACACTCCTTCTTTTGCCCTCTCATTCTCACCTACTCCCGCGCATATACTCCATCCATACTCCCATTCTCTCATACTCTCACAACAAAAACTAAAAAAATACTTTTTCTTCCTTCGTTTTTTGTGCGCCACAGGATGGGATAAAAAAAAGGTCATTGTGCAATCCATGGGTTAAGCACCCACTTACCACAGAGTCACAGACTCTGCACAAGACAGAATTACTTCCCACATCCTTGTGGCAAATCGCACATGGCCACTCTCCCTCTTCTTTGACATTACCGTCACCAGCCCTAGATACCATCACTTTTGTTTCATCTGCATTAATTCTTAAGCCCTTGTGCCCCATACCTTCTATCCACTTCCTAAATCTTTCCTCCACCTCCCTTTCATTCTCTGCAGTCAAAACTAAATCATCAGCATACAACATCTTTCGAAGGCTTTCTCCAAATCAACAAAAACAAAGCAGTTCCCTTTTCTGTCCTATATATTTCCCTGAAGCTGTCGAACAATGAGTATGGCATCAGTGGTCCTTCTGCCTGGCATAAACCTAAACTGCATCTCATCAATATTTACTCTTTCCCTTATCATACCTTCTAGAACTCTCTCTATTACCTTCATTATTTGGTCTAAAAGCTTTATGCCTCTATAATTTCATCTTTCCAGGGCATCACCCTTCAATTTGTACACATTTACAATTACTGTACACTCTTCAGCCAATCATCTGGGACGACACACTCATATATAATCGTATATACATGCAATCAGGTTCAAAGGGTTAACACCTGTGTTGACTCAAGAGGAGAGGGCTGATGATGATACTGATAAGTTTACAGTAAATAACAGCTGAGTAACGGCCAGAAATATTACCCTACTGGGCTGGCGTGGAGCACTGGGTGGAAAGACACAAATGCAGCATCCATCCGGGAACCAAACCACACTCTTCCCCATGCCTTGCTATGGTGAGACACTGTCCACTGCAAGGGAACATTGGTTCACTGCACAGGATGGGCCCTGCAGGGGCAGTTGCTTGCCTGTAGTTGATGGGTATGCTCAGCCAGACAGATCAGGGTTCCTCAATGACAATGGAAACCTTTAATATCCTAGTTATCTGCCATTGTACCCTCGAAAGCTATAACTGGTAATCCCCCCAGAAGACGTCATGGTCACTAAACGGTGCAATTATTCTATCATGAAACAAACACCAACAGGTGAGAGCGAGGGTGAGTTTACATTGAGATGATGGGTAAGACAGTGGAAGGTGAATGAGAATACTGACCTATGATTTTGTCAGCTAGAGGAATAACAATTACTGCTTTCTTTTTTACCACACTGTTTACACAAACGACAAATGATAACAGATAATTTACGAAGTTTAAGCTCTGCATCTCACAAGAGAATGGACATATAGTATATACAAATCTATATATTATTTAGTTTTATTCACAAGTGACAGGGGGGGTCAGATATGACTATGTCAGTCCGTGTTATTATGTACAATCTTTTGTGTATTACAAGAAAAAAAAAAAACATCAATGATTCAGAATATTACAGACAATACCATCATACAATTTCAGATGAACTGGTAGCTATACAGTAATTACAGTGAAGATCACATGAAAACATCAGTTTCAATCTCCATTTTGAAATATTAAACAACATTAATTTATCATATAGCTACCATAATTCTTTACTAACAGTATATGTACTTTATGATCAAGCATTATGTAATCCAAGAGCCTTAGTAAGTTTTTGCTGAAATTAATTTACATACTCAATCAGCAATGAGGATCAGCTACCTTTCACCTTCTTCTCTTCATCTTTCTTTCTTTCTTTAGTTACTGTGTCTGTCTGTGTGCTTTCCATTAATCCTGCTTCTGTCCCAAACTCAGAGCGGAGCTTCTCCTTCTCTTTCTCGATCAAGGCTGCAATGTCCTCCATGGGCCTGTAGTAAATATGGACTGTCTGTGCCCCTGCCATCATAGAGAGGAATGCAGCACAGCTGTATCGCAAGTATGCACCCCACGTAACACCAGCAGGCATTTTGGAGGTACTGTATTTCACAGTCTTTTGTCAGTTGAAATGGATTCAAACTATTTTTACATACAACTGATTTAAAAATTATTTTCAATTTCTATATTTTCATAAAACTTTTACTTTCAAAAATCCAACCTGACTTGCTTTTATTGTATACTGTATAGCCTACCCTGTACAATACAGTACTAAAGTATTGATTGTTTTGTTTTCTCAATATAACAGTGCGTGTTGTATCAAGATCTGGTGACCACGTTACTTCTTGGTTTTATGATACCGTCCAGTACATACTGTCAGGATTTCCACTGCTTGGTATGAGTGTGTTTGTCTTGCAATTGTACCAACAAAGTACCTTAGTCTATATTCAGCAGTAGCACTTCAGTAAATACAGCCACTTAAACAGAGCACAACCATTTACACTAAAAGCACTATAAATTAATTTGGTCTGGTTAACTGTTTATGCACTCATTCGTTCCTCCTGCAACTCCTGAATGGCTGCCTCTTTAGCTTGCCGCCTCTTAAATGTACGATCTGAGGTGAAGAAAAAAGAAAAATAAATTAATTTACCATGAAAAGGATTTGTGGTTACAGTAACATTAAAAGGGCATTCACCACCCACTCACTCAATGTAGTGCTGCTTTGGGTATCTGCCCTTTCCTCTCTTCCTCCTTCCTCTTCTGTCCTTCTCTCCTTCATTCTTCCCTCTTCCTTCTGCCTGCAGGTGACTTTGCACTCCCTCTTCTGTCTTTCTTTCCTTCATTCTTTCCTCTTCCTTCTGCCTATGGTGACTCTACACTGGGTGGTAGCCATATAACCAATTTATGGCGCCTGGTGGTTTAGTGAGTCATTAAGGCGCTCCAATCGGATTGAGCTGGTGCAGGTTTATATCCAAGGAATGGTTGGAGTTAACTGCTCACGTAATGCCACTCAAGGATGAATGAGGCTGATCATTCTCATCTTAAATGTCAGGACCAACTTGCCTAGCCTCAGGCTCCAACGCTCCTCATGGGGCAACATAGGAATGGATGATGGATGGGTGAATGGATAAAATATTACTATTGTACTCTATTCTATGCATATTTTAAGCTTACAGTGGATGAGATAATGAACTGGTCACATAGACTACATTTAATTACATCTTAGGCAGTGATAATGGAACATTAAAGTAAGGTTAATGGTAAAAAGATGCATGAAAGACAAAGATGATCATGGTTTGATAAAGTATATATATATATATATATATATATATATATATATATATATTTTTTACTCGATATCTCCAGACAATTATATTCACCTAAGAACAAAATTTTCAAGCTGGAGAGGTTAGATGCAGCTTTCATTTATCCCATTAATACAAGATATTTTTCCCAAGTTAGATCAAATCAACTGGAGGCAGCATGAAATAAGTGAATACCTAAATTCTCAGGCTGAAGGGGTTTGAATACTTAAGATGATGAAACACACACACACACACACAATATTAAATGACCATTCTACTTCCCATGACAGCAGTACAAGACTGAAAAATCTCTCCAGTAACATCTTACAGATAGAACCTATGCAAGGCTGTCACCAACTGGGCTAATTTAACTACAGTACTAGATCATCAGCTGCTTTTTTTTTATTTTTTATTATTGTGCTGCAATCGGATTGAGCCGGTGAAGGTTTATATCCAAGAGGTGGTTGGGGTTGATTGCTCATGTAATGCCACTCAGGGATGAGTGAGGCTAGTCACCCTCATCTTAAATGTCAGGACCAACTGCCTAGCCCCAGACTCCTATGCTCCTCGTGGGGCAATGTAGGACTTGATGATGGATGGATGGATGGATGAAACCATTTACAAGGCAGGGTTGTAACCATTTAACCAGATCACTGAGTTAAGTGGAGCCGACCATGGTGCCCAAGTTAAATGGGTGGAGACACAAATGCAGCAACTACCCAGGAACCAAACCTCCACAATTTTCCCCATGCCTTGCTGTAGCGAGCCACTGTCAACCACAAGAGAATATCAGTTCACAGCACACGATGGCCCTGGGGTGAGGCAGTTGCCTGACAGTGGCTGATGGGTCTGGAAGCCACAAAGACTGTGACTGACCAAGAATAACTGTCTTTACATTTTGAAACAGTGGGCAAAATGTGTGAATATGTTCTGCAGAAAGTTTTGATCCATATTTGCTATGGTATTTTTATCAATACAGCCTACATAAAGAAATTTATATGTCATATGAGCTAAACCATTCATTCAAAAATATATGCTTGAGGAAAATATGCACTGAAGCCTTTGCCCAGGGTTGGACAAAAAAAAAAAAAAGCAACAACACTCATGGTGAAAACAATGATCACCTCATGCAGGGTAGGTATTTTTCTTGGCTGAATGTACAAGCCTAGTTTTCAATTTTCAGGGGATAACTTACAGAAGTTGACTTCACCAACATGCCAGTTGATCATGGAAAACTCCAGTGCAGCACCGAGACCAAAGAAGAGTGGAAGGAAGCGGTACATGCCAAGTGTCCTTTTGCCTGGCCACTTATCCAACAGATGCCTGAACTTCACACTGTAGAGCTTCTTACTAATACCCATACCTAAAATGAGGTTATTTATTACTGAAAAAAATATGACTGATGATTAATGAAATAGATGTCTATACCTGTTTTATAAATTTATCTTACTTTTAGCATCCTGTGTCCCACTGTACTAAACCTCGATCTTAACTTCCATGAATCAGCTATCAAAAACAAGGAGTACATCATCATCATCATCTTCGTTTAGCATCCTTCTCTTCCCAGTGCCGGGGTTGGACGTGATGTGAGTCATCTCCACATACCTCTGTCCTCCACGTCTTCTTTTCTCATATTTACATGTCTCATATCTTCCATAACCACTTGCCTCCAAGTTCTCTTTGGTTTTCCCACTGGTTTCCTCCCTTCTACTTCCAGCTCCATAGCCCTTCTCAAAATGTTATCTTGCTCTCTTCTGCGCACATGACTGAACCATCTCAATCTCATTCTCCGAATCCTATCCTCTATGCTCTCCACTCCACATCTTCTCACTTCCTCATTTGACACTGTCTTTTCACTTAACTCTTGCCATATACCTCAGCATCCTGTGCTGCCCATGTCTTCGCAGCATACAGCAGCACAGGTCTGATGCAGGCGCAGATCCTTGCACGGTGAACCAACAGTATCCCCTGGTTCATTAACAGACTGGCCATCTCTCTGCACATTCTCCAGGCGCTTGTGATCCTGGTCCTCACTGCTGCCTCTGCTCCACCCTCACAGCTCATGGTGTCACCTGGAGAGCAGAACTGGTCTACCACCTCCAACACACCACCCTCCACTGCTATCTCCTGTGGTCTCACTACTGGCCCTCTAACACACGCTGGGCACCTGAAGTTCCCTCCAGCTCTCCTTACGTTCCTGAGTCCACAGCATCTGCCACGGCACCACGTTGAGCAACCTGAACACCACAGAGTTGACACCTACTCCCCCTCCACACACTCCGCATGGATACATTCCTCTCTGTGGTCTCACTGCTCGCTCCCTTCCTACCACCATCAACTTTGAGTACGTGCAATGGCATATCTAACTTAATAATTTTGGGGTCTCACTAATCTGAATGACAATTGACACCGAATGACGAATGACAAGGGTAAATGTACAGTAAATAACAGCCAGCCCTACTTTCATTCATCATTCAGATTGGTCTGGCCAGGAAACCGAATGACATTAATATCATATGGAATGACAATGATATTACCTGTCATTCCAGTGTATACCCTCTGTCGGCACCCCATTGCATCTTTAGAAAACCGAATGATAATATCACATGGAATGACACTGATATTACCTGTCATTCCAGTGTCTATCCTCTCTCAGCACCTCATTTCATATCTAGCAAACTGAATGAGTGGTATCATATACATTGACACTCATATTACCTGCCATTCCAGCTTATATTTCCTCTATACACCTCATTCAATCTTCACGAAACTAAATGATATTAATATCACATGGATTGACACTGATATTAGGCTAACTGTCATTCCTGAGTCTAGCCTGTTTCTGCACCTCATTGGATCTTTAGCAAACTGAATGACAGTATTATCGCATGGAATGACACTGTTATTACCTGTCATTCCAGTGTATACCCTCTCTCTGCACCTCAGTCCATCTTTAGCAAAGTAAATGACAGTGGTACCATATCACATGTAATGACACTAATACTACTTGAAATATCAGTGGAAATCCTCTCTCTACACCTAATTCCATCTTTAGGAAAATGAATGACAGTGACATCACATAGAATGAGACTGATATTAACTGTCACTCTAGCGTATAATTTCTCTCTACACTTCAGTCCATTTTCACGAAACTAAATGACATTAATATCACATGCAATGACACATATTACCTGTCATTCCAGCAGACAGCCTATCTCTGTACTTCTTCCTATCTTTAGCAAACTGACTGACAGTGATATCACCTGGAATGACACTGATATTACCTGTCATTTCAGTCTATACCCTCTGTCGACACCTCATTGCATCTCCAGGAAACTGAATGACATTAACATCACATGGAATGACACTGACACCTCATTGCATCTCCAGGAAACTGAATGACATTAACATCACATGGAATGACACTGATACTACCTTTCATTCAAGCGAATAATTTCTCTCTACACCTCATTCCATCTTCTGTGGAAAGAATGACAATATTACATGGAATGACACTAACATTACTTGTCATTCCAGTAAATATCCTCTCCCTGCACCTCATTCCATCTTTAGCAAACTGAATGACAGTGATGTTACATGGAAAGACATGGATATAACCTATCATTCCAGTGTATACCCTCTCTCTCTCTACACCTCATTCCAGAATGACATTAATATGACATGGAATGACACTAATATTAACTGTCACTGTAGTGTACTCTGTTTAAACTGGAATGACAGGTAATATCAGTGTCATTCTATGTTAAATTAATATCATTCAATTTCCTAAAGATGCAACGGGGTGTCGACAGAGGGTATACACTAGAATGACAGGTAATATCAGTGTTGTTCCATATGATATTAATGTCACTCAGTTTCCAGGCCAGACTAATCTGAATGACGAATGAAAGTAGGGAGCAGCTAGTATTTACATTTATCAGATATCAGATATCACATAGATCCTCGACGCAGGCCAGAGGCCTCTATGTCCAGATCTACATAAACAATCCACGTACTGTACTCGCGTTATCCGGTGTCTAGCCAGCATAACCTCAAGTCTGCCTCGATATCAAAAACCACCTCCTGCCTTGACCAGTATCTACTGTATCTAGTCTAGCCTTGAATGCTCCCAAAGTTAAAGCACTAACAACCAGGTCTGGCAGACTATTCCATATGTTCACCACACGTGCAGTAAAATAATTTTGTCTAATTTTAGTATTGCTCCTTATTTTCACCATCTTATATGAATGTCCTCTTGTAATTCCATCTCCTCTAATATGTACTTTCAGTGATGCTGTGTGGTCATAAATACCTTTGACGATTTTGAATACGTTAACCATATCTCCCCTAAGTCTCCTATATGCTAGTACAGGGAGCTCAAGTTTTTGCAGGCATTCCTTGTATGACAAATTTCTTAATCCAGGTAGCATTTTGGTTGCCCTCCTCTGAATGTTTTCCACTGAAATAATATCTTTCTTTCTGTATGGTGACCAAACTGAATTACCATATTCTAGGTGCCTTCTGACTAGAGCAGGGTACAAGTACTTGAAGGACATGTGATCCAGATTTACAAAGGTCCTTCTAATTAAGCCCATCATTTGGTTGGTTTTGTTGACCTTCTGCTGAATATGCTCTTCTATCTATTGCCAGACGCCATAATCCCGTAAGGGGTGGCCACTTGACTTTGAGTTTCCTGTTTTACGGGGAGGGGCACTAACCCCCACCAACCCACTTGTTGACACGTAGGGAGCACGCATGGGTTGGTTATATGGTAACCACCCAGCGTTGTAAATGGTTTCTTGGCTTACAGGAAATCATTTGGCTTGTCACTCAATGTAAAGCCACCTGTGAAGGAAAGAAAAGCAATACGTGGTGACAGGAAAGATGGGAGAAATAGGAAGAGAGGAGGACTGACACAGAAAAAGAATGATAAAGGCTAAGGAAGAGGTAGGTAGCACTACATCAAGTGAGTGGATGATGGTCGCCACCACCTACCAGATCTTCAGATCTTAAATTTTTATCAACTATAATTCCCAAGTCTTTCTCTAAGCCAACCCCTCTGAAATCCTCTACATAATCATTCCTGAAAGCATCCACATCTTGCACAGTATAAATCCTTGGATACTTAGTTTCCCGTCTCAAGACTGTCATTGTACAACATTTGTCTGGATGAAGTTTTACATGTTACTTATCTGACCACGTTAACATTTTATTTATATCCTCTTGTAGCATTTTCTGATCACTGTCTAAGTCAGTCTCTCAAAAGCACTTTGTGCCATCCGCGAACATGAACATTGGAGAACTGATTTCATCAGGGAGATCATTTATGTAAATCAGAAATAGAGTTGGACCAAGTGCACTCCCCTGAGGCACCCCACAAGTTACCTCCACCCAATCCAAGTACTGTACTCTCCTACTACCCGTTGTGTCCTGCCTTTTATAATATCTCAATCCATCACAGTATCTTTCCCCTGATTCCATACCCTCTTACTTTTTCCAATAAACACTGTAGTGGCACTGTATCGAATGCTTTTCTGATATCGAAGTACGTCACATCTACCTCCTTATCTTCATCCAAGACTTTCGTCCACATGTCCATCACTCTAAGCAGCTGCAATGTGGTTGACCTACCCTTCATAAATCCATATTGGTTCATACTAAAGAGCTAATTTTCCACCATATGCTGTACAACTTCATCTCTAATAAATGATTCAAGTAATTTACACACAACTGACGTTAAACTAACGAGCCTATAATTACCCAGGTCTTGTCGACTGCCTTTTTTTTGTATATTGCTGTTACATTAGCCTGTCACCACTGTTACATTAGCCTGTCTTACTACTGTTCAGTGAATTGTTAAATAATATAGCCAAGGGCACACTTAGCTCTCTGCTTAACTCACTCAACAACCTTGGGTGTACATCATCTGGTCCCTGCGATTTATCCATCCACACTTTCACCAGTTTCCTCCTGACTACCTCCGGAGTGATTTTTATGTTTGCAATTGATTTGTGCCACATCTTGCCTCCAAACTCTGCTATAGTTCCCTCAGGTTCAGTTGTGTAAACACTACCAAAATAGTCAGCCAAAACCTAAGCTTTTTCCTTATCTGAATTTGTTTTATCCCCATCCTGTCTTTTTCTTTTCAGATCTGCTACTCCTGTTGTTACCTTCATTCATTCTCTGATGAACCTCCAAAGATGTTTTGGGTGATCCCTAACATGTCTTGCTATCTCTCAAGCTCTTTCTGCTGGGCCTGTGTTCTTCATCTTACCTGGTTTCTAAGTTTGGTATATTCCTTGTACTTTCCCAGCTCCCTGGTCTCGATATACCTTTGCCATGCTCTATGTTTTTTCTTGACCTTGAGATACGTTTCATCATCCAGTTTCTCCTTGTACCGTCCATCACTTCCCTGTCCTACTATTTGACTAGGCACTTACTGTTCCCGTGCATCCTTCAGTAAATTTTCAATTTTCTCCTATTGTTCTTCTACATCCAGATTTGCTACCTCTTTGTTCCAATTCCTGTCTCATAAGGCCCAAATTTCCCTATAATTTCCTGTGTCGTAAAGATATCTCCTATTTTTTATTATTTTCTCTGCCCTGCAATGTAGGTTAAACATTAACAAGCAGTGATCACTCTTACCCAGTAGAGTGACATGCTTGACATCAGAAACCATGTGCTGTTCACTAGTGATTATCAAGTCTAGTATATGTGGTACATCTGATCCCCTACCACGAGTTCCCTGCTCAACATGCTGATATAAGTATGCATTGCGTAATGCCTCAACACACTTAAATTCCTCTGAATCCATGCTACTTTTGACTGTCCAATTTGTCCAGTTAATGCCTGGATAATTAAAATTCCCAGCTATCAGAATAGATGCAGTCCTATTTTCCCCTACTTCGGTCAGTAGCTTCCTCAGTTTCTTATTGTTGTCAAGGGTACTGTTTGGACTTCTATACACACGGCCAATGTTACTGTTCTCATCATTTTGCATTTTCAATTTAATCCACAGCATTTCCATGTGGAAAGGATGGAGGGTGAAAGACTGACGAAGAGAGTGTATGTGAGTGAGGTGGAGGGGGGGAGAGGGAGGGGGAGGCCGAGGATGAGATGGAGGGATGGGGTGGAGGTATATGAGAGAGGGGGGTGTGAGTTGGGAGCAGGGCAGTGAAATGGTAGGGGACAGGGCGACATGGAGGCGATTTGTTTGTGGCCACCCTGAATGGGACTGAGGCGTCTGGCAATAGACAGATAGATAGACAGATTTCCTCAAAGTCTGTGCTGACTTTTATCTCTCTTGCCGATAGGGAAACCTCAGTACGGTACTGTATACGTTGCCTCCCCCCTTTCTGAGCCACTGCAGTTTGACATACCGGTATATAACTCACACCCAAGAATTTTATATTCTGCAGGAGTCGGGACATATCTAGTAGATTTGGGGTACACTTCAACCACAAGAATAACCATAGGTTTGCTTTCTCCACAGCGAACTCTCAATCTTAATTCCTCCATTTTATTTAGTAGTGAGTCTGGATTGGTATACAACACTCTGAGTACGGTACATTTTGCTCTTTCTTCACACTGCAACTACCTAAATTTCTGCTCCTTGTCATCTCTGACTTAATTTGATTGGGATGTGATGCACTTACTTTTTTTTCTGAATCTTCATTGTCCAGAGGCTGTCTGATGTACCTCTCACTCTGTATATATACTTTCCCGATTGGCCCTCTCTCTCTCTCTTCATTTCGCTTCCTTCTGTAATGCCTGCCTGTTTTCCTGTGGTTTGAGTATAGTCATGGTCAATCGAAATTCCAGCAAATTTACCAGTAGCATTTGCAAGCAAACTCAATCTGCTCATAAACTTGTACTTCGTGGCCTCAGAGTCCAGCTTTACTAACAGTGGCCTATTCTTACCATCTTCCTTCTTTCCTAGATGCATTGATGATATTATATTGGCTGGTGTAACATCTGGGATATATAGCAGCCTCGAGTTTAATTCACTCACATATCTTTTATCCATCTCAATAGATAGATAGATAGATAGAACTTGTTCTGTTCTGTCCACACCTTCCATCTCCTCATCATTAAATATGACCAGATTCTTTTTACGGCTTTCCTCATCCCGTAGCTCTCTTATTTTTTTGTCCACAATTGCTTCATGATCTCCGACAACACCCATCCCACTGTTCTCACCTGCATTATTTTGTTTAACTAGACCTATGGTCCCCTAGTTATACCCTTCCTTAGCCAATCCATTCTGCACCATTTTAGTGGCCTTTGGCAATGAGCAATCTATTGCATCAGGAACAGCAACCTCTATTTCCCTTGAAAGATTCTTCTGTATGGAAAGATCTGGAGCTGCCACCTCGTCCGTCAACTTTCTCTCAAATTGCTGCTGCCTCCTAGTCATTTCACTGTATTGTTGTCTCCCCAAGTTGATCACCATGTGGAATACTTGTTCACACAACTCCTTACAGTGGCTACAGTTCCAATGCAGCTGTTCTCCTGCTTTCTCCTCAGTGAAGAATTGGTATTATTTTACATGTTGCCGATATGCAGTTCGGGAACTTTAGCACCATTAAAGTATAGTATATTCCCTAAGGATCAAAATGGACCCCTATAACCCCATTTGGAAATTTATATTTTCAGAGATAATGAATTTAATTTAAAATTCCAAAAAATACATACCTTGGATCTTCACTCGGCCAGTCTGTGTTAAAAATGCATGCATTCCTTGTTGTGTTTCTCTTCCCTTTGACTGTGCATGCATCTCGTAGGTCTGTATCACCCACTCATAGGCCTACTTTAGGTCACGTGATGGTATTCTACCAATGAATTTGAAGAGCGGTCATTGATTCCTTGTGGATAGAAAATTCAAATCCTTCTCGGTATGGCCTCTGAAGAAGAAAGATGTGCTGTGTGTCCCAGGTGTGATATTGATTATTTACAGGTGTTTAAGCGTTTCCACTCGGAACCTGAGGAGGCTACTGAGTTTCTTAGAAGACATGGCGCAATACCTCTGGAAGTTTATTGTCCAGACTGTCAGGAATTGTGTAAATTTAGAAGACAGACATCATGGGTACTGTGGTCAGTATAAAAAGTACGCAAAAACCAAGAAACGGGTAAAGACCCTCATCCTGGACCATTGTATCTACCGTAGGTAAACATTCCCCTAGGATAGGTTAGGTATGTTGGGTTTGGTTTGGTTAGGTTTAGTTTGTTTGGTGAGGTTATGTTACGTATTCTTCTAGGATAGGTTAGATATGCTGGGTTAGGTTTGGTTATGTTTAGTGTGTTTGGTGAAGTTACGTTACATATTCCCCTAGGATAGGTTAGGTATACTGGGTTAGGTTTGGTTAGGTTTAGTGTGTTTGGTGAGGTTACGTTACGTATTCCCCTAGGATAGGTTAGGTATGCTGGGTTAGGTTTGGTTAGGTTTAGTGCGTTTGGTGAGGTTACGTTACGTATTCCCCTAGGATAGGTTAGGTATACTGGGTTAGGTTTGGTTAGGTTTAGAGTGTTTGGTGAGGTTATGTTACATATTCTTCTATGATTGGTTAGTGATGCTGGGTTAGGTTTGGTTAGGTTTAGTGGAGTTACGTTACGTATTCCCCTAGGATAGGTTAGGTATGCTGGGTTAGGTCTGGTTAGGTTTAGTGTGTTTGGTGAGGTTACGTTATGTATTCCCCTAGGATAGGTTAGGTACCCTGGGTTAGGTTTGGTTAGGTTTAGTGCGTTTGGTGAGGTTACGTTACGTCTGTTTGGTTAAGTTTCGTCTGTTCGGTTGCATTAACTGGTGGTGCAGTATATTTTTTTGTTGGTTTTTGATGTGATCTGAGTTGTGTTTTACTTCATTTTTTTTGGAAAATGCTTGATTTCACCTACTTGTCCAAAGTTCATGATTGGAAAAGGGGAAATGAGGCATTTCCAACAAAAATGAAGGTCAAAAACATTCAAATCGCATCAAAAACCACCAGAAAAATATATTGCACTAACTGGGGGGTGTACTGGCAACTTTAATTTGTATACATGGGGCAGGATGCCCTCACAATTTGCATGACACTATTTTTGACATATCTCACACTGCAACGCACTACCATCTCCTCTGATCTCCCTGCTACATGATCTACACATATTTGTGGTTTTCTCACTAGCTGAATCCTTAAGGTGCTCACTTTGCTTGCCAGTTGTTTTAGGCCTGCAACTAATTTCATTTCCACCTACCACTGCTCCTTCATCCACCAGGTTACCTGGACCGCCATTTTCATCTCCCACTTCACTCTTTTTCTCCTTTCTCCCTGCATTCCACAAACTGCTGCTTCTAGTACTCATCTCCTTCATCACAAGCACCAAACTGACCAATATCCAGAACAAGCTGAGTGTACCTACTCTCAATCACTTAAAAAATATACAATTTCCTGGAACACCACTAGCCACGTCCTACTCCGCCAGACGCCAGAATGAAAGTAGGATGTGGCTATTATTTACATTTACCCTTGTCATTCGTCATTCGGTGTCATTTCTCATGCAGATTAGTGCGACCCATAATTTTCAAATAGGCAATGACATAACTAAATAAAAAAACAATTACAAGACATTTTCATTCCCTCTTACTGGAGTTCTCTCATGGCTAAGTGGCTACCTGGATTCACTAGATGCATTCACGACAATAAATTTGTACTACTCGTTTCCATTTTGTTTTTCACTTTACCAAGTTTACTATCTATTATTGATTAAAGAATTACATTTGTTCACCTGAGTTAGATTAGGTTTGATTTGGTTAGGTCTGTGAAGAGTGGTAACCATATTCTACAAGAGTACCCAGGAAAAAAAAGGTTACACTCTTTAGAGGACGAGTTGGGTTACCCGGTGAAAGTTAGATAATGTTCCTAGGCTTGAGCAAATATACCTGGCTTTATGGAGACACAGTGCGCTTTAGAAAGATGTTTTTCTACATTAACTCACCCATTCACCTGATGATTCTGATCAACTTCTTAAAGAACAACGCGATACTTGATACATTGCAGTGGTCAGGCACCGGTCACTCAAAATATGCACAACTGAAACAGCACATACGCAAAAGTTTTCGAGTGCAAGATTTAAAAATTCAGCAGTTACAGTACTTTATAGTAAAATACGACTAAACATTACACTGTAAACTGAAGTACTTTTGCATCAAAGTCTAATGTAGTTACGTCATGGAGTCTAGTGCGCTCAATGTCCAATAGGTGGCATTGTAAGACAATAACAAATAGTTCGTGTTGCTTGCCAAAGGGTGAGAAAGTTAGCTTTTTAGAACCCCCCCCCAAAAAAAAGAAAATCTCACAACGACGGGGGAGGCACTTACTATGGTTGGACGTAGAGTACTATATGACCATTTCTTTGGTGCCAAATGCACTGAAACAGTTACGTGTGACTCCACCCAAATGTTGTACAAACAGCTGATGTAACAGTTGCCATGCAGGCTGTTAATTCTCTGTTTGCTCACATTTCAGTTAACATATGTTGATTAAATATTAATGGTTAATGATGAAAGGTATATGAAAGAAAACAAGCAAAAAGGAATATTTCATGTTCTTCCCTACTCTTTATAACGATATGGCAACAAAACTAGAAGACAAGTGAGAACTGGGTATGAGCTTGCATAACCGTATTTTCTCTTCAGAGTGTACCAGTCATTTAAAAAAAAAAAGTTTAAGAAATATGATATAAATAACCAGTATTTTCATTTAATATAATGAACACAGAAACTGGATTAGTTATCTCTGTGATTCTATAAACATAGAATCTGACACCTAGAAATGTGATACAAAGTTGCCATTAATTCGTAGTATTTACTTCCACTGGAGACCATGGTTCACTTCTAACGACAAGAAATCGTGTGATATTCACGATATCTACTCACCTTTATTGATAATCTGGAGTTTTTAACAATTTTATATATATACATATATATATATATATATATATATATATATATATATATATATATATATATATATATATATATATATTCTTTTTTGTGGGTTTTGTATTTAGCGGTATTAGCGAATTCCAAGTTTAGCGGTATATTTGACTTTCGAGTTGGCAACTTTGTTTATGGGCAGGATGGCACTCGTATGGAGGTGTACTTCTCTAGCAGGTGGGAATTTAACTTGTTTCTTTTTTCTTTTATTTGCTCATCTTAAGTTTACCGACAAAACTATATACAGGATAGTCTTGTGATTCATATTTGTCTGGTGAAAGTCATGAAAAGGTGATGGTGGGGATGCTTGGGGCCTTAGTTAACGGAGGGTTACGAAATCAGTGATGCAATGACCCAAATAGTGGGAACAGTAGGAAAAATCATGCAGCACGTTTAGTACAGAATCAAATGCCATGCAATGGAGTTGCTCATCGTAAAGCTTAGGTAGCAGATAGTATAGGTTAGGTAGCAGCCGGCTTTTCACTTCCCGCCTACCAGTGTGGTAGGTTAACTTCTGTCAATTTAACTATGTGTATTGCTAAGTACTCCATACCTTGGCTTAGAATACATGGTGTGAAAACTTGCAGTAATTTTCCTAATAGAAGACCTACCTGATTTGATGGGACTGGCAAAGAGCATAAGTGAAGAAGCTTACCTGACTAAAATAGTGTAATAATTCTTTAGTGGAAAAGTTTCCAAAGAAGGGTTTGGAGAAAGTATGTGACAGGGTGGATCGACAAGGAATGTGGAAAATATTAAGACTATATGGAATAAATGAGAAGTTGTTGAATGCTATGATGAATATGTGTGAGGGGGCAAAGGCTGCAGTGTGTGGATAGTGAACTGAGTGAATTTTTCTGTTTGAATGTCAGACTGAAACAGGGATGTGTCATGTCTCCATGGTTGTTCAGTCTGTATATGGATGGGAATATAAAGAAATACTAGGTAGGGCAGTGAATGTTTGAGTGGCCCTAATGAGAGAGGGGAGTGTTTGGAAACTATTGTTGTTTGCAGATGATACTGTGTTGTTAAGTGAAGGCAAAGGGGAACTGCAAGGCTTGATGAATGAGTTTGGAAGGGTGTAAAAAACAGAATCTAAAGGTGAATGTAGGGAAGAGTAAAGTTATAGTCTTCGAGAGAAATGAAGTTACTGGCTGTACAGTAAGGTTGGATGATGAGGATGTGGAAAATGTGAGTACGTATGCAGGTTCAGGTTCAGGTGTTGTCGGAGGTATTGCCTTTGCAACGGCACCTCCTTTCTCTGAGCTGTCTTTCTTCTTCTTTTATCCTCTTCTGTCTTCTAGTCCACATCTGATGAAGTACTTCTTTTTTCTCTTCCATTCTCCTTTTGTCAAATAAAAATTTTTCAATTATTTGTATTTCATTTTCCTGGTATGGCTGCTGTAGTTCTGTGGAAGTGAAGCTTGGACCTTGTTGGAAGGACACAAGTCAAGAGTGAGAGCAGTGGAAATGAGTTATTTGAGACCGCTTCCCGTCCGATCAGCGAAGTTAAGCAACGTTGGGTCTGGTTAGTACTTGGATGGGTGACCGCCTGGGAACACCAGATGCTGTTGGCATCCCTGCGTGTCAAGTGGGGTTGGTGAAGGATTAGTGCCCCTCCCTGTAAAACAATTAACTCTAAGCCCTTGACCACCCCGTCTGGGATACATGGCGTCTGGCAATGGATGGATGGATGGATTTGGAGTTACATGGAGGGAGAAGCAGACAGATGAGGAAGTGAAGGAGCATTGTGGTGTGGATGTGGATGTGATAGAAAGCATAAGGAGAACTACACAGAGGTGGTTTGGCCATGTGGAGAGCATGAGACCAATGAGGAGAGTGTATGTAAGTGAGGAGGAAGGGGGAGAACAAGGATGAGGTGGAGGTACGGAGTGAAGTTTATGAGAGAGGGGGGTGTGAACTTGGAACAGGGCAGTGAAATAACGGGGGACAGGGCGACATGGAGGCAATTCGTTTGTGGCCACCCTTTATGGGATTAAAGTGTCTGGCAATAGATAGATAGATTGACATTTTTCCCCCTAAGATTTAACCCTCTCCCCCTGTGCAACTGTAGACATTTTTTCTCCCATATAATCCCCTCCTGCTCTTCCTGCCTCAGCTGGTTTTATAACACGTACCTACAGGTGTAATTCTTCACAGATAAAAATTGCTGTTAATACTATACCAGTCTGTAGAACTGACTTTTTTTTTTCTTTTTTTTAAAATAAAGAACAGTTATTGCCATACTACTTTCTGGTTATGCTGGTATGTATATAAATGGTGTTGTGTTAGGGAGGGAAATATTGGATACACTTTACATTTAGGTTGAATACAGTTCCTTATGGCACTTGCACATATGCTGACTGACTCATACTTTCTGACTCATCTTGGAGAACTACAAAGATCTGGAACAGCCAGTCTGAAAGTTGTATAGTGGCCTGTCACTTTTTTGTATGGTTGGCTATATATTTCCTGAAGCAGGGCAAGGGTCACAAGAGCAGTCATCCTTTAATGCAACAGTTAGAGTCTACAGTGATGGATGCTTGTGACAAGCCAGGTGAGAGAATGCACGATTCTAGATTTCACGTACTGTAAATTATTTAAGTGATCTTGTAGTAGTAGTAGTAGTAGTAGTTGTTCCCTAGGCAGTCTGACCGAACAGCCCCCAGGTCCCTTAGGAAGGCTATGGCCGAGACCTGGCTTTCCCACAGAGCTCTCAGAGTGTATGTTGTGTTGTTGGTGTAGGTCAGGGGTCGGCAACCTTTTCAGTGCAAGGGCCAGAGAAAGCTTCTAAGAGTAGCCTGCGGGCCGGAGTGCCAAAGAGAACCCAAAAGTGATAGTGTACAAAAATTTTATAGAAAAGCAGGCAAACTAGTGACTAGATTATAAGAAATTTATTGAAAAACATGCAAATCATTGACTGCCAAAAACAATTTGTGACAATATACCCCCCAAAAAATATAGAAAAGCAGGCAAACCATTGACTAGATTACAAGAAATTTATTGAAATACATGCAGATTAGTGACTGCAGAAAACAGTTTATGACAATATACAAAAATTTTATAGAAAAGCAGCCATGATGATTGGCTAAAAAGAAAGAAAAATAAAGAATAAGCATGAAGTGCGAAATAATGATCCACATGTTTGACACGAATACATGCAAGACTTTTACATAGTTAAAAAAAAAAAATCCATCTATCTATAGTCCGACGCCCTAATCCCGCAAAGGGTGGCTGCAGACAAAATGCCTCCAAGTTGCTCTGTCACCCACCATTTGACTACCCTCCCCCCAACTCACCCTCCCCCTCCCTCATATACCTCTCAACTCCATCCCTCCACCTCATCCTCAGTCTACCTCTCCCTCTCCCTCCCTCCACCTCACCTACATGCACCCTCTTAGTCAGTCTTTCATTCTCCATTCTCTTCACATGTCCAAACCACCTCAGTGTATTTCTCCTAATCTTCTCAACCACATCCACATCCACCCCACAGCGTTCCTTCACTTCTTCATTCGTCAACCTGTCCCTCCATGTCACTCCACATGCTCCTCTCAAGTAACTCATTTCCACTGCTCTCACTCTTGACTTGTTCCCCTCTTGCAAGGTCCATGCCTCGCTTCCATACGTCAGGGTAGGGATCACAATACTATCATGCAGTGACTTCTTAACTTCCATACTCACCTTCCTATTTCTCATCACTGCTTTAAGTGTACCAACAAGCTTCCTTCCCTGCTGTACCCTTTCACGCACTTCATCCCCCAAAGTTCCATCCTTACTCATCACACTACCCAAGTACTTGAATGCACTCACATTCTCCATATCCTCACCATCCAACCTCACTGCACACTCTGTGACTTCATTCCTCTCAAACACCATAACTTTACTTTTGTTTACATTAACTTTCAGATTCCTCCTCCTACACACTGTCCCAAATTCATTCACCAAACCTTGCAACTCCCATTCATCTTCACTCAACAGAACTGTATCATCAGCAGACAGCAACACCGGAAGCTTCCAAATCTCACCCTCATTCATTAGAGCCACCCCCACATCCACTGCCCTACCCTGCACCTCCTTTACAACCCCATCTGTGTATATATTAAACAGCCATGGAGACATCACACAACCCTGTTTCAGTCCCACATTGAGATCAAAGAACTCACTCAGCTCACCATCCACTCGCACCGTAACCCTAGCTGCCTCGTACATACTCTTCACAGCACTCAACAATTTCCCCTCCACTCCATATATTCTTAATACCTTCCACATACCTTGCCTATCTATTCTGTCATAAGCTTTCTCCAAGTCCATGAAGGCAGCATACACTTTCCTTCCCTTCTTTAGATACTTCTCCACTAAACATCTTAGAACAAATATCAGATCTACACACCCTTTTCCCTTCCTAAATCCCCCTTGTTCTTCAACTAGCTCCTCTGTCATATGCCTAACCCTATCAATGAGTATTATACCATATATTTTACCAGTCACACTAAGTAGGCCAATACCCCTATGGTTACCACATACTTCTCTCTCCCCTTTTCCTTTGTATAAAGGAACAATTATACCTGATATCCAGTCCTCTGGAACCCTTCCCTCTTCCTAAGGCAATCTACACAACTTCCATATCCACTCCACAACAATCTCACCCCCATACCTAAACATTTCACCACACACTCCATCAATTCCTGGGGCCTTTCCCAACTTAATATTCTTCATCGCTTCCACTACTTCCGCCCTACTGATCTCTTCCTCCCTCCTCTCATCTCTTCTTCTCCCAGCCATTCCCCAACCACTTATACTCGCACTGCTTTCACTCTCCACATTCAACAAATCCTCAAAGTGCTCCTTCCATCTCCTCAGTTTCTCTCTCTTCTCCACCAACAATCTATTATTCCTATCTTTCACTCCCCTACTATTTCCCCTTTCACACTGCCTTACTTTCTTTACCTCCTTCCAAAACAATTTCTTACTCTCCCTCCATTTCACACTCAGATTCCTCCCAAACTCCTCATCTACTTTCTTTTTACTCTCCTTCACCAGTCTCTTAACCTCTCTTCTCCTGCTCACATATACCTCTCTCTTCTCTCTCTCATCTTCTCCCCTACCTCTACTAGCTAACCTTTAACTATATGCCTTCTTCTTTTGTTCCACAGCTCGTTTCACCTCATCATTCCATCATGCTGTCCCTTGCACACCCTTGCATCTCCTCCTCACTCCACAAAAAAAATGCATACAGTAATTAAAATTACGATACAGATGTCCACACAGTATTTTGTGACATAGAGTTACGCCCCTGTGTTGGGCATGGGCGTGCATGTGTTTGAATGGGCGTGTTTGAGTGTGCGCGCATGTGTTTGAGTAAGGCTCAGTAAGCCATTGTCTGATTTGGGCGGGCGGGCGGGACAGGACCTACCAATACGAGTAACTAGTGAGTGTGAATGTTGTGAGCTTGGAGGCTGGGTGAAATGGGTGAATGAAGAGAGAGAGAGAGAGTAGCAGCAAGAAATGCACTTTATATTATCCACATTTCCTAATGATAAAAGTACATTTCAGACTAAGAAAGTTTGATGCATACCTCTTCTCAGTATGAACTCCTACGCCACGGAGACTGGCTGCTGGCATGACCGTTATGACTGGTGAGGGAAGGCTGCTCATGGGACGTCACATGTAATGCAGAGTTGCCAGATGCCACGATAGTGGCCAGTCCCACGTCGGTGCCTCTTGACATGATCACGTGTTGCCATGTAGTCATTTTCTCCCTGATGATTTTCCGTGGTGCTTCTGTGGTAAAGATCTCAGTCATGCAAATTTGCCCCCCGCTACCTGCCGTGATCACGTTGCGAGGCGCCGACTTACTCATTTAGTTGGCTAGGCTGCTGCGGGCCGGATTGTTATATAAATATCAAGCAGGGTGACAGGCCATGAGTTCGGACTCTGCGGGCCGGATCTGGCCCGTGGGCCGGAGGTTGCCGACCCCTGCTGTAGGTGATTGTGTGCAATGCAGTTGTCCATAATGTGCTTAATAGTATGGTGTGCTGTGTTGCATCCTGGACAGGCATCAGCGACGGAGTCATCCAGCCTCTCCTGGTAGCTTAAGAGGGCTGGATGGTGCCCAAATCTCAGCCTGGCCAGGTGGACCCTGTCCTCACGAGGAAGATAGGATTCAGAAGGGTGGATGTCAGGAGGCTGTGCATGCAGTGACTGAATGGAGCGGTGAGTGATCTGAGTGTGGATATGCTTCTGGAAGCTGGTCTGAGGTGGGCGAGGGGGGAGAGATGGCAGTATTTGTGTATGGTATCGTGTGCTGGGTGTTGTTTTGATGTTCCTTGGTGTGGGTGGATGTGCTGCCATGTACCTGTACTGTAGTGGATGTTGTGGGTTTGTGGACGGCTGCAGCAAGAAACTGGGTGCCTCTCATGTCTAGGTGATCCTTGACTTTGAGGACTTTGGTTTCTTGATGTAGGTGGTCTGTGGGTGTAGTAGCTGTGCAGCCTGTGATTATTTTTAGGGCCTTGTTCTGTATGGTCTGTAGAGTGTTGTAGTGTGTTTTGGTCAGATTAGAAGCCCAGGCAGGGCTTGCATAATTCATCACTGAACGTATGTATTGTTTGTATACTGTGGTAGTGGTTTCTTTGTTGTGTCTGAATGTTGTATGGGCAAATGACCTCAAGGCATTGAGTCTTGGTGTTATTTTATTTTTAATGTCTGTGATGTGTTGTTTAAATGACATTGATGTATTGTATGTTACACCAAGAATTTTGTGTGTGTCTGTGTGCCTGTGTGGTAGGGGAGTGTTGTTTATGGTGAGGTGTGGGATGTGACTGTGTTCTGCTGTCCATTTTGTGAGAAGAGTCACTGTAGATTTGGCTGGGGCTATTTTGAGCCTGTTTGTAGTGAACCATTCATGTAGTGTGTTGAGGTAAGGTTGAATGATGTGTGCAGCTGTGTTTGCATTTTGGTGTGTACATGTAAGTTTTATATCATCTGCATAGGAAGCTATGTGTATCTGTGGTGTGTGGGGTGTGGGTATGTCATGCATGTATAGGTTGAAGAGTGTAGGGAACAAAGTAGATCCTTGGGGGATGCCGTTTGTGAAGTTTCTGATGTTAGAAGACTGACTGGCAAATGTTATGTGTGCACTTCTGCCTGCTAAGTAGTTTGCCAGCCATCTTTTTGTGTTATTGTGCATGTTTGTGTTGAGTATTTTGTTTGTGAGGTTGTGGCGGGGGATGGCATCAAAAGCTTTGCTAATGTCTAGTGTGATTATGATTGTTCTGTGTGGTGGCCTAGTTGAATTCATGCCATCAAAAACTCTCTGTGTAAGGTCTGTAAGAAGGTTGTTTGTGGAGTGTAGTGGCCTAAAGCCATGTTGTGACTGCACTAGGGGAATGTGAGGTGTGACTAGTTGTAGTACCTGTCGTTCAGTGACTAGAGGGGATGCAGAGGAGTGTGATGGGGCGATGTGAGGAGGGTAATGTGGGGTCTTTGTTGGGTTTAGGGATAGTGATGATATTGCCATGCTTCCAGATGTTGGGTATTATGTTGTGTGAATAGCTGTAGTTTGATATGTTGGTGAGTGCTTGTATGCCTTGTGGTCCAAGGTGTTTAAGGTGAATGTTGCTTATGTTGTCTGGTCCACAGGCAGATGAGTGCTTGAGGTTGTTAATGATGTGCTTCGTCTGGTTGTAAATGAAAGGTGCGTAGTCTGGGTCTGTGGGGAACTGTCTCATGTCGGATGATACATCGGTCTTCGGGATGGGGGTTTAGATGGCTGGCTTGTGAAAAGTGATTGATGAAAGTGTTTTCTTGTTGTTTGTTTGAGGGTATGGTGTCTGTTGTTGTGATGGCAGTGTGTGATTTTGTGGTGTTGCTGTTGGAAAGTGTGATGCTGTTTAGTGTTTTGTAGAGTTTGCTGATGTTTGTTTTATGGTCAAGTGTTTGGAGGTAATTTTTCCAATTTAGTGTTTGCTGTTCTGATATTTTATTGTTTATTTGAGTGTTGAGTTCTTGTATTTGTTGTACGGTGTCTTGTGTATGGGGTGTTGGGGAATGTCGCAGTGTGTCCTGTTGTCTGATGAGGCCTTGAATTTCTGGTGTGAAGTTGGGGTTATGTCTCTTTCTGTTGCCTCTAGGGATGTGTCTTTTGTCTGCATTTTGTATAATTGTATTGAAAGTGTGCACAGCGGTGTTGATGTTTGTGATGGGTGTACTGTTTAGTGTTTTGAGATGTTGTTCTGTTTCAGTTACAAAGGCCTCCCAGTTGGCTGTCTTATAATTAGTGTGTGTGTGTTTGTGGCCAGCTGGGGTGATTCTGGTTTTGGTAGTGATGATGATTGGGAGGTGTTCAGAACCTAGGGTTTTGACCACTCTCCATGATGTAGTGGGGGCAAGGTTTGGGGAGCAGAAGGTGATGTCTGGAGATTATCTTGTAGAGTAACATGGTGTAAATTCCATGTTTCCATGGTACTGGCATCTGGCTAGTGAGTGAAGCCTACACATTGGGTGTTGGTTGTTGGTGTTGTGGTCCCATGCTTATATAAATGCATACCCAGTGGACTGCAGGCTGAAATTATTCTTCTCTTGCAAGTAGAGACATTCATTCATTCATTCATTCATTCATTCATTCATTGCCAGACGCCATGTATCCCACACGGGGTGGCCAAGGGCTTAGAGTTAATTGTTTTACAGGGAGGGGCACTAATCCTCCACCAACCCCACTTGACACGTAGGGACAAGCTGTGTAAATGTATTGAATATTTTTGTCCCAAGCAGTAAACAAAATATGTAACACAAGATTAATATGATGATGCCAGTCATACTGTATTAAAAAAAAAAATAAAAAAAAAAAAAAATAATATATATATATATATATATATATATATTGCCAGATGACTTAGTCCCATAAGGGGTGGCCACAAACAAATCGCCTCCATGTCGCCCTGCCCCCCATCATTTCGCTGCCCACCCTCCCTGCTCATACTCCCCACTTTCATTTATTGTACCTCTCCACTCATCCCTTCATCTCATCCTTGGCCTCTCCCTTCCTCTTCCCCACTCCATCTTACTCACATACACTCTCCTCATTAGTCTCTTGCTCTCCATCCTATCCACATGGCCAAATCACCTCATTGTACTTCTCCTTATGCTTTCTATCACATCCACACCACAATGGTCCTTCACTTCCTCATTTGTCTGTCTCACTCTCTCTTCATGTAACTCGACTTGCTTCTCTCAGATAACTCATTTGCACTGCACTCACTCTTGACACGTGACCTTCCAACAAGGTCCAAGCTTCACTTCCAAACATTAGAGTTGGTATCACAATACTGTTATGTAGGGTAGTGGCGTGTTTTTTTTTTTTTTTTTTTTTTTTTTTTTAATAGTACATCCATGCTCACTTCTCTTTTTCTTATCACTGCTTTCAAAGAACCAGCAACCTTCCTTCCTTGTTGTACCCATTCTAGCACGTACTCCTGAAAACTTCCATTCTTACTCATCACCACCCAAGTACTATATTTAGATGCACTCACTTTTTCCATTTCCTCATCCTCCAACCTCGCTGTACAGTACATTCAGTGACTTCATTTCTCCTGAAGACCATGACTTTACTCTTCCCTATATTCACCTTTGGACTCTGCTTCTTACACACTCTCCCAAATTCATTCACAGGCATTACAGTTCCCCTTCATCTTCACTTTACAATACAGTATCGTCTACAAACAACAGTACAGGAATTTTTCAAACACTGCCTTCTTTCATTTGGGTCACTCCAACATCCACTCACCTACCTTGTTCCTCTTTTATAACCCCATCCATATACAGATTGAAAAACCATGGAGACAACACATCTCTTTTTCAGTCTGACACTCAGAAAAATTCACTCGGTTCACCATCCACACGCACTGCAACCATTGCACCCTCTTACATACTCTTTATGACATTCAGCAACTTCCTATTTACTCCATATATTCTTAATATTTTCCACATTCTTTGTCTGTCCGCTCATGTCATATGCTTTCTCCAAATCCTTGAAGGTTGCATACACTTTCTTTCCCTTCTCTAGAAAAATTTCCACTAAAGACCTAAGGATGACTATCTGATCCACACAACCTCCTCCCTTCCTAAAGCCTCCCTGTTCTTCTCCAACTAATTCTGATACAGTAATTAGAATGGTGCAATAACAATTTCTGTTTTTAAAGTACTGGATCACAGTTTGATATGTGTTGTTGTACCAGTCATGGTAGGAGGAGGAGGAGGAGGAGATAATATATATATATATATATATATACAGTAATCCCTCTAATAT
Organism: Coenobita brevimanus; assembly: GCF_032717465.1. Lineage (NCBI taxonomy): Eukaryota > Metazoa > Arthropoda > Malacostraca > Decapoda > Coenobitidae > Coenobita > Coenobita brevimanus. Next base: position 8,372,468 of record NC_137038.1, read on the forward strand.
CCGGACGCCCAATAACCGAACATCCCCACTAACCGAACCTTATCGTCCTGGGATCAAACATTCCCAAAATGGTCCGAAAATCCAAAAAAATTGGAAAAAAAATCGATTTTTTGCCGTCCGTAATTTGAACTTGCCGCGCGCGCCGCGTGAGAGCATTGTTTTGGTTCGTCATTCCTCCGACGTCCGATAGAGCGCCGCTGCATCCTCCCCACTTCCCGCCTGTCTCTCACCGCGACAAGACCTACGCTCTTCGTCATGGCTGCCCACGTGCTCGCTTTTGTAGTGGTGCCGTACTTGCTGCAAGGCCTCCTGCTGCTCTCTGCCCTACTCTTAGTGTGTGTGATGATGGCCCCGCCTCCTGAGAAAAGGAAGAGAGTGGTGTTGACTCTGGAGAAGAAACGGGAGATATTGGAGAAGGTTGATGCGGGTTGGTCTTCCTCTCGCATTCTCCGCGAGTTCAACCTGGCCCGGTCGACTTTGTTTGATATCAGCGTTCCCAGAGACAAGCTCATGCAGTACACGGCTGACTTCTCGTCGAGAAGCAAAGCGCAACGTGGAGAGGAAGGTTATGTTTACTCCCAAGTATGCAGAGATCGACCGCTCCACGTTGATTTGGTATCGACAGCAACGTGCAGCTGGTGTGATGGTACGTGGAACGGAGCTGAAGGCTGCTGCTGAGAAGTTTGCAAGGCTTCACGACGCCCTAGACTTCAAGGCATCCGAGGTTGGCTCTTCGCGCGTTCAAGTTGCGACATGGCCTTACTAACCGTAAAGCACATGGCGAAGCATTGGACGCTAACGAAGATGGAGTGGACGAGTTTCGGCACAAGGTGAAAGGCTTGATCGACAGGGAGGGCCTCACTCTCGGTCAAGTCTATAACGCTGACGAAACTGGCCTATTCTATCGCTCGGTGCCAACGAACACTCTCGCCGATGAGACGGAGAAGCGTGTACCTGGCCGCAAGCTTTCTAAGGAACGGATATCTGCTTTGTGTTGTGCCAATGCTAACGGCATGCACCGGCTTAAGCCCGTTATTGTTGGCCGTGCAAAGCAGCCTCGGTGCCTTCGTGGGGTGATGGATGTCCTTCCTGTCGTATGGTACCATTCTTTGAAAGCATGGTTCACAGCTGTGATTTTCAAAGACTGGTTTCACCATCACTTCGTCAAGGAGGTCATACATTACCAGACGAAGACACTGGGAATTCCTCGCGACCAGGTAAAGGCTCTCCTTCTCCTCGACAATGCACCTGCCCACCCGTGCGACAAGGACTTGGTTGCTGAGAATGGCCGTATTAGGTGCATGTTTCTGCCACCTAATACGACTGCTCTCATTCAACCAATGGACCAAGGAGTGATCGTGGCAACAAAGCGCCTGTACCGTCGGAAGTTCCTGGACGAGGTGATGGTGGTTCTCGAGGACGAGGACGAGCGCAGGGAAGGACGTGACACTCGAGGCAAGCGGACTTTGGAAAACCTTCGCCGCTACAACATCAAGTCTGCGCTGTACAACTGGGCTAGTGCATGGAAGGAAGTCCCTGTGAAAACTCTTGAAAATGGTTGGTCTCGTCTGCTTCTCGGAACAGATGTGGAGTACGATTTCCTAGGGTTTGACGTGGATGACTTCCATGCACGGCTGCGTACGCACGGCGACGATGTTGATGTGGACGATGTTCGTGAGTGGTTGGACGACGACGAGGGCGATCCTGGGTATCAGACGTTGTCTGATATCGAGATCGCGTCTTCGGTTGCTGGTGTCAGTCCCGAACTTGAAGATTCCGACGACGTGAAGGCGATGATGATGCAGATTCCGCCCAGCAGGACACTACTCCAGCCATCCCCAAGCTGAGCGCACTCCGGGAACATCTAGAGTTCGTCCTAGACTACCTGGAACACCCGGACTGCGACAGGGAGATGGGGCCCTTGGGACTCGTGGAGGAAGTGCGTGCTTTCCGGCAGCGCATCATCAATCGCCAGAATCGTCGGTCCTTGCGTCAGTCAACGATTGACAGTTTTTTCAGGCCAGTGACCCCCGCTGTGCCAAGCCCTGGTTCCACTCCGTTGCCTCCCAAGACAGGCCCTCATGCTCCGAGCCACAGCCCAGCACATCAGCTACAGTGGAGTCACCGCTCGACGTGAGTTTGCGGCTGTCTTCAGAGTCTTCTGTAGTCGGTACGCCATCACCACTACCCACCGATGCACCCCTTGGACGCCTGCCAGTGATACTCTCGGGCTCTGACAGTGAATAAACAGCAAGAACTTCTCCACTAGACCACACGGGAATTTTGAGTGTTGTGCAGTGAAAAAAACGGTGTGTTGTGTTAAGGTTTTCAAGTTGGGAGAAAAGACTAAGTAGAAAAGAAATTTAACGTAACTAACCTTCTTTGTTTTGGCTTTGGAAACTTAAAAAATCTTGGGAAAAGTTAATGTGCAACACTTAAATTTAATGGAACATTATTTGGACTAAAGTGAACACTGTGAAAAGAACGGACTTCTGTGTGTTAGTGACTAAGTTCAGTGCAAGACTTCAGGAAGAGTGTAGTGCAAGTGCTTCAGGAAATCGTTCTTACTGTCAGAGTCCGAGAGGAGGCGGTTATTCATCGAGGTGGCCAGGGACTTGCTGTAAGTAGCCAAAATGTTTCATGTTGTACTATTTTCCATACTATATTTACCAGAATGTTTCATATTGTATTTTTTCCCATACTATACTTACCAGAAAGTGTCATACTGTACTTCTTTCCATACTAAACTTACCTCATGCATGTGCAGTAGGAATGTGTTTTTCAGAGTTCGGTTAGGTTCGGTTAGGTTAGGTTCGGTTAGAGTCCATAAGTACCAGAATGTTTATTAATGTATGAACATACTTCTAAACCCACATTTTATGTGTCTATTGCATTTATTTCAGTCATTTATGTGCCTTATTGGTGTGATTTGGGTGTTAAATAGGTGCTATGCATGTCCGGAGGGAGTTGTATAGGTGTTTCTCTGTGTTAGGGTCCGTAAGTACAAGTCCATAAGCTGGGGCCCAATATCCGGACAAAACCAATATCCGAACCTACCGATGGCTCTATTGATCCGGATATTGGAGTGATTACTGTATATATATATATATATATATATACGGGCAGGGGAGGGGAGAGGGTGGACTAAGTCTGGGTGGGAGGAATGTCTGAGGGATACATGTTCAACCACCAGAATAATAGGTACCATTTTGTTAACTCATTGAGACGAGACAAAATTTTTAGTTTTTTTTTTTTTTCTCCAGCTGAACTGGTTTATTCAGTTCAGAGGGCATCTTAGTTGTGAAGGAGGCCAAAGAATGTTGTATTTAACCACCCCAGTTTCAGTTGTTTGTCCTAAGATAAATGAAATTGTCAGGAGATGGCAGGAATGTAACGGAAAATCCATCACTTGATTGAAGGGGTTAAGGTCAGGGAGGAAGACCATATGCAGTCAGTCTAGCAGTCTTAAATATGATTATTATAGAAAACAACACTGTCTCATGTACTCTTGGTTGATTTTAGAGCCCTTTTTAATTGTATAGTACAGTACTGTAATCTTGAGTAAATGCTAAAAAGTTTTTTGAACATTAGGTAATCCAGGCAAAAACAGTCACAAGATAAACATACAAATTAAGGTCAAAAAGTTAGATTTGTATAGCAAAGGGTCCAGAAATGTAATTTAGCTTCAGTATAATCAGGTCAGACACAGTTCTGCTATTGGTACCACGTAATTCAATACAGTAATCCCTCTAATATCCGAACGCCCAATATCCGAACATCCCCACTAACCGGACATAATCCTCCTGGGATCCAATATTCCCAAAATGGGCCAAAAACTGCAAAAAATTCGAAAAAAATCTGACTTTTTTCCCTCCCATAATTTGAAATTCCCGCCTGGCGCCAAACAGCTGTTACACCATGGTCCCTTCACCCCTTCCTTCCTCCCCCTCCCCCCTCCCCTGTCAGGTTGCCATTTGGTATTTTTCATTACCAAGTGTGGGCCAATTTGGTAATGAAAAATTCGTTTGGTAATGCATTAGAATAATGCATTACCAAATGGATTTTTCACATGTATGAGGATACACAGGATGGAGATGGTGGATTGTTTGCTCTCTCTGATTAATCTGCTACCCTACATAGTGTGAAAATAATCAACATGGTGTTAGTTATAAGGAGAGTGATTACATGTATTTCCACTTGTATATATAATTAGTGAAGAATATATGCTAGCTTTACGAATTTGGTAATGAAAAGTTATATTTGACAATGAAAGTTGAGGAGATTGGTAATGTGGCTGTTGCGATCTGGCAACTCTGTTACCCCACCAACATCAACAGTCACAGCTTAACTCCGATGGAGAGCAGATACTCATAACAATGCAAGCCACAGGTGCTTGTTTTTTGTGAATAAACAGTGAATAAACTGCAATACCTTGCCACTAGAACACACAGGAATTTACAGTGTTGTGCAGTGTTAAGAAATTCGAATTTAGAGTGCAGAGGATTAACTGTGGACTGCAAACTGGCGGTTCAAACCAGTCCAAGACCAAGGGACTTGTAAGTACCCAGAATGTTTAATATTGTATAAACTCACCTCTAAAACCTCATTTTATGGTTCTTTTGCATTTATTTCAGTCTTTTATGTCCCTTATTGGTGTGATTTGGGTCTTAAATAGGTGCTATGCATGTCCAGAGGGAGTTGTATAGGTGTTTTTCAGAGTTAGGGTCCGTAAGTACTAGTCCATAAGCTGGGGCCCAATATCCGGACAGGACCACTATCCGGACCTGCCTATGGCTCTATTGATCCGGATATTGGAGGGGTTACTGTACTACGGTACCTGTTTCGTGGTTGGATTGTCAGTGACTAAACCAGCACCCCCACTAGTCTAGGCCAGTGAGGAGGGTGACTAGACACCCTGCAGAATGAAAAACAAGACCTGTCAAAGGGCCGATGAGCAATTTATATCCTCGGCCATCTAGTAGGGTAGGTGGAGCTTGTTAGCCTTGGTAGGCAATCCACCTAGGAAAAGAAAAACTTTGAGGTGAAACCTGGGTAGCCATAGTCAGGGATTCCACTCCCCTGTCCGTAGGCTAGTGGTGAGCCCTCTCCTGACTTGGGAGGTTGGGGTGGGGTTTTGCATCCCCTCACTGTAAAAAACAACCTCACACATATCAAGAGAAGGAAGAGGGATAGGGGTCAGTGCTTACACCTAACCCAGTCCCAGTTTTCCCGGGAGGTCCTCCCTCAGGTGTCGGCCTGGCAGGGCTTTTTGGGTCCTGTCTTGCTGACACCCACCATGGTGGCTGTTGGGTAAAGCCTACAGGACCCCAGCAACTGGATGATGGGGGGGGGGGACCCCCTAGCCCAGACGCTGCTTTTGATTTGCATCGGGGTTGCGCAGAGGACAAGTGAACCTGAGGCCCAAGCGTGGGGTTAGCCTTTGGAAGGCATTGCAGGTGGGAGCTTGGAATGTTCTAAGTGTTTAAAGGATGATTGACTGCCTTTGTTGTCAGTAGAGTTAGGGCGACTTGGGGTCAGCATAGCTGCACTCTCTGAAGTGAGGTGATCCAGGCATGGTGAGATCAGTAGGGATGGTTACACATACTACTGGTCTGGCTGTGACGATGGTGCTCATCTTAGGGGTGTCACTGTGGCAATTGCTGCTCACTTTATCTCTTGTGTTGCCAGGGTTACTTCAGTTGATGAGTATAATGCTGGTGAGATTAAAGCACTCCTTGGGCTTCATCTCTCTTATTGCAGTGTATGCTTCAGCTGAGATGAGTGATCTTGAGGAGAAAAAGTCATTCTACACCAAGCTTGACTGTTGTGGAACATTGTCCTTAATGGGATACACTCCCTTTCTTGGGCAATTTCAGTGTAGTTACTGGCACCTACAGGGAGGGCTTCAGGGATTGTGTAAGTCTCCATGGCAGTGGAACCAGGAATTCCAATAGTTCTTACCTTCTGGATTTCATAAAATCCCGTATATAAGATAAGAATTGCTGGATCCTGGTTCCAGCAGTCAAATCTTCACCACTGGACTTGGTATTCCAATACAGTACCAGAGGGGTTGCTAAGGAGATTGATCACATTCTTGCTAGTACTCCCTGGAGGATCCTTCAGAACTGCAGGGTTTCCATGTTCCATTTTGAGAAACTCAGGGATGAGGAGTGTGCAAATGAGTATGCAGTTGCTGTCTCAAACTGGTTTGAAGTGCTCAGTACTGTTGAGGATCCTATTGAACAATGGGATACCTTTAAGCATGCTACCCTGTCAGCAACTGATGAGTGTATTGGAGACTGCCTGAGATCAAGGTGGGGATTCATCTCACAGGGGACGCTGACCACAATTGAGGAGAGTCATGCCGCCAGACTGGCTGGAGATTGGGAACAACACAGACTTCTGTCTCGACGGGCACAAGTTTCGCAGAGATGGGACAAGGAGAGGTATGTCAGGGAAATTTCTGAGCAGGTGGAAAGCTGTTTTCATGCAGATGACCTTCGACCTGCCTACTGAGCCCTGAAGAACCTCCACTCCAGACCCACCTCTCAAGTTAACTATTATCGCGCCTGACGGAGGATGAGGATCTCCGGTGTCTGGGTGCAGGGAGGTCCCACCCGGGAGTCTGAGGGGCGGTCGGGAGGTTGCGGTCACTGCAGGTTGGGGACGCCGTCAGGAGTGAGCTGCGGTGTCGGGGTCCGTCAGGGGCATCTCCACCGGCTGTAGGGAGAAGAGCCTGGTGGTGGTCACAGGGCCTCTCCAATACTCCTCCTGGCTGGGGGCTCCCTCCAGGTCATGGGTAGGTGGACCAGGCTCAGCACCTGATGATGGAGCGGCTTCAAGCTGTCTCGGGCGGTAGGGCCCGGCTACTGGCCATGGCTGTCTCGGGACATCTTCGGAGCTGCTACCGGCCGCCTCCTGCAGGAGGGTAGAATGGCTACAGGCCGTCTCTCCGGAGGCACCTTCAAAGCGGCTTCTGGCTGTCTCCTGACTGGCCTCTGGAGCGGCTTCAGGTCATCTCTTGTAGGAGGGTGAGCGGCTATCGGCAGTCTCTCCAGGGGCGCCTACAGAGCAACTTCCAGCCATCTCCTGATGAAGGCGGGAGTGGCTACCGGCCGTCTCCTGATTGGCCTCCGGAGCAGCTCCTTGCGAGCGGCTTCAGGCCATCTCCTAGTTTCCTCCTGAGCGGCTTCTGGCCGTCTCCTGTAGGATGGTGAGCGGCTGTTGGCCATCTCAGGGGTGCTATTAGGAACTGGAGAAACAGTTCCACCCCGGTCTGATCTGTGGGCAGCTCGTCGGGTAGGTCGTCTTGTATTCCTGCTATGGTGGCGGCTGACAAGTTCCGTGTCATAGGGGCGCGCGGCCTGGGTGGACTTAAGCCGTTTCCACCTGGAGCTCATTCGCTCCGTGTACACTCCTCAGTGGGCTCCTTCTGGTGGCTCGTTTTGATGTCCTGCTGCATTTTAATATGCAAAGTACTTTTCCACCTCGTAGGAGAGTCATGTATAACACTTAGCAAAAGTTCCTGCAGTCAGTCCTGGATCTTTTTAAGTTCATCTTGAGCCATTGTTGAATGATAAAAATGAGAAGCAGTTGAGTGGCACTTGCGAATGATATCACCAGTTTCTTTTTTTGAAGCTGTTCCATTTTTCACAACTAGTTGGATCTTATGTACAGTGCAGTCTACATTATTTACACCTTAGAGAAAAAGAGCCTTTTTCATGTTTGCACCGGCATCACATAAGACACAACGAACACCAACTCCACTACACTGTGACTGCAGTGCTATAATGATAGTCTATATTCTATAACTTCCAACACTATGGTAAATGCTATACAGCTATATTCTTTTTCATAATACTGTATTATTTAGAATACCAGTAATTTATATATATATATATATATATATATATATATATATATATATATAGTACCCTCGCCTCCAACACGGTAATATTGTCATGCATGGGTCACGTGTTGGACCAAAAACGTGTTGGACAAACAGTAGAGCTTATGGGGAGAAATGAATTATGTCAGCAACCCTAGGAAAAGTCACCCTAAATACCTACCATATACCTATACATATATTGGTACTATTGTAATTATAATAAATGGTACTGTGCTATGAATGATACTAACCTTTTAGGATAGTGTTGGTGGGCTTGCTGGGAATGGAAGGTGGTATCCAAGGCTGTAGGTAGTCCTACTGGGTCCCTGGAGGATGGCTGCTGGTGTCTCTAGCGGGTAATGGCTGCTTCTGCTCCCCAACCTCCCTCATAAATCCTTTGAAATCACACTCAGAATCACTATCTTCGTCCACAGCCATGGAAGGTCCTGCTTCTGCCTGTCCTAGCACTCTGTAAGCCTTCACTGCTGCCAGGATCTTGTCTTGGTTTTTTATTATGGTCCTCATGTTGGCTTCATTCATGTCGTAGCCCTTGGCAATGTCAACTTTCCTCTCCTCTTTCTTTTTCCTCTTGATGCTTTTTAGCTTGGTGGCCTGAGGGAGGTCCCGACGCTTCTTGGGGTTCTCAAAAGGCTTCCTAGGCATCGTGAGCAGGGTAAATTGCAGTAACAAGGGTAGAAAATGCAGCAAGAAAAAAGCACCTTCCAATGCGAATTATGTGACTGAGTGGCGCTGTGGCGGGAGAAATTTAAACAAAACATCACGTGAGAGTAGAAGCGTTTTTAATTGGGCGGCATCACGATCACGTCATGATAGCGGGCGGGGAAGGCTACTTGATCAGAAGTTTTCATTGGGTATCATCATCATGGGAATGTCCAGTATGACCATGTTGGACCGGGGGTGATCGTGCTAGAGGTGAACTCTGCGGATTTCGCCCACTTCTCGGAGCTCTGTGCGTGTTATGCTAACACACTCATGTTGCAGTAGTTAAATCGTATTAAATAATACTAATTATTTGCTCCCCGTGCTGGACTTGAATCGTGCTGGACTAACGCGTGTTGGACGCGAGGGTACTATATATATATATATATATATACATATCATCATCATCATCAGCCGTTTGAGTATCCACTGCAGGACCGGCCCATCCCAACTGAAGTGGGGACGATACAGCCAATGTGTCTCTACCAAGTGGCTTAGGCTGTCTGGTAGAGGCTGTATGTAGGGTATGAAGTGCTTGTAAGTGTAATAGTTGTGTTGGAGTGGCTTTGGATGTGTGTGTAGTCTGTGAACCAAGTATAATCGGCTCATGCAAGCTAACTGGGTGCAAGCATACTTATATAGTAAGTGACAGAGGAATTAGTTGGAGAAGAACAGGGAGGCTTTAGGAAGGGAAGAAGTTGTGTAGATCAGATATTCATTCTTAGATCTTTAGTGGAAAAGTTTCTAGAGAAGGGAAAGAAGTTGTATGTGGCTTTCATGGATTTGGAGAAAGCATATGACAGGGTGGATAGACAAGGATTGTGGAAAGTATTAAGAATATATGGAGTAGATGGGAAGTTGTTGAATGCTGTGAAGAGTATGTATGATGGTGCTAAGGCTGCAGTCCGTGTGGATGGTGAACTAAGTGAATTTTTCTCTTTGAAGATTGGGTTGAAACAGGGATGTGTCATGTCTCCATGGTTGTTCAATCTGTATATGGATGGGGTAATAAAAGAGGTACAAGGTAGGGTAGTGGATGTTGGAGTGGCCCTGGTGAGAGAGGATAGTGTTTGGAAACTCCCTGTACTGTTGTTTGCAGATGATACTGTGTTGTTGAGTGAAGACGAAGGGGAGCTGCAAGGCTTGGTGGATGAGTTTGGGAGAGTGTGTAAGAAATGGAATCTAAAGGTGAATATAGGGAAGAGTAAAGTGATGGTCTTTGAGAGAGGTGAAGTCAGTGAATGTACAGCGAGGTTGGATGGTGAGGAATTGGAAAATGTGAGTACGTTTAAGTACTTGGGTAGTGTGATGAGTAAGGATGGAGGTTTGGAGGGTGAAGTGCTTGAAAGGGTACAGCAGGGAAGAAAGGTTTCTGGTTCTTTGAAAGCAGTGATAAGAAACAGGGAAGTGAGCATGGAAGTGAAAAAGTTACTACATGACAGTATTGTGATACCAACTCTAACGTATGGTCATAACAAGTTACACATGGTGGCCTCAGTAAGGTGAAAGTGAGGAACCAAGTACATTGTCTGATCCAGTTCCTGTAGAGGAAGAAGAGGATGCAGTCTCAGCTGTGTCAACATTGGACTTCAAGGGGTTTTTAGCCCAAGTGACTGGGTTAGAGGCTCGTGGGGAGGTGCTCAAGAGGAGTCTAGTTATGAGGAGGAAAGTGTTGGTGTGGTGGGTGGTGTGGCGGCCGGTGTGGCTGGGGCATTCTAAGTGTGTTGCCGCGCCTCGGAGCCCCTGCTATTTAAGTCCATCAGACCTGTCGTCTACTGTTCTTATGGTGACTGACCATAGTTTTGTTATTTTAGCTATATCTGTATTATATGTCCTAAAAATTTTCCCTTTTTTATGTCTCTAAGGTTAAAAAATTTTCAAGGTTTGAGGGGGTCCTGCCCATATGTTATTATTCCCATAAGATTATCTATTCACAGTGCACGAGGTCGTGGACTGCCCATCCACTTGCATATTGTGCGAGCCCACTGTGTATATACAGTATACAGTATATAATATCAGATTCTGGTTATATGGGTATATAGTTGATGAGGAAACTCTGAATGGTAGGTATGCATATATCCCTGTCAGCATCTATTATACTTTAGCAGTAATTTACTTTTTGAAAAATGTCTTTTTATCTATTGCCAGATGCCTTAATCCCATAAGGGGTGGCCACAAACAAATTGCCTCCATGTTGCCCTGTCCCCAGCCATTTCATTGCCCTGCTCCCAGCTCACACCCCCCTCTCTCATATACCTCTCCACGCCATCCCTCCATCTCATCCTTGGCCTCCCCCTCCCTCTCCTCCCCTGCACCTCACTCACACTCTCCTTGTCAGTCTCTTGCTCTCCATCCTCTCCACATGTCCAAACCACCTCAGTGTGCATCTCCTAACGCTTTCTATCACATCCACTTCCACACCACAACGCTCCTTCACTTCCTCATTTGTTAGTCTGTCTCTTCATGTAACTCCACATGCTCTGCTCAAATAACTTATTTCCACTGCTCTCACTCTTGACTTCTGACCCTCCAACATATGCAGAGAGACAGGAAATGCAGTTTTCATTGGTTTCTAATTCTGTTCATGTCATGGCCAGAGCCGCAGAGCCACACCCACTATTGAGGTACCGTTATGTTGCAGTTTATGGGTTAAGGGTAGATAACTGGCCTGCTTCTTGTAATGACATTATATGTTTTATAAAAAAATGAAAAAGCTACCTCTTAGAGATTGATCTTTGACAAAGGAAGTATAGCACTGAATATTTCCTTTTTTGACAGGTCAGAGGTTATGCAGAAGCAGGTTAGGCTGGCGATGGTTGTCCAGTGCTACTGCACAACGTATCACAACACACTACACTGTTTTACCACGTGACAAAGATCCTCGTTGGACAGGTGGGTATCCATTTTAAATACAGGTACAGTAAGGATTTATTACTTTATTTGTTGCCACCTCCCCCCCCTTTTTTTTTTCTCATGGATTTTTTCTTTGAGATACTGTACTCTCTTTGTCATTATTACAGGTATTATGATCTTTAATACAGTTATTATGTTACCATATTCTCTTAATGTCCTTTTTATACCTTGCCATTTGTGTTGAGTCCATTCTTTATGTCCCTTTTTTGGCTGTTTACTGTAAGTCCTCATTGTATGTTGCCTTTTTTTTTTTTTTTTTTTTTTTTTTTTAAATATATTCTTTCTTTATGTTCATCCTATTTGCATGGAGGGACAGTAAGTACTTTATTTTTATTTTTTAATTATGACCACAGTAAGCTACATAAATATTGATTGATTAAGTTCTATTGTTACCTCTAAAGCTTATTATTCTAATTTCCTCCATTATTGATTATCATCTGTATGGAATAAATTATATTTTGGGGCACATCCTTGTCTGTAATGAATATTGAAGCCCTGAAATACAGTGTCATTTTTATTTCAGTAAAACTACTTCCAGATGATGATGTTCAATCTAGGAAACATCGCAATCAGTGAATGGGTTAATTAAGGCTGTACCTAACTCCTCCTGTTAGAAAAGTCTCTCTGCAGTTAAATAATATAATTTATTGATAGTAAGAATAAAAATTAAGTCACCAGATTGAAAGGGCTAGTTAAGGCTATATCTAACTCTTCCTGTTTGAAAAGTCTCTCTGCAGTGAAATCTGTCTATCTATCTATTGCCAGATGCCATAATCCCATAAAGGGTGGCCATTTGACTTTGAGTTATTTGTTTTACAGGGAGGGGCACTAACCCTCCACCAACCCACTTGTTGACACGTAGGGAACACGTATGATTTGGTTATATGTTTACCACCCAGCGTTGTAAATGGCTTCCTGACTTACAGGAAACCATTTGGCCTGTCATTCAATGTAAAGCCACCTGTAAAGGAAAGAAAGCAATAAGAAGTGACAGGAAAGATGGGAGAAACAGGAGAGGAGGGCAGGGACAGAAAAAGAATGACAAAGGCAAGCAAGAAGCAGGCAGCACCACACCAAGTGAGTGGATGATGGTTGCCACCACCTACCACTAAGCTATTATTACTGTTAAGATAATGTGTGAAATTGCTTATGCAACAATTTTCAATAATAATTACAGTACAATCCCTGCTATCCGGTATCCAGACAAACGGAATACTCAGAAAAACGGGAAAATTCAAGGGCTGGTAAAAATGTCAGTAAGTTATAACTGTGCGCCATTTTGAATGGACCACCAAACCGCCGTTTTATCTTATCATGCGAGGCTGGGTGAAGTCGGACTAAGCAAGGTGAAGGCATTTCTGGCTAATGTAAATCCCTAGTAAATCCTCTTAACCAGCCCTCCTCTTCCCTCTTTCCTCCTACTTGAACTCAGTCATCATCCACACCCTCTACAATTTCCACAAATCACCAGTCTGCTTTTTACCACCAGACAGTAAACAAGCTCTCTTGCTGTTGTGTTGCTATGAATGGATGGTAATTTCAACACTCCAAAATGCCTAAAGAGCAAACTAAATGTAAGCGTGTCGTGCTTACCTTGAAACAGAAGCTGGACATATGCAATAGACTTGAAAAAGGCAAACATTATAAAACACTGATGACCTAATATAATGTAGGAAATCCAACGATTTGCGATATCAAGGCCCAAGCATCCATGCTCAATGAATTTTTCATGAAAAGCGAGACAAGTAAGTCCATTGAAAAAAGGCATACTCTTCATCGTTCGAGTGGTTTTGCTTAGAAAGATCTAGGGGAGCACCTATTTCTGGTCCTCTTATACAAGAAAAGGCAAGAGAGTTTCACAGTAAAATAAATACAGAAGTTGAATGTGATTTCAGTGTCGGATGGTTAAATCGTTTCAAAGACAGGCATGGAATTTGTAAACCAGACATCTCGGGAGAGAGCAAATCAGCAAACGCCGGTGTTTTTCTTCCTAACGGACCGACTTTAACTTGCACCACATAAATTCATCTTAGAACGGATGTATGCTGGCAGAGATGGAAAAAAAAAAATGTTAACAGGAATGAAGGTTTACTTTGTTGGAAGAAAAAAATATATACAGTATATGCTTGCACTTCATATGTACATCATGTATTTTATTTTGTGCAAAACAGCTGATTGGCAGCAGGTGAAGGGTGGAATGGTGGAGCTCAGTCGGGGCCGGGACCGTAAACAAAGCTTGTGTGGGGGCACAGGTGTGATAATTCTACAGTGCAGTCTTAACATCAGTTCACCAATAAATGTTCAAGAGTTTATTTCTTTATTTTTCCACTTTTATGAGTACAGCACATACAACGAATACTTCGGTAGTTAACAGAATGGTGCAAAACAGTGACAGAATGGTGGCGGTCAGTCGGGGCCAGGACCGTAACAAAGGTGATGTGGGGGCACAGGTGTCGTGATAATTTACCAATAAATATTCAGGATTTTATTTCTTTAGTTTTCCACATTTATGAGTACAGTACATACAAGAAATTATTCGGTAGTTAACAGAGTGGACTTGTGCATTTTGCAGTACCGGTACTGCAAGGCATTACATGCATGTGCATTATGACCATGGTGTGTGTTTACGAGGCAATATTTCAGGTGGAATCTCTTAGTGTGCCCTCTGATGTGAGTGGAGAGTACCTGAATTGTATTTACTGCTGTGATAATGATCGCCTTTGTATAGATTTGAATATCAGAACTACGGGAAAAATCTGTAACCAGGAAGGTAAATTCCCCAAGCCGCCCGGTTAATTGGGATTGTACTGTATTTAGAAGATTGAGAATTCAAATGTATAATTACCAAAGGGTAAAATGCTGGGTATAGTCACCGAGGGCATCACAACGCCCCCAGGAGGAGCCTATGGAGGGGCAGACAGAGCGCAACCCGACCCCGGGCGACAGGGACATAAGTCCGCCCGGGCCGTGCGCCCCTATGAACTCGCCCGCCGCCACCATAGCAGGAAACGGAGACTACCTTGCAGGTGAGCTGACCCTCGACAGGATCGGGGTGGAGCTACTTCCTTAGCTCCAAGCAGCACCCCAGCGATGGCCAGCAGCCGCGCCCTTCGTGATACGGCCAGTAGTCGCTCAGACCTTCAGGAGACGGCCTGTAGCCACTCGGAAGGCTTCCCAGAGATGGCCTGCAGCCGCTCTGCCCTTCAGGAGACGGCCGGTAGCAGCTCCCCCTTAAGAGCCACGGCCTGTAGCCAGGCTCAGGCGACAGCCGGTAATAACCATGCCCTTAACCCCTTAACCGCGGGGTGTCATTTTCGTGACGCTTGGGAGCAAGGGATCTTACCGCAGGGCGTCACTTTTGTGATTCTGTGTTATTTTGAATTCGCCTGGGCCCTACCTCCCTTCCATTACCCTCTCCTCTCGCCTGCCCGGCCGTGCTACGCTAAGTAAATCTTCCCTGGAATTTCCATTGATTTCATCCATTGAAATAAGCCCTATCCCCTATTCTTATACCAAATAATATATACAAAAAAGAAATAAGGTAAGTGATAGTGCCATACACCTGGAATTGGCTAACTATCACCTGACAACACCTCACGTGCACTCGTTCGCTAATTTTCGCTGTTTATTTCCCCTTGAAATATGCCATATAATTTATTCTCGTAATAAAAATACATATACAGTAAGAAAAGAAGGGAGAAGCCTACGTGATATTTACATTCACCTGGAACTACCTAATTTATTATGTATTGTCTAGATTTCCTACCAATCATTTCATAGCGTATATATTAGCAGCTGTCACCACGCTGACATTGGCAGCATTGCACTCCCCCTAGGCTACCAGTCCACCACACTGTATTCAGTTTACTGTCGTCTTTCAAGGTGAAACAATGTCGGATTCGCGCTTGTCCAATTCCGCTGTTTTTTAGCCCCATGCAAAGGGCCCTGTGACCTCTACCCCCTACTAAACCTCGTGTGGAAAAGGGTAAAGGGCTAAGTGACTGCTGTGGAACGTGAACTGGCTAATTTATCAATGAAAATGGTGGACAGTGACTACGATCTTCCTGGTGAGTAAAACAGTGCAAGTGGAAATGTAAATACAGTAATCACTCTAATATCCGGACGCCCAATATCCGAACATCCCCACTATCCGGACATAAGAATGTTTCATACTGTACTTTTTTCCATACTATACTTACCTCATTTCATTCTTGAATGCCCTTTATTGGTGTGAATAGGGTGTTAGGAGCTATGCATGTGCAGTAGGAAGGTGTTTTTCTGAGTTATGCTAGGTTAGGGTCCATAAGTATCAGTCCAGGAGCCAGTCACCAGAATGTTTATTATTGTATGAACCTACTTCTAAACCCTCATTTTATGTTTCTTTTGCATTTATTTCAGTCATTTATGTGCCTTATTGGTGTGATTTGGGTCTTAAATAGGTGCTATGCATGTCCAGAGGGAGTTGTATAGGTGTTTCTCTGAGTTAGGGTCCATAAGTACAAGTCCATAAGCTGGGGCCCAATATCCGGACAGAACCAATATCCGGACCTACCTATGGCTCTGTTATGTCGGATATTGGAGTGATTACTGTACCTGTAATGTGTAAACAGCAAGTGAAAGCAATGAATGTAAATATAAGTGAACAGTGGAAAATAATTTTATAAGTTACTGCAAGTGACAGTGCATAACACAGTGTAAATAAAATAGAAATGTAAATAACGTAAATAAAATAAAGAATGTAGATAGAAATGTAAATGAGTAGTAATATAAGAATATGAGTATATATGCTAGGAGTAATGAAAGTGAAAGTTTCACTGTAGCATGTATGAATACTATGAGTTATGAAAGTGGAAGTGAAAGTGACAGATTCACTCTCAGCGCTAGTATTCGTACTGTATACAGGACGAGAAAGTGAATGCTACGTATTTTACTGAAAGAGAAATTGAATGCCTACAGTGACAATAAACTACTATTACTGAAGGAAACTTATGGATAATGACTGCAGATATATATAAGTGTTATATAATAATAGAAATATAAAGTGTGAGTGTTTTTATGAATAATAAATGACAGAACACCAGCGGCGAACGAGTGAAAGTGGGAAGGACATACGCGCTCGTAATTTTCATTGCTTTCAGTGTTTTATTTTTTTTTTTGGAGTATGGATTCCAAACTATTTGAAAATCATAGAATAGTGTTTCTAGTGATAATATCATTCTGTGGTAATCATATTATGGGGTGTCGGGAAGTGTAAAGTGGAGACTTCGTTACCCAACTTCAGAGGTCTCCACAAGTCCTACGGTACTCGACAAAGGCTCAACAAACATCCCAGGAGAAAGCTGAAGGTATGTGCCATATGCATATGTAATTTTAGTATTCTAGGACTAATAACTGATTTTTGTCTAATAATTTTAGAGAGTCTGTCGAAGCGCGAATGTGCCCGAGAGACGCGCAAGTCAAGCAGAAACAACCCAGTGGTTTATGGGTTAAAAGGCCACAGCCTGTAGCCGGGCCACACGGCAGGAGATGGCCGGTAGCCACTCCCCCGTCAGGTGCTGCTATACCCCCCTACAGGAACCAGCGACGGCCGGTAGCTGCGCTGGGGAGAGAAGGGTATGTCCCCTCTCCTCGTGTAGTTGCCACAGAGGACAAGACACAGGCGACGGCCGGTAGCCGCGCCCATTGGCAGGAGACAGCCTGTAGCCACGCCCATTGGCAGGAGATGGCCTGTAGCCGCTCCTCATTGGCACGTCATCCTCCACACGGGACTTAAGCGACGGCCGGTAGCCGCATTTCGCCTGCATCCCCGTCAGAGAGTCGGGCCCAGGCGACGGCTGGTAGCTGTGCCTACGACGAAGGGACGGCCAGCAGCCGCCCTCGTTTCGTTGCCCACGGGAACCCAGCGACGGCCAGCAGCTGCGCCAGGGAGGAGTACCAAAGCCCCTCGTCCCTTGTGACTCCGCTACGAGAGGGCATTCTGCCATCAGACCTGCTGACCGGCGGGGGTGCAGACGACCCTAATGATATTGTTTATTGATAGTAAGAATAGAATAAAAAGTAAGTCACCAGATCGAAGGGGCTAGTTAAGGCTATATCTAACTCCTGTTCGAAAAGTCTTTCTGCGGCATAATAATATTGTCTCCTGATAGCAAGAATAAAATAAAAAGTAAGTCACCAGATTGAAGGGGTTAATGCAGTCCTCATGTAGCTCATTTACCTTTTTCTGTGGTAGGAGGTGGCAACCATCAACCACACACTTGATACAGTGCTGCCTAATTTCTTCACCTTTATCATTCTTTTCCTGTGTCTGCCCTCCTTTCACTATTTGATCCATCATTCCTGTTACATTTTATTACTCTTCTTTCCACTTCAGGTGGCTTCACATTGAGTGACAAGTCTAATAGTTTGCTGTAAACCAGGACACCAGTTATAACACTAGGTGATAACTATATAACCAACCCATGTGTGTTCGCTATGTGTCAGCAAGTGGGGTGGTGGAGGGTTAATGCCCCTCCCTGTGAAACCGCTAACTCAAAGACAAAACTTCCACCCCTTATGGGATTATGGTGTCTGGCTGTAGATAGATAGACCTTTTCCTGTATGGGTTTCTCTGGCTGTAGTTAGACAGACCTTTTACTGTTAACACAGTTAATTATTGTTAACTATTCTTAGTCTAAATGTAATTCCGAGGCATTGAAAGGATTGCTATAGATACTTATAAATATATTTTAGGGTATACTCAGAGCAGAGAAAGAGTTACAGGGTGCATCTACATTTATTACCTCTAAGATGTAGATGGGGTGAGAGATGCTGATGTTGCCAGTGTTGTGATGATGATGATTAATAATAATAATAAAAGAATAAATAAAACAGGATGATTTCTGTTAGAGTGATTGTTTTTCAGATGTGGACATGGAGCCGTATGCAGATGAAACAGATGTTGTGATGATAATAATTAATGTCAGGACAACTTGCCAAGCCCCGGGATCATATGCTCCTCATGGGGCGACATAGGATTGGATGATGGATGGATGAATAATTTCATTCATTCATTCATCATCTAATCCAGTGTTGCCCCATGAGAAGCATAGGAGCTTGGGGCTTGGCAAGTTGGTTGTGACATTTAAGATGAGAGTGACCAGCCTCTCTCATCCCTGAGTGGCATTATGTGAGCAGTAAACCCCAACCACCCATTGGATTTAAACCTGCACTTGCCCAATCCGATTGGAGCGCCTTAATTACCCACTAAACCACCAGGCGCCATAATTCGGTTATATGTTTAATAAGCACATTGTTAAACATAATTAGTGATAGACTATATGGTTTTCGCCACAAAAGATCCACCATTGACATACTCAGTGTCCTGCCTCATACCATCCATTAATCAATTGACCTACATGGAGAAGCTCATGCAGTAGCCCTTGATATTTCTAAAGCTTTCGACAGAGCATGGCACTGTTCCCTGCTGTCCAAACTCCCTTGCTATGGACTAACATCTTTTGTTCCTTTGATTTCTTCATATGTTAGTGACAGAAAAATGAGTAAAAGTAGATGATGTATATTCCAATTTCCACTCAATTAACGCTGGCGTTCCGCAGGGATCAGTCCTGGCGCCAACCCTGTTCTTGGTTCATATTAATGATCTCTTATCTGTCACCCACAATCCCATCCACTCATATGCAGATGATTCAACACTACATAGTTCATTCACACTCAGACACCCAGTTACAAAGTCTAATATCTCTAACTCTCAACCCAGTACATCCATCTCCATAAATAAAGACTTATCTACGATCAGTGAATGAGGACAGAACAACCTTGTCTCATTTAATGCTAGTAAAACTAAATACAGTATATACAGTTTACTAATAGACAGATATTGCCAGATTCGTATATTACCTTCAGTTCTACTAATGTTCCCATCTCCAAAAGTATTGAAATTCTTGGTGTCTCACTTGACAATGCCCTCAGCTGGACCTTTCATGTTAGATCACTTGCTAAAACCACCTCAAAGAAACTTGGATTATTGTACAGAGTCCGTAACTTCTTCACTGACGAGCAGTTAGCTATAATTTATAGGAGTCATGTGCGCTATCAGCTTGAATATTGCTCATCCTTGTGGAATGGATGTGGAGAGGTTACATTAAAACAACTAGACAAAATTCAGAACAAGGCTGTTAGAATTACAGTAAGACCTTACTATAACGGACTAATTGGGGCCAAAACCATTCCGAAAAATGCGAAATTCCGATAAAAGCAACATCCGGACTTCCCCCTGCTAACCCGAACTTTTTCCAATATATCAGACATTATTCCAGATTGCACCATTGGTTTATAATCTGTTTTGACAACCATTGCAGTACTGTACTGTGTTATACCTTCACTACAATAATCAAATGGTATAACATGTATAATAATACTGTACTGTACACTGATAAAGATGTCTTTTATTTACCTTATTGTGGTGAACATAGCTGAAGTGGTCAGGCAGTCCGGACTGCTTCTGGCTTTATCAGACTTTTTCCGATATATAGGAATTTAGTCCAGTGGCTCCACGATTCCAATAAAAGTGAATTCCAGTCTCTTGAAGTCTGTCATATCGAGGTTTTACTGTATTAACAACCCTGCCATTACAAATAAACTACCTCCGCTACAAGTAAGAAGTAATGTTGCCCCCCTTGCATTATTTTATTGATATTTTTATGGCAAATGCTCAGACAAAGTTGTGTCCATGGTGCCACCTCTCCATGCCTTCCCTCGTGCTGCATGGGCATCTGGTAGTGCTCATGACTGGAATGTCACTCAGCCATATTGCAGAACTTCTTCCTATCAGAATTGTTTCATTCCTCGAACTGCATCTCTCTGGAACTCGCTTCCCCAGAGTTGTTTCCTTCCAAACTTTATTGCAGAACTTCTTCCTATCAGAATTGTTTCATTCCTTGAACTGCATCTCTCTGGAACTCGCTTCCCCAGAGTTGTTTCCCTCCAAACTTAGTCTAACTGTTACAGATATCTTATGAACAGAGGACACCAGTAATCTGGTGTGTGGATTATTTTTTTTTACTCATTTGTTTTTCCTTCCTCTGTTCTGATATTAAAAAAAAAAACTAAAAAAAAAGAACAGGAAACTGTTTGGCTTGTCACTCAGTGCAGAGTCACCTGTAGACAGAAGGAAGAAGAAAGAATGAAGGAAAGAAAGAAAGAAAGACAGAAGAGGAAGGAAGGAAAGAAGAGAGGAAAGGGCAGGTACCTGAGAGCAGCACTACATTAAGTGAGTGGATGGTGAGCGTCCCCACCTACCACTAGTAATAATAATACTAACAATTACCGGTATTAATAAAACAGGATGACTTCTAATAGAGTGATTGCATTTCAGATGTGGACATGGAGCGGTATGCAGATGAAGCAGATGTTGTGATTGTTGGTGGTGGTCCAGCTGGCCTTAGTGCCGCCATCAGACTAATGCAGTTGGCACAGGAAAAAGAACGGGAGCTGAGAGTTATGGTGGTTGAGAAAGCTGCTGATATTGGTAACTTCATTTTGTGCATATATATATATATATATATATATATATATATATATATATATATATGTATCCATCCATCCATCCATCATCCAATCTTACATTTCCCCATGAGGAGCGTAGGAGCCCGGGGCTAGGCAGTTGGTCCCGACATTTAAGATCAGTGACCAGCCTCACTCTTCCCTGAGTGGTATTACATGAGCAATCAACCCCAACCATCCCTTGGATATAAACCTTCACCGGCTCAGTCCGACTGGAGCGCAATAATTACAGGTACTCACTAAAACCACCAAGCGCCAAAATCTGGTAATATGGTTACCACCCAGGGTAGTAAATGCTTTCCTGGTGTACAGGAAACCATTTGGCTTGTCACTCAGTGTAGAGTCACCCACAGGCAGAAGGAAGAGGAAAGAATGAAGGAAAGAATGACAGAAGAGGGAGTGTAAAGTCACCCATAGGCAGAAGGACAAGGAAAGAATGAAGGAAAGAAAGACAGAAGTGAATGGAAGGAAAGAAGGATGGAGAGGAAAGGGCAGACACCCGAGAGCAGCACTACATCGAGTGAGTGGATGGTGAGTGCCCCCACCTACCACGGCTGTACCTGTACACGAGTATGCAGGACTCAATAAAACTCATTTCCGAGCCTTGGTGATCATTTTAATGGCGAAATTCGTTGTTTCCACATCAAAATCTATCATTTTAGAAAAAAAAAAAAAAAAAAAAAAGGTCGAAAAATTTCCGGCACTGGGGTGACCCATAGGGCTAAAAATAGCCAGCATGCGGTGGGATAAATCAACCTAAACGCACAATTTTAGTCTAAAATATCATAAATATCGGTAAAAAAAAAAAAAAAAAAACCCATTGTTCAACCGGGGTTTGGCTATCGCTAGGAGGGGTATAGTGGTATTTCTACCCCCATCATTAAGCCGGGGTATCGCATCTAGGGGCATCATATATCGAGGTACAATAATCTCTCCACTATCTGATGTAATAGAGCCAAAGGCATGTCCAGAAAGTGGTCCCATCCGGAAAGTGGGCCTCTGACTGCTGGACTGGTACTTATGGACCCTAAACAAGCCTAACTTTGAAGGCCACCTAAATAACTCCCTACCAGACATGCATAGCACTTATTTAAACCTATTTAAGACCCTATTCACACCAATATGGACATAAAGCATGAAATAAATGAAAAGGAACCAGAGAATGAGGAATTAGAAGTGAATATGGGAAATACTTAGACCTAGCAGCGTACAGGATACTGTACCGTACTTACAGCATGTCTGTGGCAGCCTCCTCTAACTCTCTAAGGCTCTGGTAGTTGTGAAAATGCTCTTGAAGCACATACAGTAATCTAGTGTTGTGCTACACTTAATTCTTTTGCACTGTGAGTTATAACTGTTTAACACTGCACATTCTTCTTAAACTGAACCACACCAGTTTCAGCCGCCAGTTTCAACAGCCAGTTTGCACTCCACACTCACCCCACAGTTAATCCTTTGCACTCTAAATTCATATTTCATAACACTGCACAACACTGTAAATTCCCATGTGGTCTAGTGTCTAGGTATTGCGGTTTATTCACAAAAAACGAGCACGTGCGGCATCGATTACGATGGACGTCTTCCCTGAACGAAGGTTAGGCAGTAACTGGGACCAGGGTTGCCAGATCTGAACTCGGCCATATTACCAAACTCCTCAGTTTTCATTACCAAATTCTTAAAGGAAGCATTTATTCTTCACTAATTATATATACAAGTGGAAATACATGTAATCACTCTCCTTATAATTAACAGTGTTGATTATTTTCATGCTATATTGGCTAGCAGATTAATCGGAGAGAGCAGACAATCCACCATCTCCATCCTGTGTATCCTCATACATGTGAAAAATCCGTTTGGTATTGCATTATTCTGATTCATTACCAAACAAATATTTCAGTACCAAATTGGCCCACATTTGGTAATGAAAAATACGAAATGGCGACCCTGACAGGGGAGGGGGGAGGAAGGAAGGGGTGAAGGGTCCATGGTGTAACAGCTGCTTGGTGCCGCGCGGCAATTTGAAATTACGGTGGGAAAAAATTTATTTATTTATTTATTTATTTATTTTTTTTATTATTATTTTTTTTTGGGGGGGTTCCGAAGGTCCAGGCCCACAATATCTGGTAAGTGGGAATGTCCGGTAAGTGGGCGTCCGGAAAATACAGGGATTACTGTATTCTGCAAATGAACATACGTAGAATTTACTGCTCTTTATCATGGTTCTTACGGGAAATCGATACGTCCAGTAGTTTCGGAGTAATTGGCCAACAGACGTAGAATACTCCTCACCTGCACGCGAGATAAAAAACATTTTTTCCCTGCCTCACTCACGGCTACGTATTTTTGCTCGTTATGTTTTATTATTTTCTTTTTTTACTCAAAGTATACACGTAAAATATCATAAGGTTTTTGATAGTGCTCTCAGAAACTCGACATGACCACTAGTCTTTTTGCTAGGTTCTGATACTGAATCAGAACTTTCGTCCATCTCATATGTGTGTATGTTAAAAACATTACTTATTTGTGTAAAAAATATTGAACTATAGATATAGGTTAATATACAAAGCAACAAAATACGGGTAACTCACTTCCCCCAGAGATGTTGAGATGCTGGCAGTAGCTTGAAGATGAGGAGTTATGTAGTGTGTGAGCATGTGCGTGTATTTACCTATTTGTAGTATACAGGAATTGAGCAATGCTCGTGTTGTCCTGTCTCCATATCCACATTTATCAAGTCTACCGTTACACACATGAATGTTTTTCTCATGCACCACCTCTTTGTCTAAGTCGTTCCAAATATTTAAGTATTTACCTAATATACCTAATTGTGATATGCACGGAATGTACTATGCTCGTGGGTTTCCGTCGCTGTTTCTCAGTAAGTCGAATTTAACTTTAAACTCGTTTAAGTTTTTAGACTGGACGATCTCTTTGTCCAGGCTATTCCATAAGTCTATACTTCTGTAAGGAAAGCTATATTTCTTGATATCCTTCAAGCAGCTTGACTTTTTCAATTTCATTCCATGTCCTCTTGTTGCTCTCTTATCCCATACAAACAGATCTTCTTTGTCAATTTTATCTATTCCCACCATGGTCCTGAACACCGCAATCATGTCTCCCCTCTTTCTCCTTTCCTCTAAGGAAGGCAAATCCAGTTTTTCCAGCCTCTCTCTGTATGACAGGTCTGTCAGACTGGGGACCATCTTGTTTGCTGTTCTTTGTATTCTCTCAATCTTGTTTATATCTTTCTTTTTGTGTGGGGACCACACTACCGCTGCATATTCTAACGTGGGGCGGATCATGGCCACTATCAATTTTTTCATCATTTCCTCATCCATATAATGAAATGCTACTCTTATGTTAGTCAAGAGTTTATAAGTCTCTCCAACTATCTTGTTAATGTGCTTTTCTGGTGACAAACTATCTTGGACCAGCACTCCCAAATCTTTCTCTTCTCTCCTTTTTGTGATTAATTCATTACCCAACAAATAATTCAGTGATGGTCTCCTGGTACTTTTACCCATTTCCAATATTTTACATTTCTTTACAATAAATTTCATTTCCCACGTCCGGCTCCAATTGTGTATCCTATCCAAATCCTCCTGCAGTATTTTACAATCCTCCTCAACCTCTATCTTCCTCAAGATCTTTACATCAGCATCAAACAGACTTGCATAACTGTTCACTCCATCTACCATATTCATTCATTCATTGCCAGACGCCATGTATCCCAAACGGGGTGGCCAAGGGCTTAGAGTTAACTGTTTTACAGGGAGGGGCACTAATCCTCCACCAACCCCACTTGACACATAGGGATGCCAACAGCATCTGGTGTTCCCAGGCGGTCACCCATCCAAGTACTAATCAGACCCAACGTTGCTTCATTTACGTAAATCAGGAACATTACTGGCACCAACACTGAGCCTTGAGGGACTCCACTTGTTACTTCCCTCCATCCAGACATCTTTTCCTTTATTACTGTCCTCATTTGTCTGTCTCTCAGAAAGTCTCTCATCCATTCCAGAAGTTTCCCCTTTAGTCCTCCTATATATTCTAGTTTCCACATTAGTCACTTATGAGGTACCTTGTCAAAGGCCTTCTCTAAGTCTAAGTACACACAATCCACCCAACCATCTCTCTCCTGTACCACATCAATCGCTCTTGAGTAAAAGCTCAACAAGTTAGAAACACATGACCTTCCACTTCTGAATCCAAACTGACATTCAGCCAAAATATTCATCTCTTCCAGATATTTTATCCATCTGTCTTTCAGGATTCTCTCACACAATTTTGCGACCATGCTGGTTAGAGACACTGGTCTATAATTCAGGGGTTCTTCCCTGTTTCCTCCCTTGTAAATTGGTACCACATTTGCCCTCTTCCATTCTTTTGGCACTTTCCCCTCTTCCAGTGAGCATACAATTAAGCTGTGAATTTTATCTGCCAGTTGTTCTCTGCATTCCTTCAGTACCCAATTAGAAATTCCATCAGGTCCTGGGGCTTTCCTTACATCTTGAGTTTCCAGTAATTTATACACTTCCTGTACCTCCACTTTTATATCTTTCATCACCGGAACATTTCTAATCACTCCCTCCCCTTCCACAAGCTCCTTTTCTTTAGTGAAAAGTGACTGGAAACGTTTGTTCATTATTTCTGCTTGCATTGCCGCATCCTTAAAGACCTCTCCTTCTACTTTCAGCTTGGTGATTCCTTCCTTTTGTTTCAGTTTGCCATTAACAAATCTATAAAACAGTTTGGGTTCATCCTTGCATTTGTCAATTATACCTTTTTCAAAATTCCTTTCTTCTTCTCTACGTATTCTTGTGTATTCATTTCTTGTTCTTTTATAATCTTCCTTTGTTCTGTCGTTACCTCTCTTTCTCCAATTGTTCCACGCCTTATCTCTCTCTTTTTTTGCTATCATACACCTTCTATTAAACCACTCCTTTTTCCTGTTTTCTTTCCCTCTTACTCTTGGTACAAATTTTTCCACTCCCAAATTATAGAGGTCTAGAAAGATATCACACTTCCTCTGTATCTCTCTTGTTTCTCTGAATTTTCTCCAATCCGCATTTTCAAAAAAGTTTCTCAATCCTGTAAAATTTGCTTTCCCAAAGTTGTATCTTCCCTGTCTATGAAGCTCGTCTCTTGGCTCGACATTTCCTATTAACATCTGGAACTCAATGACCACGTGATCACTTTTTCCCAAAGGACAGAGATATTCCAATGATTCTGTTACATCGGGTTCTTTGGTGAACAGTAAATCTAACCTTGCTGGTGTGTCCTCACCTCGAAACCGTGTCTCTTCTTTGACCAATTGCATCATCACATTATTCATTATTATATTTAATAACATAGTACCCCACGAATCCCCGCCGCTTCCCGAGTACCATTCCTCCCAGTTCACCTCTTTACAATTAAAGTCACCCACCAAAATTATATTATTGCTTTTCTCAATTATTTTTTGCAAGTAGCTAGCCATATCTGAAAACATCTCATGGTATTCGTCATCCTTCCATGCTCTCGTCTTTGGGGGAACATACACTACCGCCATATCTCTCTTAACATTCTCTCCAGTTTCTAATTTCATATATATCACTTCAGCCCTGCCTTCTCCCATTTCCACAGTATCTACATTTATGTTGTTCTTCACTGCTATCATCACTCCTCCTCCCTTTTTTTCTTTTCTGTCTTTTCTCCACAGTTTGTATTTACCATCTCCCAAATGAACATCAATATCTTCTCTTAATTTGGTCTCTACAAAGCACATGACATCAGGTTCATGTTCTCTCAAGAAATCATTAATTTCGATCCTTGTCGATATGAAACCATCAACATTAGTATATATCTATCTATCTATCTATCTATAGCCCGACGCCCTAATGCCGCACAGGGTGGCCGCAGACAAAACGCCTCCAAGTCACTCTGTCACCCACCATTTGACTCCCCTCCCCCCAACTCACTCCCCCCTCCCTCATATACCTCTCAACTCCATCCCTCCACCTCATCCTTGGTCTACCCCTCCCTCTCCCTCCCTCCACCTCACCTACATACACCCTCTTAGTCAGTCTTTCATTCTCCATCCTCTCCACATGTCCAAACCACCTCAGTGTATTTCTCCTAATCTTTTCAACCACATCCACATCTACCCCACAACGTTCCTTCACTTCTTCATTCGTCAACCTGTCACTCCACATGCTCCTCTCAAGTTTGGTGAATGAATTTGGGACAGTGTGTAGGAGGAGGAAGCTGAAAGTTAATGTAAACAAAAGTAAAGTTATGGTGTTTGAGAGGAATGAAGTCACAGAGTGTGCAGTGAGGTTGGATGGTGAGGATATGGAGAATGTGAGTGCATTCAAGTACTTGGGTAGTGTGATGAGTAAGGATGGAACTTTGGGGGATGAAGTACGTGAAAGGGTACAGCAGGGAAGGAAGGTTGTTGGCACACTGAAAGCAGTGATGAGAAATAGGGAGGTGAGTATGGAAGTTAAGAAGTCACTGCATGATGGTATTGTGATCCCTACCCTGACATATGGAAGCGAGGCGTGGACCTTGCAAGAGGGGAACAAGTCAAGAGTGAGAGCAGTGGAAATGAGTTACTTGAGTTACTTGAGTATATATCACCTTCAAATTATTTTTGACATTATTAATACCCTCTTCTCTCCTCTCTGTCCGTACCACTTCCTCAGCTTCTGATCTTTCACAACCATCCCCCTTAGTTTCCTTCACTTCTATTTCCTTAAATACCATTTCCTTACTTTCATATCCAATACTCTCCAAAAAAAAGTATTACATTCTTCCTCTGTCCTCTTATCATTTTTTTCCTTTACTTCTTCCTTTAATGATTTTAAAACTTCTCTTTCTTCTTCATTCAGATCTTTTCTTATTATAATATTTTCCATCCCCGCCTCTTTGCTTAATTTCCAGGTCACTTTAAGTATCTCATTTATTACACTTTCTGATGTAAACTTGACTCTCATTGGTCTTGTTTCCCCTTTCTTGTAAGGCCCTATCCTCCTTACTTCCTCAATTTCTTTTACCCACTTGTCTCCTTCGGGGTCAATCTTGCCTAATATTCCTCTCACCATGTTCGTGTCTCTCTCGAGTCTTAGGAACCTAACCTTTTCTTCCTCTTCCCTGTTTCCAAATACTACCACACATCTGTTCCTTTCTACAGTTTCTCTCACTATTTTCTCTTTTTTCTTCAGTATTTTCACTACATTTTCTTCCATTTCTTTCTTGTTCATTTCCCTTTCTTCCTGGATGATCTCTCTTAAGCTGACCACTTCTTTCTCTTCTTCTTCTACATGTGCCCACTTTGCCTTATGTTCTTCTAATACATTACTGACCTTCTCTGTTTTATTAGTACTCTCTTCTAGTTTCCCCCTCAGTTCAACATTTTCCCGCTTCAAATTCCTAATCTCTTCATTGGCTGTTTCATTGGACTGGATCAGACTCTGTATGTTGGTTTCCGTATTTACTGACACATCCTTTATCACTAGATTCTCTACTTTCTTTTCGAGTTCACTAATCCTCATAATTAATGTTTTAACCAGGTCCATGACATTGGTATTAGCATCAAATCCTTGAAATTCCAGTCCCTCATTGTTTATATTTTTGGCCATGTTTGATGTTGGTTAAATACCAAAACAGCTGTTACCGAAAAAAAAAAAACTACAAACATTCATGTACAATCTAGTCAGTAAATCTTTACATTTTTGGTAGTCTATTAACTTTCATTATTTTGAATTTAAAACAAGAGTGTGTGTGTCTGTGTCTGTGGCTGTGGCATATTTTCTTCTCTCCTTGCGATACATTTGCCTAAAACACACGCAGTGCACACAATAGATCTCTCCACGAACATTCGCTGCACAACATACGTATGTGTATGTGGCTGTGGCATATTTCCTGCCTCTGACACTTGCGCTATGTTTTAGCTAAGTCAGTCAGTGCATGAAATATTTGTCTGTGAACACTCTCTGCACTATTTTACATGTATGTTTCACACTAAAAAATACACAATATAAAACACAATCACATGATTCCATCTCAACCTCCTCTATTATGCCCGACTCTATGGTGTTCGTGACCGCCTGTTTCCTTAGCGACTGTTGCATATCTCTGTGGCATGCATAATGCCTGCTGTGGTAGGTCAGTTATTTCACCAATCCAGGCACTATATGTTTCACAGATATAAGTATTGGCATTACCATATGAAGGTAAAATACTCACATCATTTACGGGCAGGGTGAAGCAGAGTGGAAACCTCGTTATAACATAACACACTCCTGCCTGTAGGCTTAACGGCTGGTAACAGGCCCCAATTATTTACAGACAATATATCTATGTTCCATAGACAAAATCACTTCACATTGTAGTAAAAAACACTGTACAATCACAATATTTCAATAATGGCTTCTGCCTCGGGTGGGAGGGGGAAAATGGCGAGTTTAAAGGGATGCTGACAGCTGCGCTACTCTCCTGCCCGGCTGGTCGTGAGATACTGAGATATTTCTGCTATGCATTGTCTCATCAGAGCAGTCACAGTGTTGCCAAATGCTTACCTCGGAAAAGAGATGCACACGCTAGAATGCAGTTTTTTATAATGCCCTAACTCAACATCATTGACACCGAAACAGTGAAGTGTCGTTCAAGGCTGGCAGCTATGAAGGGGTTAATGGAATATTGTATGAAAAATTTAAAATGGGCGCAGTGCACAGTGCTGCACTTGCTTGCTGAGAGAAAACGAACTAATCCCTCTCTGGTAAACAAATTTTCGCGTGCTTCTCAGTTGAGTCCACGTCCTTCCTCTCCTCACAGCCTCGTTGTACGTGAGGATATTTTCACAGCCCTTCACCTTTTCGTATTGTTTCGCCATGCCTCCTAAGCGCCCTGCATCATCTCCAGCATTGGGGGAGCCTGCTGCAAAGAAGCAGCTGCACCGTACTCTATTTCTGGAAAGGAAATTGGAAATTATAAGACCCCATGAGGAGGGGCAGGGAGTCTCGGAGATTGGGCGTGCTTTAGGCCTTGCTGTTTCCACCATTGGGACTGTGGCGAAGAAAAAGGAGATGTACAAGAATATGGCCACCTCCTTCTCTACAATTGTATACAGGTATTGCTTACTTCTTAATAGGGGGGGGTAATGTTTAGGTGGGGGTCCGAGGGGGTCCTGGGACGCATCCCCCCATTTATATGTATATTTCAGTGGGGAAAATTGTTCTGATATACGAAATTTCGAATTACGAAAGTTTTTTTTGGTCCCTATCTCTTTCGTATATTGAGGACTCACTGTATATAAACATTTTGTTAGTGCTTGTTGAATGCTCTACAACTTTCATTAAACAAGCATTGACAAAATGTTTATATATCTGTGAGAAATCAACATTAAATAAATGAGGGAATCATAAGATATGGGAATTTATTTTCTCTCTCTCTTTTTTTTTTTTTTTTTTTTTTTCATTAGGAAGTTCATTTATTCATTTTTAACGTGTATCAATTTCATAACAACACAGTTATAAATAAGGGCAGGGGAGAAAGTTGAATGATGCAGCCAAAAATCGTGGCAAAAAAATACCGCAACCTGTATGGTTGACGCAGCCTGAGTCGAAAAAGTGCGAGTGGTTGGATTTCATATACTGCAACATATATGGTTGGATGCAACCAGGATCGAAAAAGTGCGAGTAGTTGGATTTCACGTGGATGCAGTCTGCGTCGAAAAAGTGCGAGCTGTTGAATTTTTTACCAAGCCCTCATGTATAAGGGGGTAAATGGATGTCCGTGCTTTTTGCCAAGGCCTATGATGCACCGCTGGAAATTGTTCGGTGGCAAACAGCCCAACCAGTCACTCTCAGACCCAGAGAGACATGCTGGTGTTCGTGGCATGCGTTCAAGAAGTTAATCACCTTTCTTATATCCTCGTGGCTCTCTCCATGGAGAAGTCTTCTATCTATCTATTGCCAGACGTCTCAATCCCGTTTGGGGTGGCCACAAACAAATTGCCTCCAAGTCGCCCTGTCCCCCGCCATTTCACTGCCTTGCTCCCAACTCACACCCCCCTCTCTCATATACCTCTCCACCCCATCCCTCCATCTCATCATCGGCCTCCCCCTCCCTCTTTCCCCCTCCACCTCACTCACATTCACTCTCTTCATCAGTCTTTCACCCTCCATCCTCTCCACATGGCCAAACCACCTCAGTGTGTTCCTCATAACGCCTCCTATCACATCCACATCCACACCACAACGCTCCTTTATATCCTCATTCGTCAGCCTCTCTCCATGTGACTCCACAGGCTCCTTTTAAATAACTCATTTCCACTGCTCTCACTCTTGACTTGTGTCCTTCCAACAACGTCCAAGCTTCACTTCCATACGTTAGAGTTGGTATCACAGTACTGTCATGTAGTAACTTTTTCACTTCCATGCTCACTTCTCTGTTTCTTATCACTGCTTTCAAAGAACCAGCAACCTTTCTTCTTCCCGGCTGTACCCTTTCAAGCACTTCACCTTCCAAACCTCCATCCTTACTCATCACACTACCCATGTACTTAACGTACTCACATTTTCCAATTCCTCACCATCCAACCTTGTTGTACATTCACTGACTTCACCTCTCTCAAAGACCATCACTTTACTCTTCCCTACATTCACCTTTAGATTCCGTTTCTTACACACTCTCCCAAACTCATCCACCAAGCCTTGCA
This sequence comes from Coenobita brevimanus, assembly GCF_032717465.1. NCBI lineage: Eukaryota > Metazoa > Arthropoda > Malacostraca > Decapoda > Coenobitidae > Coenobita > Coenobita brevimanus. The sequence goes on from NC_137038.1 coordinate 8,404,258, forward strand.
GCTCCCCTTCGTCTTCACTCAACAACACAGTATCATCTGCAAACAACAGTACAGGGAGTTTCCAAACACTATCCTCTCTCACCAGGGCCACTCCAACATCCACTACCCTACCTTGTACCTCTTTTATTACCCCATCCATGTACAGATTGAACAACCATGGAAACATGACACATCCCTGTTTCAACCCAACTTTCAAAGAGAAAAATTCACTTAGTTCACCATCCACATGCACTGCAGCCTTCGCACCATCGTACATACTCTTCACAGCATTCAACAACTTCCCATCTACTCCATATATTCTTAACACTTTCCACAATCCTTGTCTATCCACCCTGTCATATGCTTTCTCCAAACCATGAAAGCCGCATACAACTTCTTTCCCTTCTCTAGAAACTTTTCCACTAAAGATCTAAGAATGAATATCTGATCTACACAACCTCTTCCCTTCCAAAAGCCTCCCTGTTCTTCTCCAACTAATTTCTCTGTTCTTTCTCTAACTCTGTCAAAAAGTATTCTACCATACACTTTTCCTATTATACTAAGAAGACAAATGCCCTTATGATTACCACACACTTCTTTTTCCCCTTTTCCTTTGTACAAGGGAATAATTATACCTGACTTCCAATCCTCCGGGACTCTACCTTCCTCCCAGGCCAATCTGCACATCTTCCACATCCATTCTACTACTATCTCTCCCCCATGCTTCAGCATTTCACCACACACTCCATCAATTCCTGGGGCTTTCCCCGATTTAACTTTCTTCATTGCTTCCACAACTTCTATCCTACTGATTTCTTCCTGTCTTCTCACCTCCCTCCTTCTCCCAGCCATTCCCCAGCCACTTATACTCGCATTACTTCCATCCTCTATGTTCAACAATTCCTTAAAGTGTTCTCTCCATCCGCTCACTTTTTCTCCCTTCTCCACTAGTAATCTGCCATTTTTATCTTTCACTCCCCTGCTAACTTCACTTCCACCCTGTTTTATTTTTTTCACCTCTTTCCAGAACATTTTCTTACAGTCCCTCCACTTTACACTCAAATTCCTTCCAAATTCCTCATCCACTCTCTTCTTACTCTCTCTTACTAATCTTTTCACCTCTCTCTTTCTTTCTACATATAACTCTCTCCTCCGCCTCTCAACTTCTTCTACGCCCCTATGTCTCATCCATTCATTGTATGCTTTCTTCTTTTGTACCACAGCCTGTCTCACCTCTTCAATCCACCACGCTGTTCCTTGCTTCCCCCTCCGTCTTCTCTTCCTTCCACACACCACATCACATGCTGCACATATTTCTTCTGTAAATATCCTACACACACCTTCCACGTCTCCCATCCGCTCCAATTCATATTTGCCCAATCGTTCCTCCACCTCTCTCTTATACTCTGCCTTTTTCTCATCCTCTTGTAACCTTTCCACTCTCCTTGCAACTACTCCTTCCTCTCGTCTTTCCCTTCTATTCCTCCATCTTACTTGAATCCTAATTCTGGCCACCACCAAGTAGTGGTCAGAAAGTCCACTCCCCCAACGTCTATGTGCTCTTGCATTCATTACACGTCTTCTCATCCTTTCATCCACACACACATAATCAATCATTGCCTTCCTTTCATTCAGTTCATCACCCACCCTTCTCATCACTCGCCATGTATACCTGTGGACCATTTTATGCCTGAAGAGGGTATTGGCTGTCTCCAACCCCCTCCCAGCACAGTGTCCAGTAACGCACTCCCATTCTCATCTATCTTAGCAGGCACACCCCATTCACCAACTATTCCATCCACCTCCACATTCCCAACTTTACCATTCATATCACCGATCAAAAACACTCTCATTCCTTCCAGACTTTTCCATGCACACTTCTACATTTGTCCAGAACTCTTCTCTCACTCTTCTAGCACGAACTTGTGTTGGCGCATACACACACACAATCGCCCACATGTGTATTCCAACTTTCAACTTTACCCACACAATCCTTGACCCAACTGATCCATACTGTCTTATGCTTTTCTTCCATCTTTTACTCACAACTATACATACTCCTTCCTTTGCCCTCTCATTCTCACCTACTCCTGCACATACAGTGCTCGTCAGAAGTATTCAGCGTTGTCCGCCGGGCGCGCAATACTTATGGCCAAAAAAGAATCACCCATTTTTGGGGGTAAGAATTGAGCCACAAGTTTGAGCTCCGAGCATGACGTCACGGTAGCCTGGGGCCTTCTGACGCGCTGGTTGGTTCCCGCCTCAGTCGCCCACGGGCTGCCTGAGAGAGAGGAACTCCGCCGAGTGTCCCTCTCAAATTGCGCCATTTTTTACCGAGTGTCCCGCAGTGTTTTGGCCTTCAAAACTTTGTTATGGCACCTACCCGTGAACTATCAAGTGAAATCATATCCCAGATCATTGCTCTAAAGGAGGCAGGCCACCAGACAAAGGAAATTAGTGAATTGGTTGGTGTGGCACGATCGACAGTGCGTCGTTGGTGTGCGCGGTTTCGGGAGGAAAACAGTGGTGAAGTTCCCACAAAGAAACCAAGGTCTGGTAGGCCTAGGAAAACTTCCCCAAGGTCTGTTAATGTTTTAAAACGTGCAGTGGAGTTTAATCCTCGTGTGAGTGCAAGGAAAATTAAGGAGAGCAACCCAGAAGTGTTTGGTGAGGTGTCAGTGAGAACAGTGTCTCGTAGGGTGCATGAGCTTGGTTACACAAGTCACAGGCCTGTGAAAAAGCCTCTTCTCTCTAGCAGCCAGAGAATTCGTAGGCTTGCCTTTGCTAATAAATATCTAAATTGGGGTGAGGAGCAATGGTTGTCAGTGTTGTGGTCTGATGAGGCAACGTTTAGTGTTACCTGTAACAGAGGAGCATGCAAAGGTAGTGACCCACTTGACCCACGGTATGTAGAAAGCACAGTTAAACATCCTGATTCACTCATAGTATGGGGTTGTTTTTCAGGGAAGGGTTTGGGGAAGCTTGTTGTACTTCCCAAGAACCTCAGAGTGAATCAGGATGTTTACCTGGAGCTTCTGTGTGATCATTTACCAGACTCCTTCGAGCTAACAGGTGCACGAGTGTTTCAGCAGGACGGTGCACCTGCTCACAAGGCCAAATCGGTCACCAATTGGCTTCGTGACTGCGAGGTATCATTCATGACAAACTGGCCAGGAAATAGCCCAGACCTCAACCCGATTGAAAACCTCTGGTACCTCGTAAAGAAGAGTCTCCAAGGGAAGGACGTGAGCTCTCTGCCTAAGCTGGAAGCCGCCATTCGTGACTCCTGGGACAAAATACCGCTCCAGCACCTCAGGAGCCTCGCCCTTTCACTTCCAAGACGTCTCAGGTCCGTGAAGAAACGTAAAGGCTACCCTACGAAGCACTAAAGGTAAATAAAATGCATTATTTATATGTTTTTTCAATGTTGAAAGGTTTGTTTCTCAGGAGGGACGCAGGGCGCTCCATACTTCTGACGAGCACTGTATACCCCATCCATACTCCCATTCTCTCACACTTTCTCCTCTCCATTTTGTTTCAGTTATTCCACATACATCCACTTTCGCACCATCAAGCACCTGGAGAATCTCTCTCTCTTTCACCTCATCATTCGCTCCTCTTACATTCCATGTACCCATTACCAAGTCCTTTGTCTGGTCCTTGGTCATTATCGTTTGGTCAGTCCTTTTCCGAGGCTTCTTGTTTGTTTTTTTAGTTAGTTGTTTTCCGGGGAGGGGCACTAACCCTCCGCCAACCCTTTTAATCATCTTTTATGACGAGCAGGGATACTGGGGGAGTATTCTTGAAAAACCCCCCTACCCTCAATGCTAAATGTGAGTGTTCGGCAGTGTTCCCCATCGCACCTATGGATCCCATGACCACAGGATGTAGAAGTTAGGATTTTATACCCGGTGTTAAGGATGACCCCCAGAGGTTTAAGAATCGTCATGTACACCGGCAAGTACGGTAACATAGAAAGAAAGACTGAGTTATGGAAATTACCGGTATGACATTTCTAGCACCTTAACCTTGTACTGGACTTCATTAGTACAATATTTCTGGTGCTAGTAAACTTTTGGTATTTTTGTTATAATGATGTCATTTGTCTGCAGGTTAATGCATGCAAATTCTTGACAGTCAGATGGAAGTGGTGCTGTCTTATTTTGGGGGTCAACTTCCTCAGCAGATATAGGCCTGAACCTGAATTACACCTCAGAATTTTAGGGGTCGACTTATACTCTGGGTCAGCTTATGCACCAAAATATATGGTATATACACCCAGGTGGTATGTAAATTTCATACTTCAAGTATTGTCATTTTAAACCATTTTCTACCACCCATCAACCTCTTTATTTATTTATTTATATATATTTTTAGTGTGTGTGGTGGTTGCGAGAGTTGTCTGATGTCCCATATCTGTTCAGTATACAGTACAGAGTTATCGCATTATCCATTTATACTGTAATTGGTTCTGAACCCCTGAGATGAGAATTGCAAATTCATGAAACAAATGCCTAACCATATGCTTTCCCCCCCTTCCCCCCCCCCAATAAATGCTCTTAATATTAACCTTTTCTATAAATGGTCACCCTACTAATTTTTCTTCTTTTTTTTTTTTCTCCCCCCCCAGGAGCACACACACTCTCTGGTGCCTGTCTTGAGCCACATGCCTTGGAAGAATTGTTTCCTGACTGGCGAGAGAGAGGTGCACCCTTAAACACTCCAGTCAAAAAAGACATGTTTGGATTCCTTACAGAGAAGGGTCGCATAAATATACCCATACTTCCTGGTGAGCAATGAGTGTAGCATTAGTTGTTGTTGTCATCATCATCATTGTTATCCTAGCTTTAAGTCTCACCAAAAAAATGGGATGTAGTAGAATCAGGAAGCAATTATTACGACTACCTCTAGCCAGGTGACTGAGAGACCTAGGAACGTGCTATAAAGGGAAGGGGGGGTTAGTTTAAGGTAGAGTTACGACCGTACAGTAGTTTCCCTGTAGTTTTACTGTAATGCACAACAAACATCACAGTCATAATTCTTATTATATTTACAATACAAACAGAGGAGAAATAAAAACAGCAGCAACTGTACAGTACATACCACAAGTTGAGATGAAACATGGCTGCTGGGGCAAGGCTTTGGGAGGGAGATGTGAGTGGGCAGCACTTTGTTGATCCAGATTCTGTGTGCTGAATTCTGACTAACTACAGGTTAACAAGGAGCTCTCTAAGGTTTCTTGTGAGCTCAGTTTATCCTGAGAATTGGTTAAAATAGACTGTCTTTCCTTCTGGTTATTCTGGATTAAGTGATTGTTACTATGGTACTTTATTATTAGGACCAGCAGCTGTGGTTATGTTAACATACTTGTGGATTAAAGGATATAATATGCAAAATTGGTTGCCGAGAGGAAAGATGTTATAAATCCTCTGCCACTTAGAACAGGCCTATAACCTAAGCTGTCCAGTTGTAATTTTTTAACTGTTACATAGAACTGTGCTATCTGTAAAATGAACCTACACCAAAAGGATTCACACAGTATTCATCATCATCCCAACATTCTTTCCCACTCATGGATGGTGTGATGTAGGACCCAGAGAGCAGGAAAAAACCTTATTGATGGAGATGTACTCAATGCCCAGTTAAATGGACCACACTTTCACTCACCATCCTGAAATACTACCAGGGATGCCGATGCACAACCATGGGAACTACATTGTACGTCTGGGCCATCTGGTAAAGTGGCTGGGTGAGCAGGCAGAAGAACTGGGTGTGGAGATTTACCCTGGAACCCCAGCCTCCGAAATACTCTACCACCCTGACGGTTCTGTGGCAGGCATCGCTACCAGTGATGTGGGCATTGCTAAGGATGGCTCTCCAAAGGTACTGTGTTTTGTTTTAGGGCTTTATACAGCTAGCTGTAACTTAAAATACTCAACCATTCAGATGGGGTTGTGGCAGGCATCACTAAGAACAGCTCTGATACGGTACTTCATTTATTTTGTTTGCTTTGAAAGGCTTTACAACACTTCTGAGATACAGTACTGGACTCTGTTTAGTTTTGATAGGCTTTTTACAGTAAGTCCTCACTTATAATACTCAACCACCTTGATGGTTTTATAACAGGCATTGCTCTGGTCAGCTCTCAGGTACAGTGAGTCCTTTTTATAGGTCATATGTTTTATGTCCCCCCCTTTTTTATTATTAACCTTTTCATTCCAGTGATATAATATTCATTTTATTCTTGCTTTTACACTATTCATTTTATTCTTGGTTTTACACTTAATTTATTAATTAATTTATTTATATGTGGTAGGTGGGGGCGCTCACCATCCACGCACTCGATTTAGTGCTGCTTTGGGTGTCTTCCCTTTCCTCTCTTCCATCCTTCCTCCTCTGTTTTTCTTTCCTTCGCTCTTTCATCTTTCCTCTGCCAACGGGTCACTTTACACTTTATCTTCTGTTTTCTTTCCATCATTCTTTCCTCTTCCTTCTGCCAATGGGTAACTCTACATTGAGTGACATGCCAAATGGTTTCCTGTACCCCAGGAAACCATTTACTACACTGGGTGGTAACCTTATAGCCAGTTTATGGCACTTGGTGGTTAGTGGGTAATTAACGGTGTTGTAGTCAAGACCAGACCCTCCAAGACCAAGACCAGACCCTCCGAGACCAAGACCAAGACCAAAACAAGATCCTCCAAGACCAAGACCAAGACCAGACCCTCTGAGACCAAGACCAAGACCAAGAGGTCGAGGAGTTTCTGGGAAGACAGTTACTAAGAAGAATGAAAGAGAGAAGAGGGCAATGGGGATAATTCCCAGGACCAAAACTCAAGAGTATGGAGGGACCAAGGCCCACACCAGGACCGTGACAATTTTTCTTCTTTTTCTGGTCTGTGTCAAATGTTTTCCAGGCAGCCCAGGGCGTGGTCATAGCTCTCTACGGTCCTGCACACCTATGTTACGGCTTTTGAAAGTTAAGTTTTTAAACTTCTGAAAGTATGGTTTTGAAGTTATAATGTGTGGGGTTGCATACTTTGTCAGTGCCATCGTACTCATGGATAGCTGTATCATCCTCATGCAAAAGCTGGTTTTTGGAAGACTAATTTTTGCACTTCCCTCCGAGCTTTACTCATGCCCAAATGTTCCATACAGAACATATTCATCTTTTGTTTCTCGTGAACAGTCGAAGGGGACTACCTATTTTTAAGGATAATTACACAAGAGACCGAAGGGGTTTCGGGATACAGAGGTGGGAAGCAAAAATTTTTTCATAAATATAAAATATATACAGTAGTTTACTTCCGTAAGTGCTCCAAATGCTTCTTACAGTCGTACCTACAATTTGTTTAAGAGAACAGTTTTCACTGACTTTCATTCTTAAAAGGGGCCCTCATTCGATTCTGGTCACTGCCCTTCTTGCTACTACAGATGATTTATTAGCTCCCAGGTATGGTCCCCCCCCCCCTACTTTAGTGGGGCTAGAAATGCCACTGGGCCACATGGCCATGGCCCCCCGCTTATAGCTAAGTTGTATGAAACATGAGGGTGGCTGTGAAACTATCAATCTATCTATCTATTGCCAGACGCCTCAATCCCGTTTGGGGTGGCCACAAACAAATTGCCTCCAAGTCGCCCTGTCCCCCGCCATTTCACTCCCCTGCTCCCAACTCACACCCCCCTCTCTCATATACCTCTCCACCCCATCCCTCCATCTCATCCTCGGCCTCCCCCTCCCTCTTTCCCCTTCCACCTCACTCACATACACTCTCTTCGTCAGTCTTTCACCCTCCATCCTCTCCACATGGCCAAACCACCTCAGTGTGTTCCTCATAACGCTTCCTATCACATCCACATCAACACCACAACGCTCCTTTATATCCTCATTCGTCAGCCTGTCTCTCCATGTGACTCCACAGGCTCCTCTTAAATAACTCATTTCCACTGCTCTCACTCTTGACTTGTGTCCTTCCAACAATGTCCAAGCTTCACTTCCATACGTTAGAGTTGGTATCACAATACTGTCATGTAGTAACTTTTTCACTTCCATGCTCACTTCCCTGTTTCTTATCACTGCTTTCAAAGAACCAGCAACCTTTCTTCCCTGCTGTACCCTTTCAAGCACTTCACCCTCCAAACCTCCATCCTTACTCATCACACTACCCAAGTACTTAAACGTACTCACATTTTCCAATTCCTCACCATCCAACCTCGCTGTACATTCACTGACTTCACCTCTCTCAAAGACCATCACTTTACTCTTCCCTACATTCACCTTTAGATTCAGTTTCTTACACACTCTCTCAAACTCATCCACCAAGCCTTGCAGCTCCCCTTCGTCTTCACTCAACAACACAGTATCATCTGCAAACAACAGTACAGGGAGTTTCCAAACACTATCCTCTCTCACCAGGGCCACTCCAACATCCACTACCCTACCTTGTACCTCTTTTATTACCCCATCCATGTACAGATTGAACAACCATGGAGACATGACACATCCCTGTTTCAACCCAACTTTCAAAGAGAAAAATTCACTTAGTTCACCATCCACACGCACTGCAGCCTTCGCACCATTGTACATACTCTTAACAGCATTCAACAACTTCCCATCTACTCCATATATTCTGATTTCTTCTAAAAAGGTCACAGAAGTCACTGCAGGCCTCTGTGATAGCCATTTGGAAACTCTGGTTATGACTCAAAAGGTTGGAAACCACTGATGTCTGATTTGGGCCCCATCGCTCCAAAATCCTGGCTGTGCCCCTGTAAGGGAGGAAATATATTTACAAAATTTAATGTGTGTGAACAACTGAACATCTAGGTAAAATATTTCTGCTTTCATTGTTTCATTGGCATGAAAGAACAATCATAGGAAAATAGAAATTTTTGTGGATATGTTTTCCTAGTGAACTAGCAAAACCTGTGGTGTACATGTACAAAGGGTGCGGGGACTGCACACACCATACACTTATACAAAGTGCATGGAGGTGAACAGAGCTGCAAATATGCGTCCGTGCAAACGGAGATTATCACTGCGAGAATGGCCACGTCATGCATGCTCTCTCTACTTGCACGCACTCTATCGGCGCTTACAGGGCTCAGCTCGTGCATCATCACTGCAGCGCTAGCCAGACAGTATCTATAGACAGTACAACACTGTATGGCGCGCCATGAATTGAATCAGCCATGATTTTTCTCCATGTACGATTGTAAATTCTGACCTTCCTCATGCCACGAGACACTTTGTAATGCTGGTCTCGACCTGGTCTCGAGCCAAAACTCTGAGACCAGAAGCTTTGAGACCAAGATCAAGACCAAGACCACATCAAGCGAGACCAAAATCAAGACCAAGACCACATCAAACTGGTCTCGAGACCAGTACCGGTCTTGAGACCTACAACACAGGTAATTAAGGTTCTCCAGTCGGATTGAGCCTATGTAGGTTTATATCTAAGGGGTGGTTGGGGTTTATCGCTCATGTAACGCCACTCAGGGATTAGTGAGGCTGGTCGCTCTCACCTTAATTGTCATGACCAACTTGCCTAGCCCCAGGCCTCTACGCACCTCATGGGGCGACATAGGATTGGATGATGGATGGATGGATATATTTATGTATTTATTTCTTACTGAGGTTTTTGACCGGGTTAAGTGTCCCTTAGATTCCCCTATCTAAAAGCACTAAATCATGGCAGACGCTTCGGAGGACCTAATACCTGCCCAGGGCCCCAACTAAATGGGCAGATTTGCATGGCCATGTGAAATGTGTGAGGTGTGAATGAGGAGAGCAAGAGTGTGGAAGTGGTGAATGTGTTCAGGAGTGCAAGATATGCCGTGATGGCATTGTGTGAAACAAAGACGAAAGGGTGTAAAGTGGAGGAGTGGGAAGGCATAAAATGCGTAAGGTCAGGCATGAATGGGTGAGGAAGATGCCAGGAAGGAGTTGCTTTGTTGATGAATGAAGTGTGGCAGAGTGGAATGAAAGACTACAAATATGTCAGCTCGAGATGTATGAATGTATGTCAAGTTCAAGTTTGAGAAGGTGAAAATGACAGTGATTGTGGCATATGCACTGTATGATGACAGGAGTGACACAGATACAGACAGGTTTTGGGATGAGCCAGATGAAGTAGTAGGAGAAATACCCAGGAGTTATAAAGTGTTTGTAATGGGCAACATGAATGGGAGAGGAGGCACTGGTCCTGTGAATAATATAATGAGTAATAATGGAGTACCAGGAGAGAATGATAATGGGGAGCAACTGAAGGACATGTATCAGGAAAGGAGGTTGTGCATTTGTAACTTATTTCAAACACAAACGTTTCGTTTCGTTTTCGTTTTTAAAGGCTCCAACATGCTTGCATGTGTCGGCCTTGTTCACCTAATGGCGGCTCTCCACGCTGCACGATCCTTTGCAGCCTCCCTGTTCAGTCCCTTAACGCTGAGGTCACACTTAATGACCTCGTCCCATGTCTTTCTCGGTCTACCCCTCATAACCCCACCCCCAATATTAACACTTCTCACCTTCCTCACCCAATTACCATCCCCCATCCTCTCCACATTTCCAAACCATCTCAATCTACCCCTCCTCATCACAACACCAATACACTCCAGTCCCATCCTACCTCTCAACTCTTCCTTCATAAACCCAGCCCCTCCAGGCCTTGGACGCAGGGACGCACTGCACATCCACCTAATCATTGTCATTTCTGTACGTCTGATCTGGCGAATATCTTCCTCCTTCACTGCCCAGGTGTCACTACCATACAGCATTACACTCCTAGCACATGCTGCATACAAAGACCCCTTAGCACATAGGGAGAGTCCTCTCAATGTCAGGAGAGGCAAGAGCTCCCTGAACTTCTTCCAACCGCTTCTCACCCTAGCCACAGAGCTAGCTCCAGCCCCACCTCCAGCACACAACATGTCTCCCAAATAACAAAAGTCTTCCACACACTCAAGAGATTCACCAGCAAGTTCAAACCTTTCACGTCTGACAATCTCCACCTGCTCACCCCGACACGCCGTACACATAAAATCAGCATTATCTCGCAGTCTACCTCTGATACCACTACATCTCTTATGCACCTATTTATCACACTCACTGCACAAGATGCACATAAATCATAGTATAGAGGGAATGGAGTTTGTGTTGAAAGTAGCCTGGTTGATTACGTGCTCGTGAAGAAATCGGCGCTGGGAAGTGTTGCAGATATGAGGGCAGTGAGAGGACAATGTGGAGATTTGTCAGATCATATGATTGTGGTGTGCAAGATCAAGCTGAGAGGAGTGAGGTGGACCAGGAGAGAGAGGAGCAGTCAGGGAGAGAGACTGAAAGTTGAGAAGCTGAGGATCAAAGAAATGGCAGATGAATACAGGGCCAAAGTAGGGTAGAAGTTAGAATCAGTGAATTGGAATGAAATGGATCTGGATAGCTTGTGGAATTCATATTGATTGCATAGTTAGGATTGCTAAAGCAGTGTGTGGTGTGGCAAGAGCATCAACAAAGAAGAAAGGTACAGCACGGTGGGATAAAGAGGTTAAGAGAGCATTGGAGAAAAAGAGGAAGAACTGGCTAGAGTGGATACAGGACAGGGATTCAGTTGAAATAAGAACTGGATATATTTAGAGCAAAAGACACATAAAGAGACTAATGAAGAGGAAAAAGAAGTAGGTAAGTGATGATCTTAGAAGAAAATCCATCTATCCATCATCCAGTCCTCTGTGGCCCCATGAGGAATGTTGGAACCTGGGGCTAGGCAAGTTGGTCCTGACATCTAACCCATAGACATACCAATGACAACCTGGGTCGTCATGCGTTTGTCAACGTCTGATGTCAGTATGACGACTTTGCCCATCGTCCGATGTAATCTCTAAAGAAATATTTAGGGAGTCGTCATTTTTGTTGGATGATGGGCAAAAGTGGGCAGAGCTAAGCCTGCCACAGCTGGTGCATGCGTGCTTACTTGGTTTGCTCGACTCAGTGTGGTGTGAGGTTCCTCACAGTTAGGATGTACACTTCTTGACCTCCCACCGGACACTTATGCTCCTTTTTTCGTGTCTATATGCAGCGTTATTATGTAAGAAAATGAAACAAAAAATGCATTACTGGAAAGGAAATTTATTCTGCTACGTATTGAAGCAAAAAATATTATTACTTCTTGATTTTTTTTTTTTTTTTTTTTTTTTTTTTTTTTGTGAATATTTTTTTAAAGTGTGTAAAACTTTAGAATGTCAGCTAAATTCTTCTCAATTTTTTTGCATTTTATTTTGTATATATTGTCTTTTTGGACAATGTACGGCAGAGCAAAACTCTTCATCTTCAAAATGAGACCAAAGTGGGTTTTCTATGATGAATAGTAACTTTCCTACGAGCGTTAGAAGTAAAATATCTCTACGCAACTGTTCTGAAAGCTCGAGTGAGAGTTACGTGCACAGCCAGAATTTACTCTCCTCCCTTTACAGGATAGGGTTAAGATGAGAGTGACCAGCTTCACTCATCCCTAAGTGGCATTACATGAGCAATAAACCCCAACCCCCTCTTGGATATAAACCCTACACAGGATCAATCCGATTGGAACACCTTAATTACCCACTGAACCACCAGGCGCCATAATTTGGTTATGGTTACCACCCAACATAGTAAATGGTTTCCTGGTGTACAGGAAATTATTTGGCATGTCACTCAGTGCAGAGTCACTCACAGGCAGAAGAAAGAAGGAAAGAAAGACAGAAAAGGGAGTGTAAAGTCACCCGTAGGCAGAAGAGAGAGGAAGAAAAATGAATGCAAATTACTCCAAAAATAGGAAGTTATTTTGGAAAGAGGTGTGGAAATGTAAAAGTGACAGTGGAAAGAAATGTGAAAATGTGAAGGATGTAAGTGGTAGATTATTAACACATGGGGATGAAGTAAGGACCAGATGGACAATGTTTTGAAAGCCTGATGAATGGGAATGGGGAGAGCAAAGTGACTGTTAACTTGATTTGTCTTAGGGGTGTACAGAGAAGGAATGCAATTCCAGGAAACGTGACACTCGCACGGGTGAAGAGTGCCGTGAAGCAGCTGAAAAATGAGAAAGTAGCTAGGGTTGATGAGGTGTATGCAGAGATGATTAAATGTAGTGGAGAGAGTGGAATGAAGTGCTTGTTGGAGATATGTAAGAAGGCATGGATGAGTGAAACTGTGTCAGCAGAGTGGAAAAAGGCTGTGATTGTACTCCTGTACAAAAATAAAGGTGAGTGAAGTGAGTGCAAGAATTATGGTGGCATAAGTCTATTAAATGTTCTAGGGAAGGTATGTGGAAGAATTATTATAGAGAAAGTATGAGAGATATCAGAAGTCTTAGTGAGTGATGAACAGAGTGGCATTAGGAGTGGCAGAGGATCAAATATTTGCAGTGAGACAGATGGTGGAGAAGGCTTGTGAGAAGGACTATAAGGTGTTTATGACATTTATGATCTGGAAAAAGCATGTGACAAAGTAGATAGAGAAGGATTGTGAAAGGTTTTGTGCATGTACAGTGTGGATGATTAGATGCTAGGTGCCATCAAGAGTTTTCATGATGATAGTGAGGCATGTGTAATGGTAAATGGGCATCTAAGTGAATGGTTCACAGTCAGTGTGAGTATGCTACAAGGTTGTGTGATGTTTCCATGGTTGTTCTATATATATAATATATGGATTGGGTGACAAGAGAAGTAAAAACACAAGTAATGGAATGAGGGATGGTGTTGGTAATGAATGGTGATGGACGGAATATCTCAGGTTTGTTGTATGCTGATGATGCAGTACTACTTGCAAATACGGGACAAAAGCTTGGTGGACTAGTGCAGAGTTTTGTAGATGTCTGTGAGTGTCATACCTTGAAAGTAAATGTAGAAAGGAGCAAAGTTATGATAATTGAGAGAGAAAGTGACTCCCAGTGTGATGTTAAAGTGAATGGAGAGAGACTGGAATTGGTGAGAGTTCAAATACCTGGGTATAGTGATAGAAGAGAGAGGAAAATGTGCAAAAGTAGAGTGGCACAAGGAGAGGAAAATGTGCAAAAGTAGAGTGACACAAAGAAGAAAAATAGCTGGTGCAGTGAAGACCTTGATAAACTGAGGCTTGAGTGTTGCAGCTGTGTGAGGCTTATGTGAAGGAGTGTTAATGCCAACTTTAACATATGGATGTGAGAGTATGGTGTGACATGAAAATGAAAACACAGGAGTGAGAGCAGTGGAGACTGGACTGCTGAGGAATGTATGTGGAGTACAGAGAGAGTGGATAGGATGTGGAATAATGTGATTCATGAAAGATGCAGAGTGAGGAAGTCTGTGGACACTAGAATCGAAGAGAGTGTTCTGAGATGGTATGGTCATGTGGAGAGAATGGATGACAATAGAGTGGTGAAAAAGATATATCTGAGCAAATTTGAAGGAGGGAGGGGGTGGGGTAGGCCAAGGAGAAGGTGGAGGGATATGGTGGATGAGTGTGTGAGGAAGTGAGGTATGGAAGTTGGTGAGGCTAATGGTCTGACAAGAAATCGAGCTGGCTGGATTAAGTTTTGTGTGGAGAAGTGCATCACCGGGGATTTGGCACCCCTTTTTAACGTGACATTGTTTGGATTGACTCTATCAGACAGGTGTTTGTGAAGCTACAGAACGTGGTGAAATTTTTTTGGCCTGTCAGATGGAACTAGGATTTTGAGGGCTTGAATGACGAGTGAGTGGAAGCCTGGTCCATTGAATTGGGCAAATTTTGGTTGTCTGCACGATGCCACTGCTTACCTTGCCCTAGGGTGGGAAAGGAGGTCTGGATGATGATGATGATGATTTTTTATTGGTGGTCAGATAATGACTGGTACTGTAAATTGGGAGAAACTGACAAGTCAACTTTTGAATGGTTCTCAGCCACTAGACCACCAGGCACCTTAATATTCAGTATAATTCACTTACTAGAATGGCAAGTGAATGAGTGTGAGGCCCTTTTATTTATTTTGGCATGCTGATGATTAGTTTCTCTCTCTCTCTCTCTCTCTTTTCAGAACCCTTCCTCACCACAGTCTTGAGTGGGGGGGGGGGGGGAAGAGAGGTCAAGGTAATGATGATGATATTAATGGACTTCCTTGCAGGATTCATTTGCACGAGGTATGGAGTTACGAGCCAAATGTACCATCTTTGCGGAGGGCTGCCATGGACACCTCGCCAAACAGCTTTATGACAAGTTCCAGTTACGTGAGGGATGCGAACCTCAGACCTACGCCATTGGTCTGAAGGAGCTGTGGGAGGTGCGGCCTGAGAACCACAAACCCGGCACTGTTGAACATACTGTGGGATGGCCATTAGACAAGTTAGTGTCAGGGAGTTTAAGTACACTATTTTTCCTTTGTCATTGTAACAGCTGAGATGTTTTTCAGTACAATAACTTCCAAGGAATATGAAACTCACTGTGGGGTGGGAATTGGACAAATTAATGTCAAGGCATTTAAAGTAAAGGCAATTCTTGTAACACCTTTGTTGATGTTCAGTTTTTTATTAACTCCAGTGGAAATTATAGAACACTTGCTTATTATAGCTTCATTGCTACCTCTAATGCTGATTTGTCAGTTTCCCTCAATTTTCAGTTGCAGTTGTACAGCAGTGGGTGTGATATTTTGGTAACATCCGTGGCTTGTAATGAGGACTGCCTGTATCAGTTTCTCCTGCTGATTATTACAGTGGCTGTACAGTTTGTCCTTGTTTGATGTTGTTTCACTTAAAAGTTGTTACATTATTAAGAAGCTGATGAACGAGTTGCATTTCTTCTCCTAACTGTACATTATCTATCCTCACTAACCTGTAACAGCGACCAAACCAATAGTATCCTGTCCAAACCTAGCCTGTCTTAACTTTGGCCTAAACTAATCTTAACCACCTCAATGTTTACTTCAACCGTACCATACCTTAATGTAATGCAACCTAACCTCACCTGACTTATCCTTCTCTACCCTACCCTTCCCTACCCTTGTCCCATCCAATCTTACCCTACCGTACCCTACCCTACCCTACCCTGTCCTATCCTGTCCTATCCAGAACCAATCACCCTAGCCTAAGTTTGCCTCACCTACCTTCACTTCACCTCACTGACCTGTTTCAATCACCAACAGGCACACATACGGGGGTTCGTTTGCGTACCACCTGGCAGAGGAACAGCCGCTGGTCGCCCTTGGGTTTGTTATTGGACTTGATTACACCAACCCTTACCTCAGTCCGTTCTTAGAGTTCCAGAAGTTCAAGCATCACCCTTCAATCGAACCTATGCTGAGGGGTGGCACCAGGTTACTATTACCACAAAATTTTTGTTCTATGTGTAACCTTTTTTGTTTATTACATATTTGTCACTGAAGAAGGCCTCACTATGTGATACCTTTTCTTTTATGTCACTGTTACTACAGCAGATATTCATTATGTTACCTCTTTGACAGTCTTGTTTTGCTCTGTAAGTCCTGTAAGTTACAGAAAAAATTACCCATTAAAATTCCATGGATACCTACCTGTATTGCTAATTTGTCAGTTTCTTGTCATCCAGTGGGGCTGCTTGTTTGTATTGGGTATATCGGTGCCACCATATGAAGGCATTGTGTAACATTTATAGACTTGTTTATCTTGAACATTAGCATAGAGCCTTTATGAATAATTTCCCTGCTTTTCAGAATCTCATATGGAGCACGTGCCTTGAATGAGGGCGGCTTGCAGTGTATACCCAAACTGACTTTCCCTGGTGGCTGTCTGGTTGGCTGTTCCCCTGGCTTCATGAACGTTCCCAAGATCAAGGGTACACATAACGCCATGAAGACTGCCATGATTGCAGCAGAGAGCATCTTTGACAAGCTTCAGGATGAGGCTAATAAGGATGCTGACTGTAAGTGACAGGATTTATATGCTGGGTGGTCCCCTAAGTAATATAGTGTACAAGTGAGGGAGTGCAGGACACTGTGGTGTTAGTGTGGATATAATGGAAAATATTAGAAGTACTTTGAGATTATTTGACTTGTGGAAAGGATGGAAAGTGAAAGACTAACTAGGAGAGTATGTGTATGAAGAGGTAAGGGAGACCAAGAATGGTGTGGAGGGATGGGGAAGAATTGTATGAATTAGGGTACTGTGTGGAGAGAGGGGAGCCCAGTGGTGGAGATTGGGTTGACTTGGAGGTGATTTGTTCATGGCCACCTCCTCTGTGGTTATTGGTGCTAGTATTCTGGGGCTTGAATAATGTATGAATGAGTGTCTGGCACCTTTCACTGGGCATGCTGTTGATAGTTTTCCCACTTTTGTTCTTTCTCTCCTTGTTTTCTGGACCCTTCTTCTCTTCCTCATTGTGTTTATTGATGTTATTATTATCACTCTAATTGTGATTATGATCACAGGGATTGAACCAAAGAGCTATGAGGAACGAGTACGTAAGTCCTGGGTGTGGAAAGAGTTGCATTCTGTCCGCAATGTGAGGCCATCCTTCCATAACCCATTGGGCCTGTATGGAGGACTCTTGTATACGGGACTCTTCTATGTGCTCGGCCGTGGCAAGGAACCTTGGACCTTAAGTCATGGAGGTGAGTTAAATGTTCTGTCATCTCCACTATCATCATCTTCCCTGTCATCATCATCATTATCATTATCATTATTTATCAGTGGTAGGTGGGGGCACTCACCATCCACTCACTCGATGTAGTGCTGCTCTTGGGTGCCTGTCCTTTCCTCTCTTCCTTCCTTCTACTTCTGTCTTTCTTTCCTTCATTCTTTCCTCTTCCTTTTGTCTGTGGGTGGCTCTGCACTGAGTGACAAGCCAAATGGTTTCCTGTACACCAAGAAACCATTTATTATGCTGGGTGATAACCACAGAACCAAATTATGGCACCTGGTGGTTTAGTGGGTAATGAAGACGCTTCAGTCAGATTGAGCTGGTGCAGGTTTATATCCAGGAAGTGGTTGGGGTTTATTGCTCACGTGATGCCACTCAGGGATGAGGGAGGCTGATCACTCTCATCATATGTCAGGACTAATTTGCCTTGCCCCAGGCTCCTACGCTCCTCATGGGGCAACACTGGATTTGATGATGATGATGATGATCAATATCATCGTCATCATCCATTGTAGTGAAAAATGCTAAAGTCATCCTCCTTCCCTCCTCTGTGTTGATACCATGTCTTTGCTGCCAGGATTACAGTCCTTTCAGTGGACATATTGCTATTCACTTTGTGGTTATGTTGGACGAGAACTCTTCCTTGTTCAAAAGTGATTCTTCTATGCATTTGTGTGTATTTGTACATGATGGTAACGCTAGGAAAAAGAGTATCCATCCATCCATTATCCAATCCTATGTCACCCCATGAGGAGCATAGAAGGCCGGGGCTAGGCAAGTTGTTCCTGACATTTGAGATGAGAGTGACCAGCCTCACTCATCCCTTAGTGGCATTACGTGAGCAATAAACCCGAACTATCCCTTGGATATAAACCTACACAGGCTTAATCCGGTTGGAGCACCTTAATTACCCACTAAACCACCAGGTGCCACAATTTGGTTATATGGTTACCACTCAGTGTAGTAAATGGTAGCCTGGTGTACAGGAAACCATTTGGCTTGTCACTCAGTGTAGATTTACCTATAGGCAGAAGGAAGAGGAAAGAACAAAGGAAAGAAAGACAGAAGAGTGAGTGTAAAGTCACCCATAGGCAGAAGAATGAGGAAAAAGTGAAGGAAAGAAAGACAGAGGAAGAAGGATGGAAGAGAGGAAAGGGCAGACACCCAAAGCAGCAGTACATTGAGTGAGTGGATGGTGAGTGCCCCTGGAGGAAAAAGAATAAAGGTGAAGAAAAGGATAACCCTGGTGAGGCTTACATGAGTGCAAATATGGGAAGGCATGGACCAGCTAGAAATAACTGGTCAGATTGCAAGTGCAGTTGTGTGGGCAGGCTTGGCTGTGATGCTGTTCAGGCACTCATCTGTAAATTCTGCAAAATAATTAAATAATAAGATGTGTAAGAAGTGATTCATATGCCACACATGGAGTTCAGAAAGACATTTTTGCGGGTCCCAAACTTTTGTTTATAATGTGTGAGCTACTGACACAAGATAGTAAAGCTTGTGTTCATGCATTTCAGGTTATTCATGGCTTGAAACAGAAGAGGATCTGCATTTTAAAAAACAAAATGTTATTACAAGGATGGTGGATAGGGACCAGAGGAAGCCTGGTGGGGTAGAAAACAAGGCGGGGAAGCAGGAGAAAATGTGTAGGGGAAACAAGGGAACAAGGGAGGGTGAAAACAAGAGAACCGTGACAATGAAGATATGTTCGTGAATCAGAAGGATACTCAGTCTAGGCCCCAGGGGGTTAAGCCAGACAGCATCATCCTCAGCTACTAACCTAAGTACAGCACAACTTCAGGGCCAGTGAGTTTGATGTTGTTTTAATCTTTATGTACTAAACACTATCAATTATTACATATAACAGCTGTCTTGGTGATGGATATTCATAATATAGCTACTTTTTGTACTTACTGGTATCTTCTTACATACAGTACGTAAAATTATGCTTTATGGATATTGAAAAAGAAAATTCTTGTGAAGCCATGTAATCTGAGACCAGAACAAGAAGCGGTTTTAAGGCACAGCATACTCGTCCCTGGCAGTCGTTATAGTGCTGATGTATAAACTCAACAGGATATGTAGTCAAAGATGTCATCATCATCCAGACCTCCTTTCCCACCCTAGGGCAGGGTGAGGAGTAGCAGTGTCCAGACAGCCCAAATTTGCCCATTCCAATGGGTCATGCTTCCATTCACTCATCGTTCAAGCCTCCAGAATCCTGGCCTATCGGATATGCCAAAAACATTCTCCATGTTCTGTAGATTCACAAAAACGTATCCGATTGAGTCAATCCGGATGTTGCCACGTTAAAAAGGGTGCCAAATTCACGATCATGCACTTCTTCTCACAACATTCATCCAGCCAGCTCGATCTCTTGTCAGTTCCCTAGCCTCATCAACTTCCAGACCTCTCTTCCTCACACACTCATCCACCATATCTCACCACCTTCTCCTTGGCCTACCTTGCCTCTTCCCTCCTTCAGATTCGCTCAGATATACCTTTTTCACCACTCTATTGTTATCCATTCTCTCCACATGACCATACCATCTCAGCACACTCTCTTCGATTCTGGTGTTCACTGACTTCCTTACTTCACGTCTCTCATGAATCACATTATTTCATATCCTATCGACTCTCTGTACTCCACATACATTCCTCAGCAGTCCCATCTCCACTGCTGTTACTCTTGACTTTTCATTTTCATGCCACACCATAGTCTCACATCCATATGTTAAAGTTGGCACTAACACTCCTGCATGTAAGCCTTGCGCAGCTGCCTTTGTTTCTTATCAAGGCCTTCAGTGTACCAGCTACTTTTCTTCCTTTTGTCACTCTGCTTTCAACTTCTTTTGCACATTTTCCTCTCCTTTTTTATCACTGTACCCATGTATTTGAACTCTTTCACCAATTCCAGTCTCTCTCGATTCACTGTAACTTCACACTGAGTCACCTTCTCTCTCAGTAACCATCACTTTACTATTTTCTACATTTACTCTCAAGGCACAACACTCACAGACATCATTAAAACTCTGCACTAACCTACCAAGTTCTTGTCTGGTACTTGCAAGCAGTACTGCATCATCAGCATACAACAAGTTTGAGATATTCCATCCATCACTATTCATTACCAACGATGTCACATATAAAATTTGGAGTAAATCGGGTGAAAACTGACGAGTTTATGCCCATTTGAAATCTTAGGACCAAGCCACCTGACATTGACTACCCTACTGCTAACTGGGGGGTGACCTCCCGTAATACAGTGAGGCATGTTATAGGATGCAGGTTTGAAAGATGCACCTTTAGGTTTTGTTTTCATGTCAATATGACGAATTCTAAAGGATGGCAATACAGTATATATATATATATATATATATATATATATATATATATATATATATATATATATATTCTTCCCCAACAGCCTGAGCCTTGACCCAATTTGGCCCAAAATTTAATTAGTTGATCAAAAGATCATAGCCCATCATCCCTGTAATTTAGTCAGAATTGCACCAGTAGTTTTTGTGTAAAGTTGTTAAGAGACAGACAAACTGAGAGAAAACAATATCCGTCCCCAAGACTCCCTGGGGCGGGGTGGGTAAATATCAGAATTGATGATGTGTTATCTTAACAGTATACATTACTCACTGTGACTCTGACTATGATTTCTCAGTATCTGTCATAAGAATTATTAACCCGTAAAGACTTATGGCTGTTGAATGACAGTTACCGAAAATGTCGCATAAAGCCCTGTGCCTGTAACTGGTGGTAGGTAGCACTGCCTCCTTTATGATGTATGTGGGACCTTGCCAATGGGAACCAAGAGATCGGATGGTGGGAGGCATGATTCGGTCCCCTCCCCGGGTGTGGGGACCCCCCCACCAGTCCATCTCTCCTCCTCCCTTTGCCCTATTGGATCCTGCCTTCTGTGTCCCCTGCCACCCAAACTACCCCCCATATCCCCTCTAGACCATATTGGGTATGTGTGGCAGACATATTCCATTCCTTCTCCCCACCTTACCCCCTTGATGCCCCACCACACTCTTCACCTTATTCCCCTTTATTTTTGTGGTCGATTGTGCAGTAACCATTAGACATATGAGAGTGAAATATTTTCTGGTGTGTAAAATCAAGCTCTTCAAATCTATAAGAGCATAATTTACTTTGGTGCAATATTTTTTTCTCTTTCTTCATACACAGGGGTAACAATTTCTACTTCTGTTATTCTTTGATGGTTGATATTGTGGTAACTGTGTCGTATGAGAGTGAAACATATGTTTTCAGGTGCCTAAATTCAAGTTCTTGAAACCTGTTAGAAAAAATTTTCCATTAGTGGTAGATGGTGGTGACCATCATCCACTCACTTGATGTAGTGCTGCTTACTTCTTCCTTAGCCTTTATCATTCTTTTTCTGTGCCTGCCCTCCTCTCTTCCTATTTCTCCCATCTTTCCTGTCACTTCTTAATGCATTTCTTTCCTCAATAGGTGGCTTTACATTGAGTGACAAGCCAAATGGTTTCCTGTAAGCCAAGAAACCATTTACAATGCTATGTGGTAACCATATAACCAAACCATACGTGCTCTGTAGGTGTCAACAAGTGTGTTGGTGGAGGATTAATGCCCCTCCCCGTAAAACAAAAAACTCAAAGTCAAATGGCTACACCTTATGGGATTATGGTGTCTGGCAATAGGTAGATAGAAAAGTTTAAAAATTGGACCCTTTTTGTGGTTTTGGGGATGGAGGGATTGGGAGGTTTGCGGTCTGTAGAGGTTAAACAAACCCGATAATCTTAAAGTGTTAACTTATAATTTTTTGGCTGCAAGTGAAGGAGCATTGTGGTATGGATGTGGTTGTGATAGGAAGCATTAGGAGAAATATACTGAGGTGGTTTGGCCATATGGAGAGGATGAAAAGTGAGAGACGAATGAGGTATATGTGAGTGAGATGGAGGGGGGAGGCTGAGGATGAAGTGGAGGTATATGAAGAGGAGATTATGAGTTGGGGGAAGGGCAGTGAAATGGCAGGGGGCAGGGTGAAGTGAAGGCAATTTTTTGTGGCCACCTCTTACGGAAGGGAGGCGTAAGGCAGATAGATAGGTTGGTTAAAAAAAAAAAAAAAAAAAAAAAAAATGCTGCCAACACAGAGCTGTAAGCATCAGAACTTTTAAGTTCATTTTTCTTGAAACTGTTTTGTTGATACATATATACTTCTTTTTCCAATGTTTTCATATTACTGATCAGATAAACTCAGTCTGTCTGCTGACAAGTTAATAAAAGGTGCCATATCCTTATCATGGTATTAGCTAGTTCATCTTACAACATCCTTTGCAGGTGCTGATGCCAAGCGACTGAAACCAGCCTCTGAGTGCCAACCCATCTCCTACCCTCGGCCAGATGGGGAAATCAGCTTTGACCTCCTCAGCTCAGTGGCTATGACTGGAACTAACCATGATCATGACCAGCCACCACACCTCACCCTAAAAAATGATGAAGTCCCTGTTGAGAGGAACTATGGTATATTTGACGGACCTGAGGGGCGCTTCTGTCCTGCTGGTGAGTCTGTTATGTGTGTGTCAGTTTGTCTGTCTGTCTGTTCATTATTTATTCATGTATCTGTCTTTAGCCTGACTTCTTAACCCTTCACCTGAGAATTGCAGCTTGCATCACTTGATGCCCATTAGGTGATTACAATATACATCACTTGATGAAGCTAAAAAAAATTTCATACATTGTTTGGTACGAATGTGTTACCAGTGACTCGAAACAAAGTGTTTGATGGCACGTGGAGTCGTTTGCAGGCGCTTTCCTTTCACATTGCTCCCCCACTCATATTTTTTCATGAGTCCTCCCAGAAATTTGAATTTTGAACCTCTTGCTTTGATCGTATTGATCTAAAAATGACATACATACACTTGAAAATATGCTGCTTCCTCTCGTCAGATACTGTACAAACTGACGAAAATACAAATTACATGCGTCTCTGTCCAACCCAGCATACTTTTTTTTTTTTTTTTTTTATTTTTTTTTTTTTTTAAATACAGACAAATCCAGGCACTTAAATTGTATCAATACCAAACTATGAGTGATACAGACTGTCAGAGGTGGGCACTGCAAACAAAATTCATTTCTGCAACACAAATCTGCAAACTCAAAAAATTGCCATCTGCAACTGCATATCCACAAAATTCTTGAAATCTGCAGTTCTGCAAATGCAAAAATGCAAACAAGCTGTTTTTATATAATATTGTAGGTATTGTAAAATTAAAATATATATATTTTAGTTATTATTAGTAGTATACAGTATAAGCCTGTTCTTACTGCAAAACAAGGGTAAATCCTTCACTGTTGTTTATAAATGAAATAAATTATTACATTTCACAGATCACACTTGACAAGTTGACACACCAGTCCACCTTTGTTCCTCAGCTCTAACCTCCCCAGTCCTCACTTCTTAGTTACAGTCAGACCCTTCCAACAACTGAGACAAGTCCAACATACAGCCTTACCTTGTCTAACCTGGTTAATTGCTTCTGCACCCCTACCATGTTAGAGAAATTTCATGTTACAGGGACTCTTGAAACCCCTTATTTCCTTGCACACCCCTGCCCAAAGTCCACTTTTCCCTCCTTGTGATGCAAAAAATTTTTATAACCTCCAATTTTAACCTCCTGGAAATCATTAATATGGTTCAAAAAATTGTAAAGGAGTAGTATTACAGTAGGATCTCCCCAATAGCGACTTTGACTATAACGTTATCGACAATAACGAGAAGTATTTAGATACCGTATTTGCTGGTGTATAAGGCCGACCTGTGTATAAGACTACTCCCAATATTTCCATACAAAATGTGGGTTTAGAGGTATACTCTGTGCATAAGATGACCCCCAACTATGGCACACCTAATGTCTGACTTGGCTCGTATCTCTGACTGGGGTAAAAATAATCTGTTTTTTTTAATACATCAAAGACTCAGTTTTTGCACCTATCAACCCGACAAAATCATCCACAGGTATACCCACTTATGTTTAATAATACTCAACTTAATCCTGCATCATCCTTGAACATGCTTGGGGTTTCATTTGCTCGGGACTTGTCTTGGAAAGATCATATTACATCTCTTGTAAAATCTGCTTCCAAGAGATTGGGTGTGTTAAGCCGACTCCGTTCCTTCTTTGCCCCAGCACAATTGTTGACTCTATACAGGGGTTTTATCCGCCCCTGTGTGGAGTACAACTCTCATGTGTGGGGAGGCTCCCCACATACAGCTCTTCTCAATAGGGTGGAGTCAAAGGCTTTTCGTCCCATTAACTCTCCCCCTCTTACTGACTCCCTTCAACCTCTGTCTCTTTGCCGCACTGTTGCATCTTTATCTCTTTTCTATCGCTACTTCAATGGTCACTGTTCCTCTGAACTGTCTGCATGCATTCCTCCACTTCTATGGCAGGCGCGTAGCACCCGTCTAGCAGCAAACTCTCACCCCTTTTCTGTCCAACTCTCTAATGCAGGAGTTAACCGTTACTCCCAGTCCTTCATTTATGCAACAGGTCAACTCTGGAACTGTCTCCCTCTGTCTGTATTTCCTGCTTCCCATGATCTCCAGTCTTTCAAACGCAGTGTGTCCAGGCATCTCGAAATGAATGGATCTTGAATTTGGCTCTCTCTTGTACTTTGTTTTTCTTTTGGAAGGAATGGTTTTGCAGGCTCATGGCCTTTGGTTCCTTCTTCCTCACAAAAAAAAAAAAAAAAAAAAAAAAAAAAAAAAAAAAAAAAACAACCTGGGAGCCTGCTGCCCCAGTAACCCCAGTCCTTTGTAACTCTTCCCACTGACCACTGAAATGATCCTAATAACACGCTGCTATGCAACACAGCCTTTGGTTAGGTTTTACTTTAAACTAGCTTCTTCTATGGGTTTTACAGGCTATCTAGGCTGCATGTGCCACCTCCAATATCAAAATGGATTATACATATAATATTCGAGTATAAATTCATACTGTATTAAAAACTTAAAATAATGTTACTGTGAAATTTATACGATAGGCTAAAGGAAAGTTACATTTTTTAAAGTCATCGCATCAACTGTCAGTGATTAAAAACTTTCAAAATCATTATCATTCACATCTGACATCATCAGTTCATCAGTTTCATCCTAGGTTAAAGTTTGCAGTTCTTTGTCGTAAGGATCAGACTCTGAATTCAAAGGTGTAGTTTCAGCATTGGCTTCCTCCTCATCCGCCCACAAAATGTCATCTTCTATGCCATCCACTGAATTGGATATTCCACATTTCTTGAAAGAGTTGATGACTGTTTCCACAGAAATATCATTCCAATCCTTGATGATAAAATCACAGCACATCCAGTCCTGGAGCACGTATATTCCCACCACTTGTATACAACTTTTTACCGCTGATCATCCACTCGTTCCATTGCTCAAGGATGCAGTCTTTGAATGGTTTATTCAGACGGACATCAAGTGGTTGTACGACTGAAGTTAATCCACCAGGAATAACAGCAATGTCACTGTTGTTTATCACTTGGTAATGAGCCCTGCTTTAGAGCTGGCAGCCCTGCACATGGTGGTAGTTTGTAAACAACCCAGCCAGTTGTTGCTGAGACACGCAAATGTGTTCATAACGTGGTACTCAGCAGGTTACTCATCGTTCTTGTGTCCTCGTGGTCGTATCCATGGAGATATTTTTTATAAAAGTTTGCCTTCATATAGAAAACAAGTTGTGTTTAATGATGATGTTAGTAATTTCAACAGTTTTTGACAGTATGTGTACGATATTCAGGGAAACAAGGGTCAAGGTGAGTACAGTAACCCCTCCAATATCCGGATCAATAGAGCCATAGGCAGGTCCGGATAGTGGTCCTGTCCGGATATTGGGCCCCAGCTTATGGACTAGTACTTACGGACCCTAACTCTGAAAAACACCTATACAACTCCCTCTGGACATGCATAGCACCTATTTAAGACCCAAATCACACCAATAAGGGACATAAAAGACTGAAATAAATGCAAAAGAACCATAAAATGAGGTTTTAGAGGTGAGTTTATACAATATTAAACATTCTGGGTACTTACAAGTCCCTTGGTCTTGGACTGGTTTGAACCGCCAGTTTGCAGTCCACAGTTAATCCTCTGCACTCTAAATTCTAATTTCTTAACACTGCACAACACTGTAAATTCCTGTGTGTTCTAGTGGCAAGGTATTGCAGTTTATTCACAAAAAACAAGCACCTGTGGCTTGCACTGTTATGAGTATCTGCTCTCCATCGGAGTTAAGCTGTGACTGTTGATGTTGGTGGGGTAACAGAGTTGCCAGATCGCAACAGCCACATTACCAATCTCCTCAACTTTCATTGTCAAATATAACTTTTCATTACCAATTTCGTAAAGCTAGCATATATTCTTCAGTAATTATATATACAAGTGGAAATACATGTAATCACTCTCCTTATAACTAACACCATGTTGATTATTTTCACACTATGTAGGGTAGCAGATTAATCAGAGAGAGCAAACAATCCACCATCTCCATCCTGTGTATCCTCATACATGTGAAAAAGCCATTTGGTAATGCATTATTCTAATGCATTACCAAACGAATTTTTCATTACCAAATTGGCCCACACTTGGTAATGAAAAATACCAAATGGCAACCTGACAGGGGAGGGGGGAGGGGAAGGAAGGAAGGGGTGAAGGGACCATGGTGTAACAGCTGTTTGGCGCCAGGCGGGAATTTCAAATTATGGGAGGGAAAAAAGTCAGATTTTTTTTGAATTTTTTGCAGTTTTTGGCCCATTTTGGGAATATTGGATCCCAGGAGGATTATGTCCGGTTAGTGGGGATGTTCGGATATTGGGCGTTCGGATATTAGAGGGATTACTGTATTTATCAGTGTTCCTCATCACGCCGATGGATCCCATAACCACAGGATGTAGAGATTAGGATTTTATACCCAGTGTTTAGGTCGACCCTCAGTTTAGGGCATTAAAGTTCAAGAGTCGCCCTATACACCAGCAGATATGGTACCCAGTTTCTCTAATAGCGTTTGGATTCACTTGAATAACGGTTATTTCGC
The DNA here is from genome assembly GCF_032717465.1 of Coenobita brevimanus. Lineage (NCBI taxonomy): Eukaryota > Metazoa > Arthropoda > Malacostraca > Decapoda > Coenobitidae > Coenobita > Coenobita brevimanus. Next base: position 8,431,927 of record NC_137038.1, read on the forward strand.
GAATGCCAAGTTGTTATACTGCAGATACGTCCATAACAAGATGAGGAACGAAACAGACAAACAAGAAGAGATGAAGGAAATTGTCAAATATGTGAGCAGTAGCAAGGAGGAGACAGATGATCCTCCCCTCGCCACCTCCTTTGACTCGCCCATCGCTGTCCCCTCCACCTCCACTGCCCCACCTGACTCACCAGCTGCCTCACCCTCCACCTCCACAGTCCACCTGACTCACCTGCTCCATCTGACATACCTGCAACCCCCACCAGAATAACTGTTGCTGCATTGTGGAAGAAATATTACATTTGAAAGGCCATAAATTTCTTCATCAAATCCTGGAATACAGTATTGGCAACTGTTAGATATGCCTAGTTGGCATTCCTGTCACAACTCAAGTCTGTTGAGACAGAGAGAGAGTGGCCATCAGAATTAATGACTAATGATTGGACTTGTAAATCAAATTTCAAGAAAATACCAGAAACAGTATCACAACCGAGTGAATGCCTGCCATCAGTCACTCATCTCTTGCTTCGTTTCACAATGTTGGCCAGCCAAGGAAGAACAAGAGAGAGAGGTTGAGTAGATGATGACATTGGGGATTTTCGTGATGATTTTGACTTCGTGGGGTTTAATGAATTGTTGACGGAAGTGAGTGACCCTGGCGTGAGAGGCATGAGTGGAGATGAGGCCAGCGAGGGGCCAGGGGGTACGTCACAGTAGCCTCCCTGCGCAAGCCTCGAAACAGTCATCACACCAAACTCCTCATTAACTCCTTTAAGGTGGATTTTATATTACTCATGTCAATTTGATAATTCCATCCATCCATCCATCCATCATCCAATCTTACATTGCCCCATGAGGTGCATAGGAGCCTGGGGGTAGGCAGTTGGTCCCAACATTTAAGATGAGAGTGAAATTTAATAACTTTTCTTCTTAATTCAGCTGAAAAAGGTAGTGATAGGCAGGCTTCAGATGGGAAAAATGAGTAGATGTCCTGGGGTGGCAGCACCAATAAACCCTTTATACATGTCTTTTAATGTCAAGTAAATAACATTTTCGCTAATAACGGCATTTTTCTGGCACCAATTAGACATTATTGGCGAGATCCTACTGTATAGTAAAAAGCCACATTTTATTTACCTTATGGGAGGATAAGAGGAGATACACTATGCCGGAGAGGAGTAAGTGGGGAGAACACTGGTTAAAATCCTTCAAAGTCAGTAGCACTTATAACAGTTCTCACATCATCATCAATGCCATGGCTGGGTAGTTCAAAAGTAAGAATGCTGAAGCATGATAGGCTGGGGAAAAAACCTTGTTAGCTTCATCAATGGCCGTGTAGGAACGGATATTGCTTCCAGAAAATTGTACCGTGTTAGACCATTTTTGTGTTAGGGAAAACTGTTAGGCAAGAATAGACTGTACAGTATATCTGTCTGTCAGTCTGTCTGTCTATCTGTCTGTCTGTCTATCTATCTATCTATCCATATTGATACCACGTGGGGAAAGGTGGTTGTCTGATAAGAAAAATGGTAAAATTGTGCTCAGTTTCATATTGTATGTTTCTTGTTTAATCCGTTATTTATCTCCCTAATGGTTTTTGTTGAGAATGAAAAACTGGCACTGGCAATGCTGTAAGTCTGGCAAATTTGAAATTTAGACTAAAGGTCATATTCTAGGTGGACTGGGAGGTTTCTTTGCACATCTTTGCACTTTTCATCTTGTTACTGGCTTGTATGCTAAACGAGCCTTTCTAGTATCAACTTAGTTATGGTGGTAGATGGGGGCGCTCACCATCCACTCACTCGATGTAGTGCTGCTCTCGGGTGTCTGCCCTTTCCTCTCTTCCATCCTTCATTCCTTCCATCCTCTTCTGTCTTTCTGTCTTTCATTCTTTTCTTGTCCTTCTGCCTACGGGTGACTTTACACTCCCTCTTCTGTCTTTCCTTCATTCTTTCCTTTTCCTTCTGCCTGTGGGTGACTCTACACTGAGTGACAAGCCAAATGATTTCCTGTACACCAGGAAACCATTTACTACGCTGGGTGGTAACCATATAACCAAATTTTGGTACCTGGTGGTTTAGTGGATAATTATTGCGCCCCAGTCGGATTGATGCAGTGAAGGTTTGTATCCAAGGGGTGGTTGGGGTTGATTGCTCATGTAGGTCCACTCAGGGATGAGTGAGGCTGGTCACTCTCATCTTAAATGTTGAGACCAACTGCCTAGCCCCGGGCTCCTACGCTCCTCATGGGGCAATGTAGCATTGGATTGGATGAAAAATCTGGAAAATAAATTGATCTTGAATTAGGCTTTATATTTTTCTATATCTATTGGGGGAAAAAACATCATTGCTGGCTTTTATCCTTAGATTCTTATTTCTTACCCTTCCTTCAGAAAGTGCATACAGTAAATCATTAATATAATGTAGTGAGGAACCCTCCAATGTAAAGCAGAATATGACTTGCTGTGGCGATGTTATGTTTTATTATTTAATCATGAGTACAAACGTTGCCCCCTCTTGGCCTATACCCATTTTCATTCCTTTCCCCGAGAGCTTGGTATGAAGCCACTGAATATCAAAAAGAGATGAATCTGATCTTCAGCTCTCTCTCTCTCTCTATCTCTTTCTCTCTTTCTTTCTTTCTTTCTTTTTGATGGAATCATAAAATTATCATACAAAATGTACAATAATGAAAAATACTATTGTAGATCGTAACGAAGGTGAATTTATTGTATATATACAGTATTTATCGTACACATGGCAGGAGGCGTCGGCGACTCACCCAGATGCTGTGTGCTGGGCTAGACCACGTAGATGTTCGTGGGCAGATTTGCGTTTGCAGGAGTGCTTCTGCAAGTGCAAAGCTGGGAATTTGTGAAGAATGTGTTGCAAATGCAAATATGCAAACGAAATCACACTTCCGCAGTTGCAGAATTTGTGGCTTGCAGAAGTGATTGAGGAAGTGCCCAGCTCTGCTGAGTATATTAGCCACACCCATGCTTCAGCATATTCTCTTTTGTATTAAGGGAGAGATGTTGGTAAAGTAACATTATTTTATTATTAATATTGCCCATCCCCGCCCTGGAGGGGCTTGGGGATGGGTATTGTTTTCACTCGGTTTGTCTGTCTGTCTGTCTTTTATCAACTTTACAGGAAAACTACTGGTGCGAGATTGATTAAAATTACAGGGATGATGGGCTATGACCTTTCGATCACCTGTTAAATTTTGGGCCATATTGGGCCAAGGCCCAGGCTGTAGGCCCAAAAAATGTAAAAGAAAAAAATAAGAGTTCATCATCATCATCATCAATAAAAAAATTAAAGGTAAAAAATATATATATTTTTTGCCATAACTCCTTTCAAATTCAGCTTACTGACATGAAACCAAAACCTAAACATGCATCCTTCAAATCTGCATCCTATAACATTCCTCATTACATCAAGGGGGTCACCCCCCAGTTAGCAGTAGGGGGGTCAGTGTCAGGTGGGTTGGGCCTAAAATTTCAAATGGGCATAAAATCGTCAATTTTCATCCGATTTACCCCAAATTTGATATGTGACATTTTTGACTAGATATCCTGTTGTGTTTATATGTCAGCACTAAAATGACTGCCGGGGACGGGTTTGCTGTGCCTTGGCACTGCTTTTTTATTTTATTTTTTTTCTTTCCCACAGGAGGATCTAGAAATCCTCAAGTTGAAGTTTATGGGTTAATCTTCAAGAGGGTGGCCACAAATAAATCACTTCCATGTCATCCTGTTTTTTTCCTTCTTTATGATCACTTGCTTAAATGCCGCCTTTGGCAGCCTCAACTCGATGTCAGAAGGCCAGAAGCAAGTCATAACTCAGGAACTGGTGGCCCAACTGGACTGGAAATTGTTTTATTCTTCAAGTTAGAGCATTTTAACAGTACTCTGCTCTAACAAAAATTGCTCTATGTTGCTCCATTTTTTGTTGTGTTACGGTAGCAAACAAACCAACAAACACACAGAAATCAGATCATTATAATATAGATTGTTGTCATCACTGTCTGATGTCTTTCTCCCTCGTGAGAACCCTGAAACAGGAGGTGGCCATGACAACCACCTCCAGGCCACTTTGTCTTTGTATACATCTCATACTTTTGTAAACAGTTTTCATCCTCTTCTCTCACCAGTGTACTGCTCCACTCTCTTCATCCATACTACATCAGATCTGCCTCTCTTTATCCGTCATTCAGTCTTTTATTCCCACATCAGGAGCATAGGGGCCCAGGGCTACGATATTAAGTCCTAACATTCGAGGTGGAAGTGACCAGTTACTCGTCGAGGATTGCCACAGTGTAGTATGTGAACACTAAACCGCAGCCACCACTTGGATGTAATCCTTTATTTAGTCAGCCACTTCTTGTTGGTTTGCCATCTCTCACTAGACCATGGTTACAACCCAAGTGTTTAAATTGTTTCCTAGGCTGCAATAAACAGTTTGGCTTGTCACTTAGTGTCGTCACCTGAACTTGGAACTAAATCAGGCAAGTTGGTGGGGGACACCCTTTACATGTAACAGTTATTTATTTATTTACATATTTTCTAAGAGATATTGTTGCAGTCAAAGGGTGAATTAAGGACTGGCTAGTACACTTAGAACTTAAAAAAGGGTAATAATGAGTGAGATGTGTAATTACTGAATGGATAAAAAGGAATACAGTGGGCTCGCACAGTACGCAAGTGGATGGGCAGGCCTGGTCCTCGCAAACTGTGAATACATAATCTTATGGGAAAAATTACATATGGGCGGTACCCCCCTCATACCGTGACATTGTATGACCCTTTAGAGACATAATAAAATTTTTCAGACATACACTAAAGATAAAGGTATAGTAACAAAAATATGGTCAGTCACCTTAGCAACAGTAGACAACAGGCCTGATGGACTTTAATAACAGGGGTTCTGAGGCACGGTAACAAACTTAGAGTACCCCCTCCGCTGCCCTGGCCGCACCACACTTGTTTAACGGTTGCCTGTGGAATGTTACATTTCTTCTAGAATGCAGCAACAGTCATTATGATGGAGGTTGCAAGTATGCCAGGTGAAGCAGGTGAGTCAGGTGGGGCAGTGGAGGTGGAGGGGACAGCAGCGGGCGAGTCAGGGGAGGATCCTCCATCTCCTCGCTACTGTTCACATTTTCGGCAATTTCCTTCATCTCTTCTTGTTTGTCTGTTTCATTCCTCATCTTGTTATGGACGTATTGGCAGTATAACACCTTGGCGTTCACGAAATAACCGTCATTCAAGTGAATCCAAACATTATTATAGAAACTGGGTATCTATTCTGACCTCCTGTTATTGCTGAAAATGTTATTGTTGAAGTCATTATTGGCGAGCTCTTACTGTAGACTCCTCTTGAGCACCTTCCCCACGAGCCTCTAACATCACAATGGGCGCATCATGCAGGGGGGACAGGGCGGGGGGGTCGTGTAGTCTGGGAAAACAGCAGTTTTGGGCCACTCCTTGCCTCTGCTTCGCGTATTGTGGGCTAAACTTGCGCATTCTGGATATGATTTTTGGCCACTTGCATACTATGCGATTCGCGCACACTGTGATCACACGTACTGTGTGAGCGAATGGTACATTGAGATGGTAGATGTGTATTCAGTGAATGCAGATAGATAGTGTTGAGGGCAGTGTTGTGAGAGCCAGAACATATGGTATGTGGCATGGAAGACAACAGTGATGCAGTACATTACTGAGAGACAGGAAAAGGGAAGGGAAGTGTATGAGAGAGTGAGAAGGGTATATAATGGCAAAGTAGCCTTGAGGCAGTCATTTCAGGCCATTCTCAATTGAGGAGCTCCCAAGAGGTAGTAAGGTTTAGTATTGATGATGAACTGAAGCACTTGGTTTATCCCACAGGAGTCTACGAATATGTACCTCAGGAGACAGGTGATGGAGTGCGATTGCAGATCAATGCACAAAACTGCATCCACTGCAAGACATGTGACATCAAGTGTCCATCTCAGAACATCAACTGGGTGGTGCCTGAGGCTGGTGGGGGACCAGCATATGATGGCATGTAGGCATAGTAATATTCTACTAGCACCTCGCTGTGAGTGAGTGTAAAAGATTTGAAAGGTGGCACATTGTAAAGGTACAGTTAATCCTCGTTTAACCCATTCAGATCTTTCTTTATTGTTGATGTAACTGTAGGGTGCAGGGTAATCACATCTAACAATGACAGATAATTTGTAAATGTGATGATTGTAAATTTATCTGACCATTCTTTGTTGTTGCCCAGTAATGTAGGATGCAGGCTGATCACATTTAACTGTTACAGTTGTTCAATTAAATGACTCAGAAATTAGGGACATACACCTTCATCTCATTGAAAGATGCTCAGTTTGCCGACATACAGGTATACTTCACCATAGATTCTGTGTTGATCAAGTACTGAAAGTTTTTGTGCGTGTCAAAAAATATGTTTCATGTAAGAAGACTACCGTACACTAACATACTGTGTCAACACATAATGGAATAATAATATAAGGAGAGATACAACACTTTTGGTGTGATTATTGGGGAGCTACAAAACTTTTTGCCTGACAGACCTTTGTCATCCTTCCCTGCTACCCCTTCTCTTTCATATTGCACTGTTAAATGTAAACACTTATGCTCAGTCCATATTCTTATCTGAAAAGGGTCAAGTCAGACCTTTTCATATTTGAGTGTAATTCTTCCACTTCAACATAATAAAGTTTGTTTTAAGCCAATGAGAACATAATATAAATGATTGGTTACTGTGGAATGATTAGAGTTTTGGGTGTTGGAATCTCTTGTGCGATGATACTGCAAATGATACACTGCTTTTGTATACAGTATTTGTATACTGTAGTGCCTGTTAGTGAGAGACAGAGTAATTGCATTCAGGGATATATTTGCTCAGATATACAGTACAGTAAAACCTTCATAAGTGAGAACACATAGGAATTTTACCTTTTTAACTTATCAAAATTCTAATCAGTTTTGGCCTTTGTAACTTAGCAAAACTTTGATTTTCAAGGAACTTTTGCCTTCGTTAATTCTTGTCACTGAAACGGGATTCAAATCTTGGTGCATATAATGTGTGTTGTATCATTTTGTATCTTTTATAAGGGTTCCAACATGCATGCGTTGGCCTTGGTCACCTAATGACGACTCTCCATGCTGCTCAGTGTCTGGCAGCCTCCCTAATCAGTCCTTTATCTCTGATGTCATACTCTGATCTCCTCCCAGGTCTTTTTTCTGTCTACTTCTCACAACCCTACCTCGAACGTTAACACTTCTTACTCTCCGCACCCAGTTGTCAACTTCTGTCCTCTCCACATGCCCAAACCATCTCAGTCTGCCCCTCTTCATCATATTACCAATACACTCTAGTCCCATCCTTCCTCTCAACTCTTCAGTTGTAAACCTATCCCCCCCAGGCCTTGTTATCAAGGTTGCATTACACATCCATCTTATCATTTTCATTTCAGTAAGTTTGAGCCTGCAAATATCCTCTTCCTGTACTATCCAGGTCTTACTACCATACAGCATTACACCCCTAATGTGTATGTACTGCATACAAAGATCCCGTAGCACAAAGAGAGAGCCGTTTCAGTGTAGATTGAGATGGTTTGGGCATGTGGAGAGGATGGGGGATGATAAGTTGGTGCAGAAAGTGAGAAGTGTTAATGTTGAGGGTAGGATTGTGAGAGGTAGACTGAAAAAGAAAAGGGACGAGGTCATTGAATGTGACCTCAGGGATAAGGGACTGAATAGGGAAACTGTCAGAGATTAAGCAGCATGGAGAGCTGCCACTAGGTGACCAAGGCTGACACAGTCGAGCATGTTGAAGCCTTCAAAACTGAAACGAAGTGAATGAAACACTTACAGCACTGCATGTAAAGATTGATACTTCTTTTAACATTGTATCATGTGACAGAGGTATGGGTGGTGACTCGACTCTGCAATTATTTATACAGTGCTCGTCAGAAGTATGGAGCGCCCTGCGTCCCTCCTGAGAAACAAACCTTTCAACATTGAAAAAACATATAAATAATGCATTTTATTTACCTTTAGTGCTTCGTAGGGTAGCCTTTACGTTTCTTCACGGACCTGAGACGTCTTGGAAGTGAAAGGGCGAGGCTCCTGAGGTGCTGGAGCGGTATTTTGTCCCAGGAGTCACGAATGGCGGCTTCCAGCTTAGGCAGAGAGCTCACGTCCTTCCCTTGGAGACTCTTCTTTATGAGGTACCAGAGGTTTTCAATCGGGTTGAGGTCTGGGCTATTTCCTGGCCAGTCTGTCATGAATGATACCTCACAGTCACGAAGCCAATTGGTGACCGATTTGGCCTTGTGAGCAGGTGCACCGTCCTGCTGAAACACTCGTGCACCTGTTAGCTCGAAGGAGTCTGGTAAATGATCACACAGAAGCTCCAGGTAAACATCCTGATTCACTCTGAGGTTCTTGGGAAGTACAACAAGCTTCCCCAAACCCTTCCCTGAGAAACAACCCCATACCATGAGTGAATCAGGATGTTTAACTGTGCTTTCTACATACCGTGGGTCAAGTGGGTCACTACCTTTGCGTGCTCCTCTGTTACAGGTAACACTAAACGTTGCCTCATCAGGCCACAACACTGACAACCATTGCTCCTCACCCCAGTTTAGATATTTATTAGCAAAGGCAAGCCTACGAATTCTCTGGCTGCTAGAGAGAAGAGGCTTTTTCACAGGCCTGTGACTTGTGTAACCAAGCTCATGCACCCTACGAGACACTGTTCTCACTGACACCTCACCAAACACTTCTGGGTTGCTCTCCTTAATTTTCCTTGCACTCACACGAGGATTAAACTCCACTGCACGTTTTAAAACATTAACAGACCTTGGGGAAGTTTTCCTAGGCCTACCAGACCTCGGTTTCTTTGTGGGAACTTCACCACTGTTTTCCTCCCGAAACCGCGCACACCAACGACGCACTGTCGATCGTGCCACACCAACCAATTCACTAATTTCCTTTGTCTGGTGGCCTGCCTCCTTTAGAGCAGTGATCTGGGATATGATTTCACTCAATAGTTCATGGGTAGGTGCCATAACAAAGTTTTAAAGGCCAAAACACTGCGGGACACTCGGTAAAAAATGGCGCAATTTGAGAGGGACACTCGGCGGAGTTCCTCTCTCTCAGGCAGCCCGTGGGCGACTGAGGCGGGAACCAACCAGCGTGTCGGAAGGCCTCAGGCTACCGTGACGTCATGCTCGGAGCTCAAACTTGTGGCTCAATTCTTACCCCCAAAAATGGGTGATTCTTTTTGGGCCATAAGTATTGCGCGCCCGGCGGACAACGCTGAATACTTCTGACGAGTACTGTATATGATAAATCAGAATATTCCAAATTTTTATTCTTGAAGTTCCCATAGCATAACTAGTCTGACATATCTACAATTGCAGCTTACTGAATGGAGACTGAATGAGGTTTTCTGCATATATTTACCTATTAGGAGTTTCATTCTACAAAAGGTATAATTTGACCGTTAGCTAGAATGAGGTCCTGAGTGTGTTGAATTCCTGGGACAATGTTGACTGAGGTAGTTTTTGAAGGTCTTCTTGCTGGGGGTTTCCCCATGGTGAGTCATCTGCCAATAACAGCAAGAAAATCAGAATTGCATTTATTCCATGCTTGCAATTTAGCTTGTACTAAAGTATGTTACATAAATGTCTTTTTTAGTAGTTTATGGGTTGAGGAAAAAAAATTGTCCTGTGTGAGGATACTTGCCTTTCTGTATGGCTCATAATTTTGTCATAACAGTGTCAGTGGTATACTTCAGTTTAAAGTAGCCTAAAATTGACCTCTCCCCTTCTTGAATGCCGAGCTGTAACACAAGATAAACAGTAGATGCTAGTGCGGTCACAAGGTAAGTGTTTATGAAAGTATGTTAAGCTGTAATATTGCCTTGTTCTGCTGTTTTGGAACAACAAGAGATTAACCTTAGAATATGGTGTTAGGAAGAAGAGCTATGGAAGGGATGTAAAGCCATAGTATTATCTTATGCTGCCACTGAGTTACGGAAAGTAAGCTGCAAAGAATAAAAATTTCAGCCAAATTACATTGGGCAGAGTACTGTATAATACTATAATACTAGTTCCTGAATGCTGTTATCACCCTTGTGTGGGAAGGTGGTCAGGTAGTTAGAGAAATGAACTGCTGTCTGCAAGTGGGATTCTTGACTGGGGCAGGGAGCAGGTTAATTGTAATTTCATTAAAGTACACTGTATTGATCTTCCATAGGACCCATCAACATATCTTAACCTTTCCCCCCCCCATCTGCTAATACCATTGCAGAAGTCCTGAATGGGACAGCCCTAACATGTATTCAGTATGGACAGTAGATATTAGCACTGAAATGGTATGGGTATTTTAGTGTATATTGTTAGTAACCCCTTCACTCTGCTAACATTATTATTATTATTATTATTATTATTATTTAGTTTATTTTGCAGTTGCCAAATGATAGTATGGCATAGGAGAGACTTCTTGATCTGGGGGATTTGATGTAGCCTTCATTAACCCCTTCACTGATCAGGTACTGTGCTCGTATAAGCTGAATACCATTGTCTGGGAGCAACAAAAGTGGGGGGGGAAGAGTCACTGAATTTAAGGGGTTAACAGAGATGGTATTAGTATTGCAGTGTTGATGATGATGATGATCTAATAAGCTGATGGTAAGTTTAAAATAGTGTTGTGATAGAGATGATAGTGGAATAGTGGTGATAAGTTTTGAAAGGCTAAACCTACCTCTCTTGACCACCCTCCATTCTTGCTAAGTCACTCCTGTTTACTGGTCAATAAATATAGAAATGACCCGGCTCTAGAATGTAGTGGTGTTTAGCGAAGTCAGTCTTTAGATGATGACCGATGAACTCGTGTGCCTTGTGGGAACACTTAGAGTCAACAGAGTTCCATCCAAGTGACATTAAATGGAAGCGGTTTCGACTCGTCATAATTGTCACTTACTACTTTAATCATTTACCAATTTAAAACTACGGTTTATTATTCCATGAAATTAACAACATAAACACAGTTCATGAGCTCACTTCAGTTTTTATATAAAAACTACTACCAATTTCAGTATTAATATTATTGGAGCTCTTCCTGTTTTATTTCTGGACAGTTCCACGTTCACAGATGGTAACTCGTGAATTTTAATTCATGGCTTGGTTCCTTCATAAATAATAATAATTATATTAACCTCTTTTGTGCAAATTATATACTGTACATTTTATTTACAACACAACTGTATGTCAGATGTAGTATTTAGTTAGATGATATTCAAAAGGAACCTTTAGCCAACAAAAGAATTAGGTCTTGGGTTGCAAAACCACTTAGAACCATCATTTTGTGGCTTAATCCTCTGCCTTCAGCTTATGACAATTGTATCTAAGAGGTACAGTACTCATTCACTGCTCACATGCAGGACCTCTTAATAGGGGATAAGTTTCCACATTGGTAATGTTGGTAATGATAATAACAGAGATGCAACTGGTATGGATAGTGTTGTATTAAACAGAAGTGGTATGTGTAGTGTTGCTTATGATAAAGTAATTCACAGAGATGGTATGTTTATTTTAGTATTGTAATAAACAGAGATGGTATGGATATTGTAGTGTTGCTTATGATAATGTTAGTCACAGAGATATATCAAACTCTCAATTATCCTGCATAATTCAGCCAAGCCCAGTGCTGAATAATGTGAAGCACCGGATATTGCTTAGGACCCCCCACCGGCTCAACATTCACATCGAGTTGGATACTGTGCTAGTGTCCATCTCAGCCCTCTATCTCAAAAACTTTCCCATGAGTAAAAGATGAAAATTAAGCATAAAATACAATAAAGTATGATACAGTACAGTAATACAGCACTGGTTGGCTACCAATTATGAGCTGGTTGATACACCATGACGCTGGATATTGTATAGAACCTCTGGTTTTGTCCCATTTTGGCGCCAGATATTGCTTTAATAAAGCCGAGCCAGCAGCACTGGATATTGTGTTGGCCCAGATATTATGACGGCAGATCATTGAGAGTTTATTGTAATATTGTAATAAAAAAAAGATGGCATGGGTATTGTATTGTTGCGTATGATAACGTAATTCACAGAGATGTGTTTATTGTAGTATTGTAATAAACAGATGGTATGGGTATTGTAGTGTTGGTGATAATGATAATATTCACAGGGATGGTATGTTTATCATAATGATATGACAAATAGAGATAGTTTGTGTATCTTTTGTGATGATGATGATATATTACACAAAAATGATATTACTGGAAGCACAGTGGCTTGATGGCTAGATACTCTCTTGTGATGCATTTGTCCCTGATGGAAGGGGAACACCATCGGCAGAGACAGGACCCAGGATTTGTGTGACATTTCGCCCTGAGGAAGCTGTCACTGGTGAAGCCTTCAAATAAATCGTGGGTCCTGTCTCTGCCTATGATGTTTCTCCTCCAAACTGTTACAGCCAGTGTTGTTTTTTCTATGATTTGCCCCTAGTATATGCTTTGAGCCCATGCCATGTGCAACATATGAGTGGATGCAGATGGTACGTCTTTTCATATGCTGATTATGCTTCTGTCATGTCACTTCTAACTGGCATAAAGAGACTTTAACATACACAAACATCAGTAACAACACTTTGACTTTCACATTCATCACTCTTCCTACAGACACCACATACCCGTTTTTACTTCACCAGGATGGAGAAGGTTAAATTCCATCTATCAGTCTTGTCCTGCAGTGGAGCATATACGAACTGAGAGATATACAGATACAGGTATGTGTATTGTAGTATACAACTGTAAGCCCTTCATATATATTGCCTTAAAAAAATATTTTTTTTTTAAGTTACATTCACAATAAATTGCAGACACTGCCTGTTAAAGTTGTAGTGCTGCCTGTAAAGATGCTTTGTCAGTTTCCCCTAAGTTGTAGTACCAAGTGAATAAGATGTATCACACATCCATTGGCGTTTATATAATGAGGGCTTACTTGTGTGCTTTTTGAAGAATTGAAAATGGTGGTTGGAAAGAACATATCCATAAGTGGAATGGTCAGGGAAGAATAAAATCATCTGGAAATAGCAAGAATAAAGCACAGTATAAAAGAAGTTAACTTGCTAAGGAATGGCATTTATTGAATCTTGCCTAGCCTGCATAGCTTTGTATCCTTGAATCAAATTATTGGTTTGTTCTTGCTATTTCTAGATAATTTTAATTAACTTAGTCTTGCATTGCAAGGCATTCAAGGTGGTGGTATTCCTCCACATGCAGAATTTAATGGCCATACTATTAAGATGTCTGGTATAGATAGATACCGGTAGTTTGTTTATTCATGCAGCCTGGGGGAGGGATCTTGTTTTATTCTTATCTTCCGACAGTTTTATTCGGCTTAGAATAGACCTTTGAACTGGAGGGGCTAGCTATTGCTGTAATAAACCCCTTCAGTTAGAGAAGCCTTCCATTATCAGAGGAAAATCATCAGGTGTCAGCAGGAATAAAATAACATACACCATCGGATTGAAAGTGTTAATAATGAACAGTATTGTGCTGTGTGGAAAGTGTTCCTGTGTTAATTTATATTGATAGTATTATTTTGAAAAATATGTTCATGTTAAGCGAGGAATTATTGTACAGTACAGTACTTTATTGCGCGTGTTATTGCGGCAGAGTTGAAACTGGCTTGTGATGATAAGATGAAGCTACCACTAGTGTCAAAGTACAATATGTAGCTAGAGAAGCTACAGTTCGTCCTCATTATATGTTGCTCTCTCTCTCTCTCTCTCTCTCTCTCTCTCTCTCTCTCTCTCTCTCTCTCTCTCTCTCTCTCTGTTTTCACTTAGTATTAAAAGAAAAAGAAAAAAGAAATGCCTTATTAAATAAAAAAGCAAAAAGAAATGCCTTTTCCAGGTCCATTGTTATTTGATATTGCTGATTTGTTCATTTCCTCCATTTTGCACTGCTAATTTTATGGAGGAAAAAATGTGATTTTGAAGAACACTCCTGACCTTTTAATGTCCTTTTTAGCAATTAAGTCTGAAGTTAAATTATGAAATTGTTACCTGTTAAAGTTCCATTATTACTTTAAAAAGCTGTATTTATCTCTTTTCCCCCAATTTACAGCACCAGTTAAAGAAAAAGTGTCATGTTTTGAACAAATCCCTGACATATAATGAGGACCACTTTTAACTGAATTACGGCAACAAAACAATGCAATAGAATTAAGAGTACTTGTAAATAGAAGTTTGTAAATAGGTATGTAGGCAACACATTTGAGAAATAATGTAGTATTTTCATTACCCTTGCTGTAGAAGTGTAATATGTTCATACTAATACCCATTGTGTTAACTAATGTAGTTAGATAGATGGGAGAGCTTCGGGACCCTAATACAGGGCTTCATTTAAAACTTGTCGGAGTGACACACCTTGTTTCCATATTATTAATGATAAATGGACAGAACTGTTCCTGGAAAATGCCCCCACATCAAAAAACAGTGTATGTTACAGTAAAACCCAGATAAGTTGGACAATATAGGGCTATGCCTTTGGCATGAAAATTTTGACTTACCAAGATACTTTTCCCTCAGTTGCTTCCCTCCACAATCAGACAACATGCCCCCATGTATCACATATGAATGATGGATGGACCACTTATCAGCACTGCATGTGAGGATTTATGCTGACATCATAGTAGGTGACACAAGAATGGTTAGTGACTTGGTTTGGCTATAATTTTATAGAAGTCAGAACGATAGTGAGAAAATGGCAGAGTATAAGAGCACTGTGGAAGAAAGATTGGGAAGGTATGAGTTAGAGCAGATGGAAGGGGTGGAAAACTTATGTAAGATATACATGGAAGAGGTAGGCACAGTATGTGAGGTGGTTTTTGGAGTTAGGAAGAGATGCAGGGGTGTGCAAGGGACAGCATGGTGGAATGATGAGGTGAAATGAGCTGCGGAACAAAAGAAGAAGGTATATGTGAATGGCTAGTGAGTAGAGGTAGGGGAGAAGATGAGAGAGAGAAGAGATAGGTATATGTGAGCAGGAGAAGGGAGGTGAAGAGATTGGTGAAGGAGAGTAAGAAGAATTTCGGAGGAATCTGAGTATGACGTGGAGGGAGAATAAGAAATTGTTTTGGAGAGAGGTAAAGAAAGTAAGGCAGTGTGAAAGGGGAATTAGTAGGGGAGTAAAAGATAGGAATAATAGATTGTTGATGGAGAAGAGAGAGAAATTGAGGAGATGGAAGGAGCAGTTTGAGGATTTGTTGAATGTAGAGAGAGAGCAGTATAAGTGGTTGGGGAATGGCTGGGAGAAGAAGAGATGAGAGGAGGGAGGAAGAGATCAGTAGGACAGAAGTAGTGGAAGCAATGAAGATTAAGATGGGAAAGGCCTCAGGAATGATGAAGTGTGTGGTGAAATGCTGAGGTATGGGGGTGAGATTGTACAGTAGTGGATTGGATATGGAAGTTATGTACATTGGCCTGGGAAGAGGGGAGGTTCTGGAGGACTGGAAATCAGGTATAATTGTTTCTTTATACAAAGGAAAAGGGGAGAGAGAAGTATGTGGTAACCATAGGGGTATTTGCCTTCTTAGTGTGACTGGTAAAATATATGGTAGAATACTTGTTGATAGGGTTAGGCATATAACAGAGGAGCCAGTAGAACAACAAGGGGGATTTAGGAAGGGAAAAGGGCGTGTAGATCAGATATTTGTTCTAAGATGCTTAGTGGAGAAGTATCTAGTGAAGGAACAGAAAATGTATGCTGTCTTCATGGACTTGGAGAAAGCTTATAACAGAACAGATAGGCAAGGTATGTGGAAGGTATTAAGAATATATGGAGTGGAGGGGAAATTGTTGAGTGCTGTGAAGAGTATGTACGAAGGAGCCAGGGCTACAGTGCGAGTGCATGCTGAGCTGAGTGAGCTCTTTGATCTCAATGTGGGACTGAAACAGGGTTGTGTGATGTCTCCATAGCTGTTTAATATATACATGGATAGGGTTGTACAGGAGGTGCAAGGTAGGGCAGTGGATGTAGGGGTGGCTCTAATGAATGAGGGTGAGATTTGGAAGATTCCAGTGTTGCTGTTTGCTGATGATACAGTATTGTTGAGTGAAGATGAATGGGAGTTGCAAGGTTTGATGAATGAATTTGGGACAGTGTGTAGGAAGAGGAATCTGAAAGTTAATGTAAAAAAGAGTGTTGTAGTGTTTGAGAGGAATGAAGTCTCAGAATGCACAGTGAGGTTGGATGATGAGGATATGGAGAATGTGAGTGCATTCAAGTACAGTACTTGGGTAGTCTGATGAGTAAGGATGGAACTTTTGGGGATGAAATGCTTGAAAGGGTACAGCAGGGAAGGAAGGTTGTTGGTTCACTTAAAGCAGTGATGAGAAATAGGGAGGTGAGTATGGAAGTTAAGAAGTCATTGCATGATAGTATTGTGATCCCTACCCTCACATATGGAAGCGAGGCATGGACCTTGCAAGAGGGGAACAAGTCAAGAGTGAGAGCAGTGGAAATGAGTTACCTGAAAGGAGCATGTGGAGTGACATGGAGGGACAGGTTGACTAATGAAGAAGTGAAGGAATGTTGTGGGGTGGATGTGGTTGAGAAGATTAGGAGAAATACACTGAGGTGGTTTGGACATGTGGAGAGAATGGAGAATGAAAGACTGACTAAGAGGGTGTATGTAGGTGAGGTGGAGGGAAGGGAAGACCAAGGATGAGGTGGAGGGATGGAGTTAAGAGGTATATGAGGGAAGTGGGAGTGAGCTAGGGGGAGGGTTGTCAAATGGTATGTGACAATGACATGGAGGCGTTTTGTCTTCGGTCACCCTTTGTGGGATTAGGGCGTCGGGCTACAGATAGATAGGTAGATAGAAAATTTGTATTATTTAAAAATTTAAATTATGCTGATCATGCAGTGCTACTTGCAAGTACTGGTCAAGAGCTTGGTAGACTAGTGCAGAGTTTTGTAGATGTCTGTGGGCATCATGTTGTAAGAGTAAATGTAGATAAGAGTAAAGTGATGGTTATTGAGAGAGGTGACCCAGTGTGATGTTACAGTGAATGGAAAGAGACTGGAACTGGTGAGAGAGTTCAAATACCAGGGGACAGTGATAGAAAAGAGAGAAAAGTGTGCAATAGAAGTGGAAAGTAGAGTGACACAAGGAAAGACAGTAGCTAGTGTTATGAAGGCCTTGATAAAAAACAGGCTTGAGTGTTGCAACTGCACGAGACTTTCATGAAGGAGTGTCAGTACCAACTTTAACATACGGATGTGAGAAAGGGAAATGCTCCCCCGAGCAAGACCTTATTAGATCACATAGCCTTGTGAGGTGACAGGAGGGCGCTACCCGTCCCAGCATGGCAGCTACCAGGCGTGGCTCAAATTCAGGACCCCCTGGTCCCAAGTCCGACACTCTACCACTGAGCCACCCTGCCCCCTAATACGAATGTGAGACTATGGTGTGGCATGAAAGTGAAAAGTCAAGAGTAACAGTAATGGAGATGGGACTGCTGAGGAATGTATGTGGAGTACAGAGAGTTGATAGGATACAGAATAATGTGATTTGTGAAAGATGCAGAGTAAGGAAGTCTGTGGACACCAGTATCGAAGAGAATGTACTGAGATGGTTTGGTCGTGTGGAGAGAATGGATGACAATAGAGTGGTGTAAAAGGTATATCCGAGCAAATTTGAAGGAGGGAGGGGACGAGGTAAGCCAAGAAGGTGGAGGGATATGGTGGATGAGTTTGTGAGGAAGAGAGGTATGGAAGTTGGTAAGGCTGAGGGACTGACAAGAGATCAAGCTGGCTGGATGAATTTTGTGCGGAGAAGTGTATAACCAGGGATTGGCCCCCCTTTTTTAATGTGACAGCATTTGGACTGACTATCAGATAGGTATAAGTGAAACTACAGAATGTGATTTTTTTTTTTTTTTTGGCCTATCTGATGGAGCCAGGATTCCATGGGCTTGAATGATGAGTGAATGGAAGCATGGCCCATTGAACTGGGCAAACTTAGGCTGTCTGGGTGTTGCTACCTCTCACCCTCCCTGGGGTGGGAAAGGAGGTCCAGATGATGATGATGATAAAAGTTTTAGCCATTCTGGCTTATCTCAAGTTATTACTAAGAGGTTTTCTTATATTTAGTGATTTTAATAGCAAATGTTGTTGCTTACATGGATGAGCTTTGTACATCTGATGACTTTTCTATACAGCCACTGAAAGGGCAATGTCCCTGGCTCACTAGTCTGTGGTTCAGGTCCCTGGTGATCTAGTACCGTTGTACTTAGAAGGCTCCAGTCAGGGTGATGGTCATGACATACTTATGTTTGATCGATAAGAGGTGACTGGAGGTTCTTCAATAACGTAATGCTATCAAGGGAAGTAAACTGGCCATCTATCCTTCAGTGTGCTGGACTGTGGTAGACTAGCTTTGAGTCCCTGCTCTCGGAGATTGACAGGATGAAGTGAAGAATGGTAACTCATTAGCAGCTTAAAGTTTAAACAACCTACACTGTAGTTTTGATTCCTTGAACATTCAATCCATCCATCCATCATCCAATCCTATGTTGCCCCATGAGCAGTGTAGGAGCCCAGGGCTAGGCAAGTTGGTCCTGACATTTAAGATGAGAGTGACCAGCCTCACTCATCCCTGAGTGGCATTACGTGAGCAATGAACCCCAACCATCCCTTGGATATAAACCTAGAGGCTCAGTCCGATTGGAGTGCCTTAACTACTCAATAAACCGCCAGGTGCCACAATTTGGTTATATTGTTACCTCCAAGCATAGTAAATGGTATCCTGGTGTACAGGAAACCATTTGGCTTGTCACTCAGTGCAGAGTCACCCATAGGCAGAAGGAAGAGGAAAGAATGAAGGAAAGAAAAACGGAAGAGGAAGGAAGGAAGAAAGGAAAGGGCAGACACCCAAAGCAACACTATGAAGTGAGTGGCGGGTGCCCCCACCTACCACATCTTGAACATTCAAAAAGAAATAATAATAAAAAAAGTAAAAAAATAAAAGCTAATAGCCAATCCCATACTGTATTATCCCTTCTGAGGTGCAGGGGCCCAGGGCTAGGCTACTGTGGTCCAGTACAGTATTACTGAAAGATACATGACCAACTTGTCTCTTAATGGCATTACGTGATCTGAAAGCTTAAAGTCATGTCAGGGATCTGACTGTGCAGTGCCATCACTCAACTGGGGCACTTCAACCAAGACCACAGCTGAATAATTCAGTGTCTCTCCATGTGTATCACCTTTCTCTTTCAGATTTTGTCTCTATATTTTTTCAGAATTTCATGGTTGTGTCCCTTTACATGTTCCTTTGATACAGTGCTATCAGATTGCTCTCCATCACTGCTGCAGGTTCATCTGAATCAAATACATTTTCATCATCACTGTCATCATCCTGACATTTTTGCACATTTAGGGATGACATGAGGCAGGATCCAGAAAATGGAAAATGAAAGCACAAAAGAGAGAGAACTATCAACAGCATGCCCAGTGAAATGGGCAAATCACTCATTTGCTCACCATTCAAAAGACCCAAATCCTGGACCTACTTAACAAGCCTGACCATTTGCACATATTTTTTAGGGGTGCTTTTCCTTTCCCGATGCACTTTATATTAGCTGCCAGAAAAATTTCATGAATTCTGATGTTTTCTTACGTACAGTACGTGGTAAAACAGACATGGTAATGGCCAGTCCCACATCCCTTTAGGAGCTTAGAGGTTCCAAGTGGGATGTATTGCATCATCATTGTCACCACCAACACTACCATCCTCCTCCTCATCATAATCCTTTCCCACTTATATGGGGTGAGAGAGAGACAGAACCAGGAAAAAGAAAATTTAAATGTAGAGGTATGGACAGGGTGCCCAGTAATAACAGACCACATATCCATACTTGTGATATTCTTGGCTCCACCTCGCAGGTCAAACTATTCACATAACATTTTGTTCCATAAGCACGTGGACATACCACTTCACTGACCCTTGAGTTTAAAGAAGGGGATGCAACCTTTGTCATGTACAGTGGGTCACAAAAGTATTGGTGCACAGGGGGTCCAACGCCTACTGAAAACATTCATACATTACCAAGGTCTCATTGTTATATAAATATAACATTTGCTATATATATATATGCAAGAGGATATTGCTAGTTGGCGATATATGACACCTCCCGACATCAGGACTACCAATATGTAGGTAGGACACTAGTACAGTATTTCAGTGACCTTCATTCTCTGGTCCCAAATGTTTCATGCATACTGTGCACCGACACTTTTGTGACCCATAGTACGTCTCCATACATACTTCCGCCATCAACCTCTGCCCTGTCAATTGTATGAAGGCTAATAAAAGTGTATGATAAATAATAAATAATTTTAATTACAAACTTAAACTTTTAAGTTCTATCCACTGAGCTTATACAGTATTTACGCACTTGTAATTAAAGTAAGATGATAATGATGTATTTAGAGTAACTTATGCTGTCTGGCTGATGTCAGCAATTTGTCAACTCTGCTCTTCAAGTCACTTTTTAACTTACTGTGCCTGTGGATGTTGTTTACATTATACTCTCGTCATCTGATTATTATTATTAATTTTTTTCCGCTAACAAAAAACATTTCAAACTGAAGAGGTGAGATAAAGCCTTCATTAACCTTCAGTTCAACAGATGTATCATAAGCTGAATTAAACTGTCAGAGGGCAAGAATTAAATGAAAAAGATATTCCCTGGCTGAATGGATAAAAAAAAAAAAAAAAAAAAATCTTACGGGTCAGTAAATAAATACTGTACTGCATTTAATACATTTTAAGAACACCCTCTAAATAGGATAGACACTTAAAACATTTTTTTTATATGGATGCAGTTAAAATACTGAAAATATTTTTGATGGTATGTTTGCTTGAAATGACAAAAAAAGTTTAATTTCACCAAAACACACCACCTACTATCTACACACCACAGGCAGTGACACTACTTCTTGGCTTACAGTGCCATCGCTCCTTAGAAAGGTGATGACACCACAACCAAATCAGCACCTGGGATGTTGTGAGCATTTTTATTTTCATAATGTGTAATCAAATTATTGTGGTAGATAGGGGCACTCACCTGATGTAGTGCTGCTCTCAGGTGTCTGCCCTTTTCTCTCCTCCATCTTTCTTTCCTTCCCTGTTTTCTTTAATTAATTCTTTCCTCTTTGGTCTGCTTGTGGGTGACTCTACATTGAGTGACATGCCAAATGGTTTCCTGTGCACCAGGAAACCATTTACCGTGCTGGAAGGTAACCATATAACCAGATTTTGGCACCTGGTGGTTTAGTGGGTAATTATGGTGCTCCAATTGGATTGAGCCGGTGAAGGTTTGTATCCAAGGGATGGTTGGGGTTTATTTCTCACATAATGCCACTCAAGGACAAGTGAGGCTGGTCACTCTCATCTTAAATGCCAGGACCAACTTGCCTAGCCCCGGGCTCCTACACTTCTCATGACGCAACGTAGGATTGGATGATGGATGGATAGATCAATGGTAATCAAATTATTTTAGCTCTATACTGTAGTTTGCTGAACTCAGCAGAAAATGGGCTTTGGACTGCATGCCATATCATGAGAGGCTAGAAAGCTTGCATACACCCTATTACGTAAAATTGTAATGGAAGCAGCTTTTACAGACATATTACCATGACTGTAAACTAATGGTAACAATCAACTTCTTTTTTACTTTCTTCTGAGTACAGACCTGAGACCAGGCTACTGTGGTTCAACACATTTAAGAGTAAATAACCAGCCTAGTTCCCTTTGTGGCATTACATGAATAGAACCTCCAGCCACCTTTTGGGGAACGAACGTATGGAAGGCCATCACTCCAACTAGGGCAATCTAGCCACAGTACTAACAGGCCCACTCTAAGTACTTAATGCAGTGGAGATAACTTGTGCAGTGAGCCCTTATTGTCTGTTTGCGATGTCTACCAAAATATCACAACTTCTTTCATAATTATAATGTACTATAAACTGGGAGACTTGACATCAACTTTCAGAGCTGCTGATGGAACTTTAACAAGATATTTACCGTATGTCATTTGCTGTGGACTTAACCCGTTGACCCTGGAGACATGTTTATTTTATTCTTGCCATCTCCTGATGATTTTACTGAGCTTGGAGAAGAGTTTTTGAACTGGAGGGGTTAGATAGACCCTTAACAGACCCTTTCAGTCAGTATACAACACCTGTCCTACTCTGAATACAATTATCTTAGCAGCAAGAATAAACAGTAAATCATCTAGCTGCAAGGGGTCAAAAAAAAAAAAAAAAAAAAAAAAAAAAAAAATCAGTTGGAACAAGGACTCACTGTACAAACTTTTATGTGTCTTGATATTACAGTGGCAAAAACTGCTGAAATAATTATACTTAAAAGGCTGTCTTTATAGGACATAACAGTTTCCACCCAACTTGCACCTTCTTCAAGTCAGGCTAAAGCTGTTGTCTCCCCCCAAAAGGAACTTTTCTTCATGTGGGTGTTATTCTTCATTTTACATGCCATCATAATCATCAACGCCCAGACCACTCCAAGAAAAAAAAAAAAAAAATGACATGAGAAATCAACCAGGTCAGCCCAACATATATAATTTTCCCCCAAATGTGTGTATTATCTTATTCATGTACATACTCTAGTTATAGTAAATTCACATCACCTACATAGTACAAATGTGTGTGTGTGTGTGTGTGTGTGCGTGCGTGCGCACGCGTGTGTATTTACCTAGTTGTGATATACAGGAAATGAGCTACGCTCATAGGGTCCCGTCTCTGTTTCTCAGTATGTCAAATTTTGCTTTAAACTTGTATAAGTCTTTAGACTGGACAATCTCTTTGTCCAGGTTATTCCACAGGTCTATACATCTATACGGAAACCTATATTTCTTGATATCCTTCAAGCAGCTTGGCTTCTTTAGTTTCATTCTGTGTCCTCTTGTTACTCTCTTATCCCATACAAACATTGATCTTCTCTGTCAATTTTATCTACTCCCACCATGGTCCTGAACACTGCAATCATGTCACCCCTTTCTCTCCTTTCTTCTAAGGAAGGCAAATTCAGCTTTTCCAGCCTCTCTCTGTACGACATCTGCCAGACTAGGGACCATCTTAGTTGCTGCTCTATGAATCCTTTCAATCTTGTTTATATCTTTCTTTTTGTGTGGGGACCACAGTACTGCTGCATATTCTAACCTGGGGCGGATCATGGCCACTATTAATTTTTTCATCATCTCCTCATCCATGTAATGAAATGCTACTCTTACGTTAGTCAGAAGTTTATATGTCTCTCTAACTAACTTGTTAATATGTTTTTCAGGAGACAAACTATCCTGAACCAGCACTCCCAAGTCTTTCTCTTCTCTTGCTTTTGTGATAGGTTCATTACTCATCATATAATTCAGTGATGGCCTCTTGGTACTTTTACCCATTTCCAATATTTTACACTTCTTTGGATTGAATTTCATTTCCCAATTCTGGCTCCAATCATGTATCCTATCCAGATCCTCCTGCAACATTTTATAGTCCTCCTCTGCCTTCCATCTACTTTCAGTTTGGTGATTCCTTCCTTTTATTTCAATTTGCCATTGACAACTCTATAAAACAGTTAGGGTTCATCCTTACATTTGTCTATTATACCTTTTACAAAGTTCCTTTCTTCCTTTCCACGTATCCTTGTATATTCATTTCTAGTTCTTGTGTGTGTGTGTGTGTGTGTGTGTGTTTATATATATACATATTTATATATTCACATTACTTTTCGAAATGTGTATAGTTTTTTTTTACGTGTACAGTAGTTGTGAACTTTTAGAATGTGTGAAGTTTCCTATTTACATATCATTACAAATTCACATGACTTATCCAAAACTATGCGTATTCCTATTGATGTGCATTATTATAAATTTACATGAACTTTAACAACATCTTGTACTTTCTCAATTTTTTGCATGATGATAGAGAGCTCCTTCTCTTCCTCCTCAGAGATGGAAGTGAGTATTTTTGGAAGGAAGTCAATGCTGGCATGGATGACTGTCAAGTTTTGCTGCTCCAGCCCTTGCCTCACCTCATCCAGGTCTCTGGGGGAGCACATAAACTGAAAAGGGAATTCGTTAGTTAGTCTATCAAAGATCTAGAGAACTCTAACAGGTCTGTCTATGAGATGAAGGAAATGGGAGCCTACTGTACGGTGGTCTCATTTCCCTTCCCTCACACACACTGACCTCGTTCAGCTCAGTTCACACCACAGCCCTGAAGAAGAGATCCAGTCACTGGGTAAGGGTCCTGCCCAAGAATAATGACTGTATCTAGTTACCAAACCTGTAGACACATTTCACTCTTGTGGTACTATGCTACCTCACAGGGTCGATGCTAGGCAACTATTAACTTAATCCTTCTGGGCTACAGACAGACTAACATAGATGAACGGATCTTGAATTTGGCTCTCTGTTGTAATGTTTTTGTTTTTTCTTGGAAGGAACAGTTTGTGGGCTCCTGGCCTTTGGGTTTTTCTTCCTTGCATTAAAAAAAATAAATAAATAATAATAACTGACTTAAGCAAAAAGGTTAAGGCACTAACCATGAGGGTGTTGTCATCATGAACCACCTCTTCAGCACCCACACTGATAGCTAAGTCTGTTGCCGCATCCAAGTCACATGATGCCTCGGTCACCACAACACCCTTCTCTTCAAACAGCCCCTTCACACTGCCTATAGCCTCACTAATGCTGTGATAGACAGACAAAGAAATACATGGACAGACTGATAATCATTCTTCCACCACCCACCACCATCATTATCACCTTGCTATAGCATACAAAACATGATCATCATCATCCTGAACTCTTCCCATCTGAGTGAACTGCGGGACAGTTTAGAAGACAAGTGAAAAAGAAACATACACACACACAACAGTGGGAGAACTATTGACAGCATGGCTAGTGATATGGGCCAAACACTCAGGGCCTCACCACTCAAGCCCTGAGAATCCTGGCTCCACCTCACAGGTCTAACCATCTGCACATACTTTTCCAGGTGTTTCTGTGTGAAAGTGCTTCAAAGGTCTAACCTATTTATCTATCTCTATCTACTGCCAGACACCTTAATCCCATAAGGGGCAGCCACAAACATATCGCCTCCATGTCACCCTGTCTCCTGCCATTTCACTGCCCTGCTCCCAGCTCACATCCCCCTCTCTTATTTACCTCTCCATCCTTCCATCTCATCCTTGGCCTCCTCCTCCCACTTCCCCCCTCCACCTCACTCACATATACTCTCCTCATCAGTCTCTCACTGTTCATCCTCTCCACATGGCCAAACCACCTCAGTGTGTTTCTCCTAATGCTTCCCATCACATCCACATCCACAACACAACACTCTTTCACTTCCTCATTTGTCAGTCTGTCTCTCCATGTGACTCCACATGCTCCTCTCGAATAACTCATTTCCACTGCCCTCACGCTTGACTTGTGTCCCTCCAACAATGTCCAAGATTCACTTCCATACATTAGAGTTGGTATCACAATACTGTCATGCAGTAACTTTTTCACTTCCATGCTCTCTTCTCTGTTTCTTATCACTGCTTTCAAAGAACCAGTAACCCTTCTTCCTTGTTGTACCCTTTCAAGCACTTCACCCTGTAAACTTCCATCCTTACTCATCACACTACCCAAGTACTTAAAATGCACTCACATTTTCTATTTCTTTCTCATCCAGCCTCACTGTACTTTTGATGACTTCATTTCTCTAAAAGACCATAAGTTTACTCTTCCCTGCATTTACATTTAGATTCCGTGTCTTACACACTCTCCCAAACTCATTCGCCAAGCCATGAAGCTTCCCTCTGTCTTCACTTAACAACACAGTATCATCTGCAAACAACAGTACAGGGAGTTTCCACATGCTGCCCTCATTAGGGCCGCTCCACCATCCACTGCCCTCTCTCATTAGGGCCGCTCCAACATCCACTGCCCTCTCTCATTAGGGCCGCTCCAACATCCACTGCCCTACCTTGTACCTCATTTATAACTCCATCCATATACAAATTGAACAACCATGGAGACATGACACATCCCTGTTTCAATCCAAATTTCAAACAGAAAAATTCACTCAGTTAACTGTCCACTCACACTACAGCCTGAACACCCTCATACATACTCTTCACAACATTCAACTTCCCATTTACTCCATATTATTCTTAATACTTTCCACAATCCTTGTCTATCCATCCTGTCATGCTTTCTCCAAATCCATGAAGGCCGCATACAACTTCATTTCCCTTCTCTAGAAACTTTCCCACTAACAACCACGAATGAATATCTGATCTACATAACTTCTTTCCTTCCTAAAACCTCCCTGTTCTTCTCCAACTAATTCCTCTGTTATTTCCCTAACTCTTGCAATGAGTATCCTACCATATAATTTTCCTAAGAAGACAAATGCCCCTATGATTACCACACACTTCTTTCCCATTTTCCTTTGTACAAAGGAATAATTATACCTGACTTCCAATCCTCCGGGACTTTACCTTCCTCCCAGGCCAATCTGCACGTCTTCCACATCCATTCTACTACTATCTCTCCCCCATGCTTCAGCATTTCACCACACACTCCATCAATTCCTGGGTCTTTCCCCATTTTGACTTTCTTCACTGTTTCCACAACTTCCATCCTACTGATTTCTTCCTGTCTTCTCACATCCCTCCCTCTCCCGGCTATTCCCCAGCCACCTATACTCGCATTACTTTCATTCTCTACATTCAACAATTCCTTACAGTGTGCTCAATCCATGTGCTCACTTTTTCCTCACTTCTCCACTAGTAACCTACCATTTTTAATTTTCACTCCCCGACTAGCTTGTTTAACACCCTGTCTATCTCTCTTTACCTCTTTCCAGAACATTTTCTTACATTCTCTCCACTTTACAAATTCCTCATCCACTCTTCTTACTCTCTCTTACTAATCTTGTCACATCTCTCTTCTTCTTCACATATAACTCTCTCTTCTGTCTCTCAACTTCCTCGACATCTCTGTTTCTCATCCACTCCCTACCCGGTATATGCTTCTTCTTTTGTGCCACAGCCTCTCTCACCTCTTCATTCCACAGTGCTGTTCCTTGTACCCCCTTTCATCTTCTCTTCACCCCACACACCACCTCACATGCTGCACAGATTTCTTCTGTGAAGATCTTGCTCACACCTTCCACGTCCCCCAGCTACTCCAAATCATATTTACCCAATTGCTCCTCCACTTATAATTTTCTTTACAAAACGCAGTCAAAGGTTAAATACACCGTGTCTAGGCATCTAAAATGAGTGCATCTCAAAGTTGGATTTCTCTTTGTTCTGTTATGTTCAGAGAGGACAAACTTTGCAGGTTCTCAGCCTTGCAATCTTTCTTTTTTTGTACTAAAAAAAAAAAAAGTGACAATTTCTCATACAAACATGTCATATGTCACTATGTGTTGTGCTGACCTGACTTGACAGCACAAGCTTAGCCTATCCTAACATAACCAGACCTAACATAATCTTTAATGTAACCTAACCTAAACTAAACCAACCTAAACTAATCCAGACTTCAGCACTTACGTAGTCTTCTTAATGACACTGTTGATGGCACTCCTTGTGCCCTTAATGTTGTCTGTGTGCAATTCTACCAACAGGAAGAGTCCACCCGGCCCCTTCAGCTCCATTAAGCCTGGCTGAGCATTGGCCTGCGACTTCTGAGGGCAAAAAACACAAGGTACTATACTAGATGATCATTATACGTGGCATTTTTTTTTTTCCCAAGTTCTACGGGGAATAAAAACTGGGTAGCTAAATATCCATCCATCCATTGCCAGACGCCATGTATCCCAAATAGGGTGGCCAAGGGCTTAGAGTTAATTGTTTTACAGGGAGGGGCACTAATCCTCCACCAACCCCACTTGACGTAGGGATGCCAACAGCATCTGGTGTTCCCAGGCGGTCACCCATCCAAGTACTAACCAGACCCAACGTTGTCATAATTATACATACAGTACAGTAAAATATCAAATTTCGACAGTTTAGAATTCGATTATTTGAATTCAGATGCATTTTGGAATGGTCTGCCTACCTCACTTTTCGATGCAAAATCGCAAATTTCGATACTGTCACGGGCTTCATAAGCAGAAACAGTCAAAGATCATCACCTTCTTCAGGCCAATTACTAGGGTGTTGCACGATATAACTATCCAAGAGGGTGAGGAGGAAGATGTTGACACTGCAGATGTCCAGATACTCAAGGATGATTTTCAATTTGAGGAATTTTGGTTGGATACCTCCACAGAAGAGGCTACTTCAACTAAGTGGTCCACCCCTGCCACACACCACCAACACCAGCCAGCCAAGTGATAATATTCTATAGCCTAAGGTTAGTACTGAACTGTACAGTGTGCCGTAACAACTGTAATAAAAACTGTGACAGGATACTGACAAACTGTAACAAATTTTGCTGTATTCTGCACTACAGTACAGTATGGCAATACAGTGCAGAACTACAGTTACTTAACCACATTTATAGTTCATAAAGATTACAGGGGGTGTGGGCAAAAAATCATGATTTTACGTAATGAAGTTGGGAGGCACTGGACCCAAATTGATTTTTCCCATAGGAAGTTCAGTTTAAATTTCGATGCTTTGAATTTAGATGGGTAGTGGATGTTGGAGTGGCCCTGGTGAGAGAGAATAGTGTTTGGAAACTCCCTGTACCGTTGTTTGCAGATGATACTGTGTTGTTGAGTGAAGACGAAGGGGAGCTGCAAGGCTTGGTGGATGAGTTTGGGAGAGTGTGTAAGAAACGGAATCTAAAGGTGAATGTAGGGAAGAGTAGAGTGATGGTCTTTGAGAGAGGTGAAGTCAGTGAATGTACAGCGAGGCTGGATGGTGAGGAATTGGAAAATGAGAGTACGTTTAAGTACTTGGGTGTGTGATGAGTAAGGATGGAGGTTTGGAGGGTGAAGTGCTTGAAAGGGTACAGCAGTGAAGAAAGGTTGCTGGTTCTTTGAAAGCAGTGATAAGAAACAGGGAAGTGAGCATGGAAGTGAAAAAGTTACTACACGACAGTATTGTGATACCAACTCTAACGTATGGAAGTGAAGCTTGGACGTTGTTGGAAGGACACAAGTCAAGAGTGAGAGCAGTGGAAAGGAGTTAAGAGGAGCCTGTGGAGTCACATGGCCGAGGATGAGATGGAGGGATGGGGTGGAGAGGTATATGAGAGAGGGGGGTGTGAGTTGGGAGCAGGGCAGTGAAATGGAGGGGGACAGGGCGACTTGGAGGCGATTTGTTTGTAGCCACCCCAAACGGGATTGAGGCGTCTGGCAGTAGATAGATAGATAGATAGAATTTAGATGCGTTTTTTTTTTTACATATGTCCATCGAAATTTGAGACTTTACTGTACTTTTTTTGTCCTTTAAAGGGAAAAAAATGGGTACCAGTGGCTAATAAAATATGTAGTCACCATTAGTACTTTTTTTTTTTTTTTTTTTTTTTTTTTTTAACTTCTAAAAGGAACAAAAATATGGTAAGCAATGTGGTAAGTCATCATTATACGTATCTGTTTTGCGTGACTTCTAAGGGGAAGAAAATGAGGGTACCAGTAATATAGTACATCGCTGTTATATATATATATATATATTTTTTTTTTTTTTTTTTTTTTAACATATATCCCCTTAACTTATTTACTCCAATGATGTATTTTTCATATTCCTGCCACCACCTGGAAATCTGATTCTACTTTAGAGTTAATGGTAGGTATATCTAACTCCTCTACTCTGAAAGACCCTCTCTAATGCTGAATATATAAACTGTTTGCAGATACAAAGACTAAAATGTAAACTATGTCATCAGATGGAAGAGACTGAGCTAAGTCCACAGGAAACAACAAAAACATTTCCTAAAGAAGCTCCTTGTTATCTATAAAGGTGTTCAAGCTTTCCCTAATTTACCGTTTCAGTTGTATGGATACAGTTGCTCCTTTTGCTGAATTGATAAAGCTGATATTTTTACTGAATGTATAAGGTTGATATTATTTACTGAGCTGATAAAGCTAATATCTTTACTAAATAGATAAAGTTGATATTTTTAATGTCTGGATAAATTAATATTTTTACATTACAGTACTGACAGGGACAAATGGAGGCAATGTGTTTGTGGCTATCCCTTATGCGATTAAGGCATCTGGCTGTAGACAGATAGTCAAGACATACTGATTTTCATACATCAAACCACAATATCAAATCAACCTTGTGGGATCAGACCTGTGCCGGGCTGCCTCTCTGACTACAGTGTCGCCATACTGAATGGTTTAACAAGTAGTCGCCTTGCAATTTACCATGGTTTAACTGGAAAAAAACGGTATTAAAAAAAGGTAATAATAACTATGTATCTATTGCCAGACACCATAATCTACTATATAAAATATGGCAGTCTGATGGTTACAATGCCTTAGCCAGAGAGAGATTCTTAAATATGTCTGATTCCCAAGAAGCAGAAATTTAGGGAAGTAGGTTGGTCATCTAACCATAAGTGTACTAAACTACAGTTGCTAGCCTAAAGTCCTAACCTCAAAGAGGGTAACATGGGATTGGCAGTTGCTTTTTCACTTACTGCACAAGCAAACCCTTTGTGCACCAAACCTGTAAGTTCTGTAGAGTGTTGTTGATAGATGCTGTAGGCATGTTGTTGCTGCGTGCAAACTCTATTGCTTTGGCCAACTTGGTGTTCAATTTGGGGTCAGTAGATCCACCTTCTGCAACATAGAGTTATCAACATAAAGAGTTATTCTAAGTGGCTTTGGAAATATCACATATCTTCCATGCTAATTTATTTTGTACAATATACCTTATTATCTCTCTGTATGTTACTGATGCACATTATGTTGCTATAAGAACAATACAGCATACCAGAGAGCCCTGCAGGAGGAAAATGCACATCAGGCCAGTAGCTGAGCTGGACAGAGGACAGGGAACCCAAAAGCCACACTGATATCTGGCCACACAAATCATTTACCCTTCCATCCCTCCCCCCTTCACTTCATCCTTGGTCTCCCTCCATGATTTATCATACCACAAACCTTTCACAGCAGTTTTCATCATGTGGGACGCCTTTTCAAATACCGATGCTCTGGCCAAGTCTTTGCTGGCCTTGATGTGTCGGATGTTGGACCACTTGCTATGTCCGGCCATTGTTCTTGTCTGTTCTGGCACCTCCATCCCCTGCCTCACCCCCATCACCACTGCCATCCCCTGCCTTAAGACTGCCCCCTGCCTCACCCAGCCTAAACAGGAGGCAGCCCACACACCCTGCAACACCTGTGAACAATATGACACATCTTAACTACCATCCCCCATCTTATGCTTGCCGTACCCCATTTCCCTCCAACTCACCGTTGTCATACCCCATTCACCCTTGCCATACCCTGACTCACCCTTGCCATATCCCATCTCAGCCCTGGCTCACCCAGCCCAGAGAGGAGGAGCCAACAGCATACAGCACAGTTCTACCAGGCACCATGACCTGCACACACTGTTGGATTATCAAGAGAACATTGCATCCAGAGCCTAGGAACAAAAGTTGTTTAGTTTTGCGGCCTGTTCCTGGATATTACACAAACCAAACCTAAGAACATACAGTAGTTAACTTTACAAGTCTGGACAGGTAAGGTTTTTCTGATACTTTTTTTTAGGTAGCCAAAGCCAATGCATGCAAACATGTTGGAGTTTTTATAAACGATATTGTATAAATGATATGACAACCTAACCTACCAAAGCTTAACTTACCTAAACTGACCAAGCTACCCTGACTTAATCTAACTGAGACGTGTGAGTCTGGAAATGTAATACTACCACAATCCATTCTTAACTGTGACAACCACGGACCAGATACTTGAACCCTAACCAAGGGAAACAAAGGTAAAATTATGGTTTCAGCCAAAAACACAATTATGAGATTTTGATCCATTATTTTGGTATTCTGGACAGTTTTCAGACACATTTCTCCTATGGCACTTTCGTCCCAAATTATTTTTAATCATATAACCTGACGGCCATACCACGTTGAGTACACCGCTTCCTGTCCGATCAGCGAAGTTAAGCAACGTTGGGTCTGGTTAGTACTTGGATGGGTGACCGCCTGGGAACACCAGATGCTGTTGGCATCCCTACATGTCAAGTGGGGTTGGTGGAGGATTAGTGCCCCTCCCTGTAAAACAATTAACTCTCCTTGACCACCCCCTTTGGGATACATGGCGTCTGGCAATGAATGAATGAACCTGACCTTACTTAACCTTCAAGAATAAAATAAAAATAATTTTAAATCCCATAAAAGAAACGTGTCTTAGAACTGACTAAAATACCGAAAAAAAAAAAAGAAAATCAAAATCTTGTAATTGTTTTTGGCTGAAACTATATTAGCTATTTCTCCCATCTTTCCTGTCACTTCTTATTGCTTTTCTTTCCCTTACAGGTGGCTTTACATCGAGTGACAAGCCAAATGGTTTCATGTAAGCCAAGAAACCATTTGCAACGCTGGGTGGTAACCATATAACCAGAACATACGTGCTCCCTATGTGTCAGCAAGTGGGTTGGTGGAGGGTTAGTGCCCCTCCCCGTAAAACAAATAACTCAAAGTCAAATAACCACCCCTTACGGGATTATGGCGTCTGGCAATAGATAGATAGATAGATATATTAGCACCGTCAGTTTTTTTTTTTTTTTTTTTTTAATACTGCCCTTTTTGTCGATATGGGCTAAAGCACTGTCCATGGGTACAGGACTTAGGTTTTGGAGCATGTAGCACTTTTATGACTGGATGCCCTTCCTGAAGTCTACCTATGACCCTTGGGTGGTCTTGAACCTCTGACTTTTCGGTCAGAGTGCTCTAACCCACTGAACCACGGCTGCTACAACCAGGTAGGTGACAGGAGAGCACTACCTCTCCCAGCATGGCAACTTACCCGGGCACAGTGCAAACTCACGACTTCGGCCTAGAGCTACTTAATATCTATAAGTATGGCTACCGGTATGCAACTGAAATTTATACTGTATTTACCAAAAAGTTTGCCAACAACATCCTGCCATCCACAGGCTATTTCTCATTCCTCGTTGATCATCAGAGAGTATCTTATACTCTTGGGTATTTTTGCAGTTTTGGACAGTCATGCCTCTGGGTGAAGTTAGTTTAGTTTCCTTGGGTTAGATAGAAATGGCCTGATCAGTGAGGATAGTTCAGCAGTTTGATCAATTAAGGTTAGATTGAGTTAGAAAAAGCCATCAGAGTAATCTTCACTGCCCAAAACTTCACATTTGCCTCTTCTGTGTACTGTATATAGTTATAAAATATTCAGGGGCTTTTTTTTTTATTTTTTTTTATTTTTTTTTAGAACTACTGGTATCATGGACTTCTGAATTTAACTAGGCCTTCATCATGTAATACAGCGGTATCCCAAGAACTGAATTAATACTGGTTGAAAGAGAGAGATAACAAGGAAAATCAAAGGTATTATGTAATAGGTACTTCAAGTAATACCATTTGTACAGCACTTCACTATATCCTCTCCTTTCGCAACACTTATCAGGTCAACTTGCATTGTTTTTTAAAGGCCCATATTCCGAAAACGCGCAGGATAGGATAAAAGCGCAGAGAATAATTACTTATTAACTTGGGCAAGTGTGGGCTTCTTCTTCACTTCCTAGCCCAATCTCAAACTGCCAGAAATGGATAATAGCCTTCTTAGTGTTGTTTTTTTTTTGGGGGGGCCGGTTTTGGCCTTCACTCTCCTCTCTAGTCCAGTTCCCAAAACGCGCAGAAATATTCTTTTGTTGAGCTGTAACGGTTTCTTCGAAGGGAAAAATGATATAGTAAGGGATAAACAGGCAGACAAAAGGAAGTTGATTGTAGGGTGTTAGTGAAGTGTACGTCGAAGCAGACAGCAACAATCCACCAGAAGGAGCCCACGGAGGAGTGTACTGTACAAGGCGCGAATGAGCTCCGGGCGGAAACGGCCTAAGTCCACCTGGGCCGCGCGCCCCTATGACGCGAAACTCGCCCGCCCCCACCATAGCAGGAGTACAAGACGACCTGGCGGGCTAGCTGCCCATCAATCAGACCAGGGTGGAACTGTTTCTCCAGTTCCAAACAGCACCCCTGAGACGGCCGGTAGCCGCTCACCCTCCTACAGGAGACGGTCTGAAGCCGCTCTCGAAGAAACGAGGAGACGGCCTGAAGCCGCTCCCACCCTCGCCAGTAGACGGCCTGCAGCCGCTCGGAAGGTGCCCTACAAAGAGACAGCCTGTAGCCGCTCGCCCTCCTACAGGAGACGGCCTGAAGCTGCTCTGGAGGCTAATCAAGAGACGGCTGGTAGCTGCTTCCACCTTTGTCAGGAGACGGCTGGACGCTGCTCTGAAGGTGCCCATGGAGAGACAGCCGGTAGCTGCTCACCCTCCTACCGGAGACGGCCTGAAGCCGCTCCGTAGGCTAATCAGGAGACGGCCAGTAGCCGCTCCCAACTTCGTCAGGAGACGGCCAGTAGCCGCTCCCACCTTCGTCAGGAGACGGCCGGTAGCCACTCCCACCTTCGTCAGGAGATGGCCGGTAGCCGCTCCCACCTTCGTCAGGAGACGGCCAGTAGCCACTCTGAAGGTGCCCCTGAGATGGCCGGTAGCCGCTCACCCCTCCTTCAGGAGATGGCTGGTAGACGCTCCCCCACACGGGCCATGGCCAGTAGCCGGGCCCCTAAAAGACCACAGCCAGTAGCAGGGCCCCTAAAAGGCCACAGCCAGCAGCCAGGCCCTACGGCAGGAGGCAGCCAGTAGCCGCTCTCCCATCAGGTGCTGCCACACCCCCACGACGTGACATCCTCCAGGAGGAGGGTTCCAGTCCCGAGGACCTGTGGAAAGGCCCTGTGCTATCCCCAGGGTTGTATTCTGCCCAGCCGGCTCCAGAGAGACCCTACCTGGCGGACTCTGACGACGACCAACGCCGCAGCTCACTCCTGACAGCGTCCCCGACGGCAGGAGGCCGCAGCCCCCAGGCTCCTGAGGCCGCCCCCAGGACCCCCTGGTGAGGCCTCTCCCCACCCCGGCGCAGACGACCCTCGTACTCCGTCAGGCGCCTAAGTGCGCGCTTCTGGAGGTTGTTCGGCCCAAGCCCTGAGGGCCGCACTCCAACTCCCAGCCCTGACAATGCAGGGCCCTTCGCCGACCCTAGCCCCGGACAAGAGAGGACGCCCCTACGAGTGATTCCGTGGCCGCTGGATACAAAGGCCACAGGCGGGACTCAGCCCCCATCAGGAGTCGGGCTGTGAGTCCTCCCGCCGCCCCACCGACGGCAAGTGACAGTGAATAGTGCAATGACAGGGCAGGCAATATCCAAGTGGACTTGGACTAATGTCCAAGGCCTAGTAATGTGTGATCCAGGCGAGTAGTGACATAGTGAGATTAGGAAGAGAGATCTAATAACAGTGCAGTGATTTCAGTAAATATCAGACTCGGCCTTTATAGTGTAATTCCTCTGCATTGCAAGACCAGTGAAATACTTGCCCAGCCTAAATACAGTTTCTATTTCCCTCCAAGTGACAGTGATCTATTCCACCGCCCGAAATACTACAAACACTATTTATTGTCTTTCACCTGGTATCCTGAACTATTGTCTAAATAGTATCCTGTGTGATACTACGATACTAGTACATGAATTAATTACCCAGGTTCCTGTTGTTGTGACATCTACCAGTTCCACAAGGAATTAGTCAATACACGTGTAAGATTGTTGCCTTGAGTTTTGTGTCCTGCCTCTCTCTTGTTAGGCGTTCGAGGAACGGGAAGCTGACTCTTAAACACCTAGCATAACAATTATTATTATTATTATTATTATTATTATCATTATTATTATTATTATTATTATTACCACTTTCTTACACGATTTTAAGGTCGATGGTGCTGTTTGAGAAAGAAGAAGGGAGATAGGATCAATGTAGCCCATTTTTAAATTATTATTATGATTTCGATTTTCCTGACAACAAATAATTAAATTAAGTGGTTGACGGCAAGGATACACGAAATTTACTGATTAACGAGTGCACAAGGGGAGGAATGTGACATGGCGGATCGGTTACGTATAGATGGCCGAGTGACCGTGAAGGTGTTATCGTTTTCCTAGATAATGGCGTGCCTGTGTGAACGACTGCATCGCCACCATCACCTCGTTTGATTGGTGAGTACTATTGTGATATTATATTGCTTGCACTGTTCCATGTAATCAGAAGTCTTGGATTAGGTAACTTGGCATGGTGAACCCTTTGGCAACGAATTCTTTGCGTAATTTTCAGCGTATGTCAGGCGATTTTTCTTTACTCGAATGAAGCCTAGTGCACCAGGTATATTTCAGGCTATTATAGTTCACGTCGTAGCCGAAACTACAAACTCTGAACTTTGAGTCGGCTCAAAGATGGACGATAATATTGAGTGGAAACTTATGGCAGCCAGATTATCACGTTAATTTCCAGCTTAGTTTCATTGGAAATACTTCAGCAGTTGAATTGTTATGATTGTTTGGTACTGTTATTACCTTTACACCTGACTAATGTCGGGAAAATCAATATATATGCCTAGATGATAATATGCAACATTTTTTTCAAACCCCGCACGTGAAACCTTTACATGGGTTTGTTTACATAGGACGCAGTCGTCGTACCTGTAGGCCGCCTCTTACCTGTGTCCTCAGACAAGATAAGGTATTATGGTTAGGTAAAGGTTAGCTTTTCGAAAGACTTTTGATCAGATTACTTGAGGTTTTAAATATTCATCCCCGGTATCAGTGGAGGCAAGCATGCCGATCCTTTGTAAAGACGCCAGTTTAATATTTCGGAAACGGTTTATTTCTGTAGAATGTTTATAGAAGAACATTTTGCGGTATACTTTCCGTAGTTCACATATTTAGAATTATAGGCAGTACCCAGTAATGTCGACGTGTTATGGGGTTATTCCACACCAACTCACCCGGAATTGAGAACTTTTCCCAGTTCCCAATAAATTTTCTTGAAGAATTTTGGAAATTCTATCATATCTATTGCCAGACGCCTTAATCCCGTTTGGGGTGGCCACAAACAAATCGCCTCCAAGTCTCCCCGTCCCTCGCCATTTCACTGCCCTGCTCCCAACTCACACCCCCCTCTCTCATATACCTCTCCACCCCATCCCTCCATCTCATCCTCGGCCTCCCCCTCCCTCTTCCCCCCTCCACCTCACTCACATACACTCTCTTCGTCAGTCTTTCACCCTCCATCCTCTCCACATGGCCAAACCACCTCAGTGTGTTCCTCATAACGCTTCCTATCACATCCACACCACAACGCTCCTTTATATCCTCATTCATCAGCCTGTCTCTCCATGTGACTCCACAGGCTCCTCTTAAATAACTCATTTCCACTGCTCTCACTCTTGACTTGTGTCCTTCCAACAACGTCCACGCTTCACTTCCATACGTTAGAGTTGGTATCACAATACTGTCATGTAGTAACTTTTTCACTTCCATGCTCACTTCCCTGTTTCTTATCACTGCTTTCAAAGAACCAGCAACCTTTCTTCCCTGCTGTACCCTTTCACGCACTTCACCCTCCAAAGCTCTATCATTATTCATCACACTACCCAAGTACTTAAACGTACTCACATTTTCCAATTCCTCACCATCCAACCTTGCAGTACATTCACTGACTTCACCTCTCTCAAAGACCATCACTTTACTCTTCCCAACATTCACCTTTAGATTCTGTTTCTTACACACTCTCCCAAACTCATCCACCAAGCCTTGCAGCTCCCCTTCGTCTTCACTCAACAACACGGTATCATCTGCAAACAACAGTACAGGGAGTTTCCAAACACTATCCTCTCTCACCAGGGCCACTCCAATATCCACTACCCTACCTTGTACCTCTTTTATTACCCCATCCATGTACAGATTGAACAACCATGGAGACATGACACATCCCTGTTTCAACCCAACTTTCAAAGAGAAAAATTCACTTAGTTCACCATCCACACGCACTGCAGCCTTCGCACCATCGTACATATTCTTCACAGCATTCAACAACTTCCCATTTACTCCATATATTCTTAACACTTTCCACAATCCTTGTCTATCCACCCTGTCATATGCTTTCTCCAAATCCATGAATGCCGCATACAACTTCTTTCCCTTCTCTAGAAACTTTTCCACTAAAGATCTAAGAATGAATATCTGATCTACACAACCTCTTCCCTTCCTAAAGGCTCCCTGTTCTTCTCCAACTAATTTCTCTGTTCTTTCTCTAACTCTGTCAATAAGTATCCTACCATACACTTTTCCTATTATACTAAGAAGACAAATGCCCCTATGATTACCACACACTTCTTTTTCCCCTTTTCCTTTGTACAAGGGAATAATTATACCTGACTTCCAATCCTCCGGGACTCTACCTTCCTCCCAGGCCAATCTGCACATCTTCCACATCCATTCTACTACTATCTCTCCCCCATGCTTCAGCATTTCACCACACACTCCATCAATTCCTGGGGCTTTCCCTGATTTAACTTTCTTCATTGCTTCCACAACTTCTATCCTACTGATTTCTTCCTGTCTTCTCCCCTCCCTTCTTCTCCCAGCCATTCCCCAGCCACTTATACTTGCATTATTTCCATCCTCTATGTTCAACAATACCTTAAAGTGTTCTCTGCATCTGCTCACTTTTTCTCCCTTCTCCACTAGTAATCTACCATTTTTATCTTTCACTCCCCTGCTAACTTCACTTCCACCCTGTCTTACTCTTTTCACCTCTTTCCAGAACATTTTCTTACAGTCCCTCCACTTTACACTCAAATTCCTTCCAAATTCCTCATCCACTCTCTTCTTACTCACTCTTACTAATCTTTTCACCTCTCTCTTTCTTTCTACATATAACTCTCTCTTCTGCCTCTCAACTTCTTCCACGCCCCTATTTCTTATCCATTCATTGTATGCTTTCTTCTTTTGCGCCATAGCCTGACTCACCTCTTCAGTCCACCACGCTGTTCCTTGCACCCCCCTCCGTCTTCTCTTCCACACACCACATCACATGCTGCACATATTTCTTCTGTAAATATCCTACACACATCTTCCACGTCTCCCATCTGCTCCAATTCATATTTGCCCAATCGTTCCTCCACTTCTCTCTTATACTCTGCCTTTTTCTCATCCTCTTGTAACCTTTCCACTCTCCTTGCAACTACTTCCTCTCGTCTTTCCCTTCTTCTATTCCTCCATCTTTCTTGAATTCTAATTCTGGCCACCACCAAGTAGTGGTCAGAAAGTCCACTCCCCCAACATCTATGTGCTCTTGCATCCATTACACGTCTTCGCATCATTTCATCCACACACACATAATCAATCATTGCCTTCCTTTCATTCAGTTCACCACCCACCCTTCTCATCACTCGCCATGTATACCTGTGGATCATTTTATGCCTGAAGAGGGGATTGGCTATCACCAACCCCCTCCCAGCACAAATGTCCACTAACACACTCCCATTCTCATCAGTCTCAGCAGGCACACCCCACTCACCAACTATTCCATCCACCTTCACATTCCCAACTTTACCATTCATATCACCGATCAGAAACACTCATTCCTTCCAAACTTTTCCATGCACACTTCTACATTTGTCCAGAACTCTTCTCTCACTCTTCTAGCATGATCTTGTGTTGGCGCATACACACACACAATCGCCCACATTTGTATTCCAAATTACTTGTATTCGATCCATGTAACCATGGAAAATCATAATGCTGTAGCTACTCCAAATAGTTTTTTTAGTTATGAATTTTTGAAGTTCGGCCCAAAGGGCTAAATTATTGTTTTTCAGCCATTTTTAGTCTGTGCATTCTGAAAATCACCATGTGCTTATTTCCAGCTGGAGTGAACTGAAGTATTCTCAGAACAGTAAAAGTACCATTAGACTAATTTATAACAGGTATGCAGATACATTTTTGCCGTTGAACTTGCAGTGTGAAAATTAATCAAGGAAATTTTTTTTTCTTTTCCTAGCAAGAATTCCTTAATTTAAAAAATTCATTACCTCAGCCAGTTTCCTAGGTTTTTCAACAAAATTTTGTTTTGGTGCATTATTATTATTATTACGGTATTATTATTATTATTATTATTTCCACCCCGTACGGGATTATGGCGTCTGGCAATAGATAGATAGATTATTATTGCCCTACCACACCCAGAAGGCATTTAGTCCTACATGAAAAATTGAGTGCCACAGAGGTAGCTAAATATGGCCCTGGAACTGCAACCCCCCCCCTCCCATTTTTTAAAGCAGATTTTGACTATTTTCTCATGAATGATTGTTTTTATCTGTTTGAAACTTTTTTCTGGGAAGTATAAATATCCATCGCACACATGTATAAAATTTTAAGATGTTGTATGACTCCTTCATCGTTCAGTAGTTTTTCATAAACAAGCATTCATTCAACAAAAAATACAGTGAGTAAAATCTGAGGAATAAGCAACAGGTACCAAACATTAAAAATGTCCATTTTCTTGAGGCCTAGAAACAAAAATTATTAAATTACAGTCTTTGGCTGTTTAACCCCTTAACTGCGGGGCATCACTTGCGATGCTTGGGAGCAAGGGATCATACCGCGGGGCGTCACTTTTGTGATTCTGTGTTATTTTGAATTTGCCTGGGCATTCAAGTGGTGGCTTGTATCATCTATCAGTACTGCCTATGTCCAACACTAGTCAGCACTCCTAATCTCATCTGTACTCCCATCCATTGTTGACAATTTAGCCATTTCTCCCCGTTCTTGACTCCCCTCCCTACCTTCCCTCCATTACCCTCTCCTCTCGCCTGCCTGGCCGCGCTGCGCTAAGTAAATCTTTCCCGGAATTTTCCACTGTTTTCATCCATTGAAATAAGCCCTATGCCCTATTCTTATACCAAATAATATATACAAAAAAGAAATAAGGTAAGTGATAGTGCCATACACCTGGAATTGGCTAATTATCACCTAACAGCACCTCACATGCACTCATTCGCTAATTTTCGCTGTTTATTTCCCCTTGAAATATGCCGTATAATCTATTCTCGTAATAAAAATATCTATAAGAAAGGAAGGGAGAAGCCTAAGTGATATTTACATTCACCTGCAACTACCTAATTTATTATGTATTGTCTAGATTTCCTGTCAATCATTTCATAGCGTATATATTAGCAGCTGTCACCACGTTGACATTGGCAGCGTTGCACTCCCCCTAGGCCACCACAGCATTCAGTTTACTGTCGTTTTTCAAGGTGAAACCATGTCGGATTTGCGCCTGTCCAATTCCGCCGCTTTTTAGCCCCATGCAAAGGGCCCTGTGACCTCTACCTCTACTACACCTCGTGTGGAAAGGGAAAAGGGCTAAGTGGCTGCTGTGGAGCGTGAACTGGCTAATTTATCAATGAAAATGATGGACAGTGACTACGATCTTTTTGGTGAGTTAAACAGTGCAAGTGGAAATGTAAATAATTTGTAAACAGCAAGTGAAAGTAGTGAATGTAAATATAAGTGAATAGTGGAAAATAGTTTTATAAGTTACTGCAAGTGACAGTGCATAACACATTGTAAATAAAATAGAAATGTAAATAATGTAAATAAAATAGAAAATGTAAATAGAAATGTAAGTGAGTAGTAATATAAGAATACGAGTATATATGCTAGGAGTAATGAAAGTCAAAGTTTCACTGTAGCATGTATGAATACTATGAGTTATGAAAGTGGAGGTGAAAGTGACAGATTCTCTCTCAACGCTAGTATGCAGGATGGGCATCCGGTCATAAAATGCTACATGCTCCAGTCCAAAAGTCCTCTACCCAGAGGCATCGCCTTAGCCCTTCGGGGATACCTGGCGTAAAACCATTTTTTTTTTTTTTTTTTTTTTTTTTTTTTTTTTTGAGTGCCTACAGTGACAATAAACTACTATTACTGAAGGAAACTTACGGATAAAGACTGCAGATATATATAAGTGTTATATAGTAATAGAAATATAAAGTGTAAGTGTTTTTATGAATAATAAATGACAGAACACCAGCAGCGAATGAGCTCAAATGGGAAGGTCATACGCGCTTGTAATTTTCATTGCTTTTGCAGTTTTTTTTTTTTTTTTTTTTTTTTTTTTTTTTTTTTTTAAAGTATGGATTCCAAACTATTTGAAAATCATAGAATAGTGTTTCTAGTGATAATATCAGGCTGTGGTAATCATATTACTGGGTCTCGGGAAGTGTAAAGTGGAGACTTTATTACCCAACTTCAGAAGTCTCCACAAGTCCTTTATGTACTCGACGAAGGCTCAACAAACATCCCAGGAGAAAGCTAAAGGTATGTGCCATATGCATATGTAATTATAATATTCTATGGTCCGTCTATTTTATGAAGAGTGTTTGGGCGTTGTCCCTCTTGGGAATTTCCTAGGCCGCCTCTCTACCAAACGTGTACACCTCTCTTTCTCATGTCAGCTATTTACTACTAAATGAAGTTTATTTACTGTATATATATATATTTAATTCTTTATTAAGGCTATATAGTGTTATAAATGTCTTTTTTTTTTTTTTTTTTTTTCAATACCAATTACTTTTTATAAATAACCACAACACTTGGCAACGTTGCTTTCCAATGTTGCCATGCTTGTAAGGGTAGAGTGACCGTGTTAATCCAGGTCATTGCCACACTGGCCGCCACCTGAGATGGATGCTCCTACTCCTGCTACTTGCTCTCGTGTGCTCCACAGTAGAGAAAAAGAACTTATTTACAACATAAATAAGTATCTTTTAGAAGAGAAGGCAAACAGAGGACATATAATTGTTCCCTCAGAAGCTGTTGATAAGGCCTCCTTGGGAAAACCTCTATAGAAAAAAACGCACCTTGACTTTTACCTCAAAGGTGGTGTGGAAAAAAAGTCGAAATTATAGAGAACAAATAAAACATCATACTTTATGGAAATATCACATTCATAAGAAAAACATAATGTTGACAGTCAGTAACAGAGAGAGAGAGAGAGAGAGAGAGGAGGCTCCTGGGAAGGGAATGGAGATAAGGGGGATAGGCAGACAGCAAGGGAGGAAGGTTGGAGAGACCTGAGATAAGGGAGAAAAGGCAAGACGGAGGGAGGGAGGGAGGGAATGTGGTGGAAAATGAATAGGAGCGCAACAAGACAATCAGGAGGCTTTTCCTCAACCTCAAAGGTGGTGTGGAAAGTAAATCAAAATTATAAACCACAAATAAACCTCACACTTTAGGGAGAAAATCAGTCATTAAAAAAAAAAATAATGTTAAAGAGAGACAGACAGACAGAAACAGAGTAGGGGGAAAGGTCTTGGAGAAAGAGAATGAATAAGAGCGCAACAAGACAGACAGACAGTCAGTCTGGAGGCTTTTCCTCAAATTCTAAAAATTCATGAAAGTGTATAGACTTTATATAGAAATAAATCTATA
This sequence comes from Coenobita brevimanus, assembly GCF_032717465.1. Taxonomy (NCBI): domain Eukaryota; kingdom Metazoa; phylum Arthropoda; class Malacostraca; order Decapoda; family Coenobitidae; genus Coenobita; species Coenobita brevimanus. The sequence continues at coordinate 8,475,530 of NC_137038.1, forward strand.
AAAAGTGCAATTTATATATGCAGAGAGAGAGAGGAGAGAGAGAGTGGTGTGCTGGGAGGGAGAGTTGTCATTAGCGCCTTTTCTCTAATCCGATTAAGTTGCTCAGTACAAAGTATGGCAACACTGTGGGACGGGGACTCCCCAGGAGGGACAACGCCCAAACGCTCTTCATAAAATAGACGGACCATAGGACTAATAACTGATTTTTGGCAAATATTTTTAGAGAGTCTGTCGGAGCGCGAATATGCCCGCGGGACACGCAAGTCGAGCCAAAACAACCCTGCGGTTTAGGGGTTAAATGTCAAATAAGCAGCACATTCATTTTATATATATAAAGTTGTTGTCAGGTGTTTCATGAATTGAAATCACACAGCATAGAAGCATTATCAGATTAATTTGTATAATGATTCAGTTTGTCTTTATAATTCGTGGACAAGTAGTACTGTCTTCCAGTTCTTGTAACTGGGGGATCAGCAATGCAAAACATCTTGTAAAGGCAGCCAGCAAGTATCCTTTCTTGCAGGCCAGTGAAAGGATTTTGCTGGCCCTTAAAAGTGCATGAAATTGACTAAGATATCCCCATCGTCATCAGATGTTTCCAGGACTGATCCAAGCCACATCTTCCCATCATTCGTACACGCGAGGTACTTTGCCTACAACACACTAGCCCAAACAGAGTGCGTCAGACTCGGCTACGGGTAGCCTATTACAGTATGATAAGCTGCAACATGCAAATTTCATGCACTCAGTGAAGAAAGGCTCAACAAGTACCCAAAAGAGATATTATGTTTAAACCTTTATAGTATGCATTGTACAGATAACAACCATGGAAGAAACACAGTTAGATGTCATATTACAGCTAGTAAAAAATATGAAGGATTGGCTGTTTTCTTATACAGTAATTATTGAATGATGAAGGAGTCATATTACATCTTTGAATTATTTTGTGTGTGATGGATATTTATACTTCCCTAGAAAAAAGTTTCAAGCAGCTAAAAATAATCCTTTATGAGAATAAAATCAAAATCTGCTTCCCAGAAGGAGGGGAGGGGTTCAGTTCCGAAGCCATAGCCTATTTAGCTACCGTGCCCCCTGGGGGTAGGTTTTTTTTTCAAGAATACTCCCCCAGTATCCCTGCTTGTCATAAAAGGCGACTAAAAGGGTTGGCGGAGGGTTAGTGCCCCTCCCCGGAAAACAACTAACTAAAAAAAAAAACAATAAGCCTCGGACAAGGACTGACCAAATGATGACGACCAAGGACCAGACAAAGGACCTGGTTATCGGAACGTGGAATGTAAGGGGAGCGAATGATGAGGTGAAAGAGAGAGAGATTATCCAGGTGCTTGAGGGTGCGAAAGTGGATGTATGTGGAATAACTGAAACAAAATGGAGGAGAAAGTGTGAGAGAATGGGAGTATGGGTGAGGTATATGTGCAGGAGTAGGTGAGAATGAGGGGGCAAAGGAAGGAGTATGTATAGTTGTGAGTAAAAGATGGAAGAAGAGCATAAGACAGTATGGATCAGTTGGGTCAAGGATTGTGTGGGTAAAGTTGAAAGTTGGAATATAAATGTGGGCGATTGTGTGTGTGTATGCGCCAACGCAAGATCGTGCTAGAAGAGCAAGAGAAGAGTTCTAGACAAATGTAGAAGTGTGCATGGAAAAGTTTGGAAGGAATGAGAGAGTGTTTTTGATCGGTGATATGAATGGTAAAGTTAGGAATGAGAAGGTGGATGGAATAGTTGGTGAGTGGGGTGTGCCTGCTGAGATAGATGAGAATGGGAGTGCGTTAGTAGACATTTGTGCTGGGAGGGGGTTGGTGATAGCCAATACCCTCTTCAGGCATAAAATGATCCACAGGTATACATGGCGAGTGATGAGAAGGGTGGGTGGTGAACTGAATGAAAGGAAGGCAATGATTGATTATGTGTGTGTGGATGAAATGATGCGAAGACGTGTAATAGATGCAAGAGCACATAGATGTTGGGGGAGTGGACTTTCTGACCACTACTTGGTGGTGGCCAGAATTAGAATTCAAGTAAGATGGAGGAATAGAAGAAGGGAAAGACGAGAGGAAGGAGTAGTTGCAAGGAGAGTGGAAAGGTTACAAGAGGATGAGAAAAAGGCAGAGTATAAGAGAGAAGTGGAGGAACGATTGGGCAAATATGAATTGGAGCAGATGGGAGACGTGGAAGGTGTGTGTAGGATATTTACAGAAGAAATATGTGCAGCATGTGATGTGGTGTGTGGAAGGACGAGAAGACGGAGGGGGGTGCAAGGAACAGCGTGGTGGACTGAAGAGGTGAAACGGGCTGTGGCACAAAAGAAGAAAGCATACAATGAATGGATGAGAAATAGGGGCGTGGAAGAAGTTGAGAGGCGGAAGAGAGAGTTATATGTAGAAAGAAAGAGAGGGGTGAAAAGATTAGTAAGAGAGAGTAAGAAGAGAGTGGATGAGGAATTTGGAAGGAATTTGAGTGTAAAGTGGAGGGACTGTAAGAAAATGTTCTGGAAAGAGGTGAAAAGAGTAAGACAGGGTGGAAGTGAAGTTAGCAGGGGAGTGAAAGATAAAAATGGTAGATTACTAGTGGAGAAGGGAGAAAAAGTGAGCAGATGCAGAGAACACTTTAAGGAATTGTTGAACATAGAGGATGGAAGTAATGCGAGTATAAGTGGCTGGGGAATGGCTGGGAGAAGGAGGGAGGTGAGAAGACAGGAAGAAATCAGTAGGATAGAAGTTGTGGAAGCAATGAAGAAAGTTAAATCGGGGAAAGCCCCAGGAATTGATGGAGTGTGTGGTGAAATGCTGAAGCATGGGGGAGAGATAGTAGTAGAATGGATGTGGAAGATGTGCAGATTGGCCTGGGAGGAAGGTAGAGTCCCGGAGGATTGGAAGTCAGGTATAATTATTCCCTTGTACAAAGGAAAAGGGGAAAAAGAAGTGTGTGGTAATCATAGGGGCATTTGTCTTCCTAGTATAATAGGAAAAGTGTATGGTAGGATACTTATTGACAGAGTTAGAGAAAGAACAGAGAAATTAGTTGGAGAAGAACAGGGAGGCTTTAGGAAGGGAAGAGGTTGTGTAGATCAGATATTCATTCTTAGATCTTTAGTGGAAAAGTTTCTAGAGAAGGGAAAGAAGTTGTATGCGGCTTTCATGGATTTGGAGAAAGCATATGACAGGGTGGATAGACAAGGATTGTGGACAGTGTTAAGAATATATGGTGTAGATGGGAAGTTATTGAATGCTGTGAAGAGTATGTACAATGGTGCGAAGGCTGCAGTGCGTGTGGATGGTGAACTAAGTGAATTTTTCCTTTGAAAGTTGGGTTGAAACAGGGATGTGTCATGTCTCCATGGTTGTTCAATCTGTACATGGATGGGGTAATAAAAGAGGTACAAGGTTGGGTAGTGGATGTTGGAGTGGCCCTGGTGAGAGAGGATAGTGTTTGGAAACTCCCTGTACTGTTGTTTGCAGATGATACTGTGTTGTTGAGTGAAGACGAAGGGGAGCTGCAAGGCTTTATGGATGAGTTTGGGAGAGTGTGTAAGAAACGGAATCTAAAGATGAATGTAGGGAAGAGTAAAGTGGTGATCTTTGAGAGAGGTGAAGTCAGTGAATGTACAGCGAGGTTGGATGGTGAGGAATTGGAAAATGTGAGTACGTTTAAGTACTTGGGTAGTGTGATGAGTAAGGATGGAGGTTTGGAGGGTGAAGTGCTTGAAAGGGTACAGCAGGGAAGAAAGGTTGCTGGTTCTTTGAAAGCAGTGATAAGAAACAGGGAAGTGAACATGGAAGTGAAAAAGTTACTACATGGCAGTATTGTGATACCAACTCTAACGTATGGAAGTGAAGCTTGGACGTTGTTGGAAGGACACAAACCAAGAGTGAGAGCAGTGGAAATGAGTTATTTAAGAGGAGCCTGTGGAGTCACATGGAGAGACAGGCTGACGAATGAGGATATAAAGGAGCGTTGTGGTGTGGATGTGGATGTGATAGGAAGCGTTATGAGGAACACACTGAGGTGGTTTGGCCATGTGGAGAGGATGGAGGGTGAAAGACTGACGAAGAGAGTGTATGTGAGTGAGGTGGAGGGGGGAAGAGGGAGGGGGAGGCCGAGGATGAGATGGAGGGATGGGGTGGAGAGGTATATGAGAGAGGGGGGTGTGAGTTGGGAGCAGGGCAGTGAAATGGCGGGGGATAGGGCGACTTGGAGGCGATTTGTTTGTCGCCACCCCAAACGGGATTGAGGCGTCTGGCAATAGATAGTTAGATAGACCTTTGTAGCACTCAATTTTTCATGTACCGTAGGACTAAATATCTTCAGGGTGTGGGAGAACGATAATAATAATGATAATGCATAGAATAAAAAAAAATTGTTGAAAAACTAAAAACTGACTGAGGTATTGAATTTTTTAAATTAAGAATTCTCGCTTGGAAAAGAAAAAAAAAAATGTTTCCTTGATTAATGTTCACAATGAAAGGTCAACAGCAAAAATTTCTCTGAATACCTGTTATAAATTAGTCTTATGGTTCTTTTAATGCCCTGAACATATTTCAATTCATTCCAGCTGGAAATAAGCAAATGGTGATGCTCAGAATACACATATTAAAAATGGTTAGGAAAAAAAAAAATGTAGCCCTTTAGGTCACACTTTAAAAATACATAGCTGACAAAAAATGTATTTGGAGAACAACTTTAGGATTTTACATGGTCTATCTATCTATCTATTGCCAGACGCCTCAATCCCGTTTGGGGTGGCCACAAACAAATCGCCTCCAAGTCGCCCTGTCCCCCGCCATTTCACTACCCTGCTCCCAACTCACACCCCCCTCTCTCATATACCTCTCCACCCCATCCCTCCATCTCATCCTCGGTCTCCCCCTCCCTCTTCCACCCACCACCTCACTCACATACACTCTCTTCGTCAGTCTTTCACCCTCCATCCTCTCCACATGGCCAAACCACCTCAGTGTGTTCCTCACAACGCTTCCTATCACATCCACATCAACACCACAACGCTCCTTTATATCCTCATTCGTCAGCCTGTCTCTCCACGTGACTCCACAAGCTCCTCTTAAATAACTCATTTCCACTGCTCTCACTCTTGACTTGTGTCCTTCCAACAACGTCCAAGCTTCACTTCCGTACGTTAGAGTTGGTATCACAATACTGTCATGTAGTAACTTTTTTACTTCCATGCTCACTTCCCTGTTTCTTATCACTGCTTTCAAGGAACCAGCAACCTTTCTTCCCTGCTGTACCCTTTCAAGCACTTCAGCCTCAAACCTCCATCCTTACTCATCACACTACCCAAATACTTAAACGTACTCACATTTTCCAATTCCTCACCATCCAACCTCGCTATACATTCACTGACTTCACCTCTCTCAAAGACCATCACTTTACTCTTCCCTACATTCACCTTTAGGTTCCGTTTCTTACACACTCTCTCAAACTCATCCACCAAGCCTTGCAGCTCCCCTTCATCTTCACTCAACAACACAGTATCATCTGCAAACAACAGTACAGGGAGTTTCCAAACACTATCCTCTCTCACCAGGGCCACTCCAACATCCACTACCCTACCTTGTACCTCTTTTATTACCCCATCCATGTACAGATCGAACAACCATGGAGACATGACATCCCTGTTTCAACCCAACATCCAAAGAGAAAATTCACTTAGTTCACCATCCACACGCACTGCAGCCTTAGCACCATCATACATACTCTTCACAGCATTCAACAACTTCCCATCTACTCCATATATTCTTAACACTTTCCACAATCCTTGTCTATCCACCCTGTCATATGCTTTCTCCAAATCCATGAAAGCCGCATACAACTTCTTTCCCTTCTCTAGAAACTTTTCCACTAAAGATCTAAGAATGAATATCTGATCTACACAACCTCTTCCCTTCCTAAAGCCTCCCTGTTCTTCTCCAACTAATTTCTCTGTTCTTTCTCTAACTCTGTCTATAAGTATCCTACCATACACTTTTCCTATTATACTAAGAAGACAAATGCCCCTATGATTACCACACACTTCTTTTTCCCCTTTTCCTTTGTACAAGGGAATAATTATACCTGACTTCCAATCCTCCGGGACTCTACCTTCCTCCCAGGCCAATCTGCACATCTTCCACATCCATTCTACTACTATCTCTCCCCCATGCTTCAGCATCTCACCTGACTTTTTTTTTTTTTTTTCCAAAACAATTTATAACATGAACAGGGAGGATTTAGGTGAGTTGGCATGGAATAACCATTTTCTTTTCCTGGTACAAGTTTGGTGTAAGGGTAAAAATTTACCCTGCTTTTGATAGTTCCACGATGTATCCAGTTATTTGGCGAGAAGCAATCGTTTTCTGTAAATATTCCAAATTAAGGTGAAAATCTCTGAAAGTTTCCATTTATACAAACAGTTACGTATATTTTTCTTTTTGAAATACAACCTGATTATCAAATTAAAAGCAGTACAAATTTGCATCAATAGCTACGTAATTTTAAAAGTTGCAGCAAAGCCTGATTTGAAAGTTGTTGAGAGCCTCATGAGTTTTAACCTGTCCAAGACAAACAAGACAACCTTACAATGAAACAACACTTTTTCCTCTTCTAACCATATATTGTGTGGTGTTCCCTCTCACTTTTGCCAGTTTCAGTCGGAGGATTTAGTTGGCCACGGGTAATCTTCTTTTATTATTATGGTACTGTACTGTAATTTAGTAACATTTGTGCAGAGGCTGCGTAGCACACAGACCGACCGGCCTACAGCAGTTATCCCCTTCGTTATTATTATTATCTCGTGGGACGGAGTCCGGAGAGAGATTGGTTTTGGTCATGTTTCTTTGTATGTTTGTTTCTTTGTTACCAGCATTACGGAAAAACGGTTGAATGAAATTACATGAAAGTTTCAGGATGTGTGGGCACTGGTTCCCAAAGGAAGTGGTCAAATTCGGAGGTAATCGAGTGACCTTGAAAGGTCAAAATCAAGGTCACGGATTTTCAGAGGGCTATAAATTGAAACGGGTTGAAAATAGAGATATTTACTGTTATGAACATACAGGAACTCGTAATATTGGCTTTCATTTGACACCAAGACTTTGAATGACCATAAAAAATCAAACTCAAAGTCACGGATATTCAGGGGGTTATAACTCGAAACTGATTGAGGATATTTACTATTACCAACGTACAGGAAGTCCCATATGGGTTTTAAATTGGTACCATGACCTTTAACCGTAACGTAAGTGAGCTTGAAAGGTCAAACTCAAGGACACTGATGTTAAGGGGGCTGTAACTCGAAACTTGTTGAAGATATATTTACTATTGTCAAAATATAGGAAGCCTCATATGGGCTTTTATTTGGCAGCATGACCTTTGACCTTGAGTGACCTTGAAAGGTCAAATGCAAGATAATAGATTTTCAGAGGGCGTACCTTGAAAACATTTGCGCCATTACCTTAGACTTTACCTGTGTACCGTACTGGCACTAAATTTAGTCCCGTTTCTGTTTTTAACGACAGTAAAACAACTGCTGTCGGGCAAGGTTTGTTATGCCTGGCACCACTTATTATTATTATTATTACCGGTATTATTATTATTATTATTATTATTACAGGTATTATTATTATTATTATTATTATTATTACCGTTATTATTATTATTTATTATTATTATAATATTATTATTACCGGTATTATTATTACCGGTATTATTATTATTATTATTATTTTTATTTTTTTACCGGTATTAATATTATTCTTACCGTCATCATAGTTATTTAGGCGGAATTTGGGTATCATGAAGAAATTGCCACACACTTGGATGAAAAAAAAAAAAAATACGTGTCAGATTTTTAAGCATCCGTAGTAGTAGTATTTGCAACCCCAGGCTCATTTCACTGTGAACCCAGTAGACTGCAGGCTGGAAGTTACCCTCCTGCAGTTCCTCCTCCTTTCCCAGGATAGGGAGTTAATGGACGATTGTATAACATGGTAGCCGAGTGGACCAGGTATATTAGTGCCACCGCGAGAAGGCATCCGTCTCCAGCACCTGTGTGAATGAGGGGTTTAGATGTACAGGAATATTATTAAGGCCTTGAAGTCGACCACGTACCGGTATTTTAGATTTTGTCGTGCTACCTATGGACAGTTTATCTATTCATTTATTTAACATACTTGGGAGGGGGAGACATTCGATAATGATGAGGTTAATTAAGGGTATACTTTAGCCAAACGCCACTCCAACTTCACGTGTTAAATAGAAATAAGGTACATTGCTGTCTGTATTAATTACTTATGTTTTTATATCTGTTTATATATGTATGTATGCGGCACATTATCTATCTTTGTCTGTTGCTAGGTGCCGTAAGGGATGGCCACAGACAAATCGTCTCCATGTCATCCTGTCCTCTGCCATCTGGCTGCCCTCTATCCATCTTACACATCACTCTTTACTATGGAGAGAAGAAGTTTATGAAAGTGGGAGAGGGCAGCCGGATGGCAGAGGAGGGGTGACATGGAGGCAATTTTTCTGTGGCCCCCCTTTACGGGATTAAGTCACCTAGCGTTAGACAAACAGACATATATAGATAGATGTGCTGATACACACATATATAAAGAGATATGCAGATAGATAAATAGACTCAGATAGTTGAATAAACGAACAGCAATCTTCGAACATTTTCCAGTTTAAGATCCTCGGTCTCCCCCTCCCCTCCTCCACCACACTCATTCGCTCTCCTTGTCAGTCTCTCACTCCATCCTATCCACATGGCCAGTAATGGAAAATGAAATATGTCATCGGAATGAAGTGGCAGACAGTTTATTGTGCATACTACAACCTATTATTCCCCTGTTATTTATGCCATATCAATCAGCCTGCAGTCTAGTGGGTTTACAGTAAGATAAGCCTAGGGTTGCAGCTCCTCCTCCTCCTCCTCCTACTACTACTACTACTACTACTACTACTTTTACAGCTGTTACTACTACTTTACTACTACTACTACTACTACTACTACTACTTTTACAGCTATTACTCTTACTTTAATACTATTACTTTACTACTGCTACTACTACTACTACTACTACTACTACTACTACTGTTACTACTACTGCTACTGCCACTACTACTACTATTACTATTACTACTACTACTATTACTACTACTACTACTGCTGCTGCTGCCGCTGCTGCTTATACTACCGGTACTAGGCTACTACTGCTACTACAGACCGTATGGACAGTTTCATTCATTCATTGCCAGACGCCATGTATCCCAAACGGGGTGGCCAAGGGCTTAGAGTTAATTGTTTTACAGGGAGGGGCACTAATCCTCCACCAACCCCACTTGACACATAGGGCCGGGCCGGTGCTGTCCCTCTCGTGGTGGCGGGGGCCGGCGGTCAACACAACACCGTATGGACAGACGTTGCATAATTATCATAGTACTGTACACTCTGTTCACTTTAACTGTGCGTAAAATTGCCATCTGTCCACCTTGAATGCTGAGCTGTAACATGAGAGTAAAAGTAGAACGTGATGTTAGTCACCAAGTGTCGTGGGAAGGATGTGAAGCCGTTGTATTGCCTTACTGTAGTCTGCCATTGAACAACGAACTATAATCACCAAGTTAAAGTGGATGAACTGTAGGATATTCAGGGTGGTGCATATATAGCGCTTCTCTCACTCCCCCGGGCGATTTCTTGTATCATTATCAGTTTCCATCATCTGTTCAGGCCTACACCCACACCAGCAGACTGAGCCGGACCACTCCTGTAATAACGCTCAGGGGTAGTGATCTGGTTTGTACATCCATCCCGCATCGAGAAAGACAGATTGAGATTGATTTCCGAAGCGAGTTCGCTTTTGAGGCCGATCAGACTCATAGATAAAATTTGTTTCCAGTATGTCCCTGTTCCCCCAGCTGTAAGTTAGGGACCTGCATGTAAAGTCGATTGCTTATTGTCTTATTCTAGGGGCAAATTGTGACTTGGAAAAACTGTCTTACCAATGCCGTCAATATTCTTCCTTATTACGTCCTTCCTTCTTTCTTTCTTTAGCATTCTTACTCCCTCCTTCCCAAACACCCTCCCTCCCTCCTCTCCTTCCACATCTTATTTTCTTTCTTTCCGTCCTTCCTTCCTTCCCTCCTTTTCCACATTCTTGCTCCCTGGCACTGTTCCTCCCTCCCCTCCTCCCTCACTCAAACCCTGCCCTCCATCGTACCACCCTCATTCCTTCTTTCCCCCCCTCTCTCCTTCCTTCCTCTCCGCTTCGCTTTCGTTTCCTTTCCCTCATCCCTTCAGTCCTCACACACACACACACACACACACACACACACACACACACACACACACACACACACACACACACACACACACACACACACACACACACACACACACACACACACACACACACACACACACACACAAAGGCAGGGAGAGTATCTGTGTTGATTCAGACCAGTTCGTCTCTCTCTCTCTCTCTCTCTCTCTCTCTCTCTCCAAACAGCTCCTCCTAACTTTCCTCCCTCCGCCACACCTTCGATATCCCCTTATCAGCATTTTCACAGATGGTCGTGGTTGAGACACGGATAGGCATTATTTATTTTTATTGTGTCCTACCCCTGGCGTGGCATTGATAATAGTCTTTTGCCTGAGGTCCAGTAAGAAGATGAGAGGATAAGTGAAATTAGGCTTCTATACGAAGTAAGAGTGATTAAAACAGAATAATACAAGGGTAGCAGGAACTAGTGAAAGAATAGTCATGATATAAGAATGAACGATTTTGCTTTGTTTATTTATTTATTTTTTTCGTGTTGGATGGTTCTCAGTTCTTAGGTCAACACCTCCCTCCCTCCCCCTCTCCTCCTCATCTCCTTCCGGTTCTCCCTCGCCTCTCCCCCCTCCCCCTTCTTGCCTCCCCTCCCCACGTCCTCACCTCCCCCTCCTCCCATTCCTTACCTCATCCCTCTCTTCCATGCTTCACCACACTATACCCTCCCGTGACCCCCCCTCCTGCTCCTCCTCCTCCCTCCCTCACCTCCTCCCCACCCTTCCCCCTACACCTTTCATTCCCCCTCCCCCCATCCTAGCAGTAAATCCCTTGTATGAGACCCACGGGAGGAATTACGGGCCTTCTCAGCTAGTGTGCCTGCCTCCCTCTCGCACGATACACACACACACTCACCACCGTCTTATTTCTACATCCTCACCGCTAATAACCAAGGAACTCGAGGCGGACGTGAGCGTAGCGAGGAATGTGTGGAGGAGGTTGGGTTGGGTTGGATTGGGGTTGGGTCTCATATGTGCTTGGCTTGGATTAGGCTAGCATAGGTTAGGTTGGGTTGGGTTGGGTTGGATTAGGGTAGGTTAAGTTGGATTTGGTTAGTTTGGGTTGGATTATATGAGGCTGAATTTACAGTGGATTGGTTAGGTTTGGTTTGGTTGGATTAAGTTACGTTGGGAATGGTTGGGTTAATTTAGGTTAGGTTTGCTTTGGTTGAGCTGGGATGGGTTAGGTTAAATAAGGTGGGTTTTATGTGGATTGGGTTGTGTTGGGTTGAAACATTATAAACGCAGTCAGCCAGGTAGAAGCGCTCTTTTTTCAATGCATATCTTTGAAAGTCTAATGAAACGTTATAAACAACAGACCCGACTGTAGCTTAAAATGCTCTGTTTTATTTCTTACCTTTAAAACGAAAGAAACTCGATTAACAGCCCCAGTCATTTTAAAGTTCAATCGTTTCATTTCACATCTTTGGGTTTGCGCCAAAGGGATAAGCTCATTCTGTCCGATAACACTCCTTCCGGGCGAATTAACACCAAGGCCTGTGTAGCTCCTTAACTCATCCTCCGTAGTGATTTATTTTTAGATATGGCTGGTTAATGTCCTTTTGTACATTATTTATGCAGAGTTGTTGGAAGGGTTTATGTGACTGAAAAAGGTAATAAGGTGTAATAGGCAAAATAAATCGGTTAGGTAGGGAGCCTCCTTACCCTACCAGAATACCGGCCTAAGACCCATATTTACAAACCCGCCTAAGCTTAAGTCGTATTTATGACTGCTTGTATTTCCCTTCGTCTTCACGTAAACAGGGTCTTATTAATATTCCTTGGAAAATACTAAGAACTTATTTAAGACAGGAATAATGGCCGTATGCTGAAGTAAATACCTGATAAAAGGAATGCAAGCTACCTATTTATTTACGATAATTTATAAAGCAAGTGAGTCAGGACATATTTAACCTTCCTATATTGTCGCTGACTGCACGTTGTCATGTGGGATGCAGGCTAACTGTACCAAATAACCACAGTCGTCCCAAAATTGACAGAACAAGAATTAGGGGTTTGTATTCCGCCTTAAGATTTTAGGTTTAAGTATTCTACCCTAAATTTAAGTAATCAATCCATAAACACCACTAAGGAGCCGCGCGGCAATCCTGAGTAGCTGTTCCGTACCAGTCTTAAGAAACAGATTTATTTTTTATTTTATTGTTACTATTATGATTTTTTGGTAAGATTGTGGTGGATTGTGGGAAAGTAATGTAAGAAATTCAGGCATAAATTGTGTGTGTGTGTGTGTGTGTGTGTGTGTGTGAGTTAGTGATTGTAGGAATAATGTGAATGGATTAGACTAATGTATTGATGAATGTAGGTATCCTGTGCCTATTTAACGGAACAACGAAGGCTTATGTGTTGTGTTTCTCTCTCTCTCTCTCTTTCTCTCTCACTTCCTTTCTGCGTCTTGCATTACACCTTCCCTCCCTCGCTACTTCATTTCTTTACTCCCTTTCTTGCTTTTTTCTTTCCTTCCTCCCTCCCTCTCCAAACACTCCCTTCCGCACCTTCCCGCTCTCTCTCTACCCAGACATACCCCTCAACTTCCCCCACTCCCTCCCTCCCCCATTCTTGCTCTCCCTTCTTTCTTTCCTTCCACACCTTCTTCTTCCCTCCCTCCCTCCCCTTCCTTCTCTCCCTTTCCTTCCTTCCTTCCTCCCACGCTTTCTCCTTCCTCTCTTCCCTCCCTCCCTCTCCCCTTCCTTCTCTCCCTTTCATTCCTTCCTTCCTCCCACGCTTTCTCCTTCCCTCCCTCCCTCTCCCCTTCCTTCTCTCCCTTTCCTCCCTTGCTCTCACCTTCCTTCTCTCCTTCATTCCTTCCTTCTTCCTTCCTTCCCTCTCCCCTTCCTTCTCTCCCTTTCCTTCCTTCCACACTTTCTCCTTCCCGCCTTCCCTCTCTCCCTCCCTTTCCCCTTCCTTCTCTCCCTTTCCTTTCTTCCTCCCACGCTTTCTCCTTCCCGTCTTCCCTCCCTCCCCCCTCCCTTCCTCCCTCCCATCCTCCCTCCATCCCTGCCTGATAGAATTAATCACAAGTTGGGCAGAATTTTTGTCCAAACTTGATTTTTTCCCCTCGGTTCAAAGTTCTTCATTTTCTTTGGCACCTTCAGAGAGAGAGAGAGAGAGAGAGGGGAGATGGGGGAGGAAGGAATGAGGGAGGGAAGAACAGAGAAAACGCAAGACGAGAGGGAAAAGTGGATTTTGGAGAGAGAGAGAGAGAAGGGATGAATGATGGAGGGAAGGAAATGGAAAGGTGGTAGGAAGAAAGAGGGGGAAGGGTGAAACGGAAGAGGAAAATTGAGGCAAGAACGTAGGAGGAAGATAATGAAGAAAGGGAGAGACGATGGAGGAAAGAAGGGAGGAGGGAGCAAGAGAAGGGAGGGAAGGGTGAAGGGAGAATAGGAGAGATAATTGAGGGAGGAGGAGATATAGAAATGGGATGAAGAAGGGAGAGATTGAGGGAGGAGAAGAGGGATAGGAGTGGATGGAAGGTAGGAGAGAGAGAGAGAGAGAGAGAATGGGAGAAAAAAGGGTGAAAGTTTGAAGCCACAAAACGTTGCTCTTATAAAACACTGCTTGTCTGTTCTGTCTCTCACTCACTCACTCACTCACTCACACACACACACACACACACACACACACACACACACACACACACACACACACACACACACACACACACACACACACACACACACACACACACACACACACACACACACACACACACACACACACACACACTCTCTCTCTCTCTCTCTCTCTCCATAATACTTCTTTCCTTTCCTTCCATTTCCTCTCTCTCTCTCTCTCTCTCTCTCTCTCTCTCTCTCTCTCTCTCTCTCTCTCTCTCTCATTTTCTTACTGAAACTGTCTCCCAGTCACTCTCGTACTTTCTCATTAAACTTGCTCTAACCCACTGTATTTCTCACTAATTCCTACACACACATATTACAAATCACTTTCTCCCTCACTCACTCATTTACTCACATTTACTCACAGTCTCGTGCCTTCCATCTCACCCGTGCTCAGTTACCTTACCCACTTTATCTCGGCGTAATTCTTTGACCCCTATTTTCTTTCTTTTGCACTAGCTTGCTCACTCACTTACTCTCGCCTATAGCTACTCATTGAAACCTGTATATGCACCCATTCACTCACATCTATTATGCACCCATTCACTCACTTACTCACTCACACCTATATATGCACCCATTCACTCACTCACACCTATATATGCACCCATTCACTCACTCACACCTGTATATGCACCCATTTACTCACTCAGTCACTCACTCACACCTATATATGCACCCATTCACTCACATCGATTATGCACCCATTCACTCACTTACTCACTCACACCTATATATGCACCCATTCACTCACTCACACCTATATATGCACCCATTCACTCACTCACACCTATATATGCACCCATTCACTCACTCACACCTATATATGCACCCATTCACTCACTCACACCTATATATGCACCCATTCACTCACTCACACCTATATATGCACCCATTCACTCACTCACACCTATATATGCACCCATTCACTCACTCACACCTATATATGCACCCATTCACTCACTCAGTCACTCACTCACACCTATATATGCACCCATTCACTCACTCGCTCATTCATACCTATATATGCATCCATTCACTCACTCACACCTATATATGTACCCATTCACTCACTCACTCACTCACACCTATATATGCACCCATTCACTCACTCACACACACCTATATATGCACCCATTCACTCACTCACACACACCTATATATGCACCCATTCACTCACTCACACCTATATATGCACCCATTCACTCACTTACTCACACCTATATATGCACCCATTCACTCACTTACTCACACCTATATATGCACCCATTCACTCACTTACTCACACCTATTATGCACCCATTCACTCACTCACACCTATATATGCACCCATTCACTCACTCACTCACACCTATATATGCACCCATTCACACCTATATATGCACCCATTCACACCTATATATGCACCCATTCACTCACTCACTCACATCCGTGCACCCGTTCCACCACTCATCTATTTTTGCACACTTGCACTCTCACGCTGTCACTCACTCATCCACCCATTTTTCACCCATTCACACACTCACATGCTCACTCACCCACCCACTCACCTATTTTTCACCCTTTCACTCACTCACTCGCCCACTTACCCACCCACTTATTTTTAGATTCACTCCCTCGCTTACTCGCTCACTTTTGCAAACATTCAGCCTGTTTATTCACACTTCCATTTCGTCTCATTTATTCATTTATTCATGGTCTCCACCCAACATCACTCATTCATTTATTCTCTCTCTCTCTCTCTCTCTCTCTCTCCCTCTCTCAACTTATCTCCTTATCTTATTCACTCACTAAGTCACCGTCTCTCTCACTCACTCTTTCTCTCGCCTTCCTTTCTCACTTACTCACTCACTCACTCACTTACCCTCTCACTCACTCACTTCTTTCTCGTCCTCCTTTCTCACCCACTCAGTCACTCACCTCCTTTTTCACCCACTCACCCTGTCACTCGCTCACTCACATTCTCTCTCAACCCCCTTTTTCGCTCACTCTCACTCACGCTTCATCTCCAAACTTGTCATGTAAAATTAAGGGGAGTTTTGGATGTGTGTGTGTGTGTGTGTGTGTGTGTTTAGTGAAAATAAAATACACACACATTAGGTTTTGCCTTAGAGAGAGAGAGAGAGAGAGACATTTGAATGGGGTCCTGAGTTATTCCGAGCCTATGGGTATTTTTTTTAGAAGTATTTCGAGCAAATAATAATATATCTTTTTCTCTCTCTCTCTCTCTCTCTCTCTCTCTCTCTCTCTCTCTCTCTCTCTCTCTCAGCTTACCTCCTTATGTTAATCATTTACTCACTCATCTCTTCTGTCACTCACACACCCTCTCACTCACTCACTCACTCCTGTCTCTCACCCTCCTTTCTCACTCTTACTCACTCACCTCCTCTCTCATCCACTCACCCTGTCACTCGCTCACTCACTCACTCACTCTCTGCCTCATTTCGCACACACTGTCACTCACTCACGCTTTATCCATTGTAAAATTAAGGGGAATTTTAATGTGTGTGTGTGTGTGTGTGTGTGTGTGTGTGTGTGTGTGTGTGTGTGTGTGTGTTTAGAGAAGACAAAATGAAGCGCACACACACACACACACACACACACACACACACACACACACACACACACACACACACACACACACACACATTACTTTAGATTTTGCCTTAGAGAGAGAGAGAGAGAGAGAGAGAGAGGGGGGGGAAAGAGAGAGAGAGAATGTGAATGGGGTCCTGAGCTATTCCGAGCCAATGGGTATTTTCTATAAGTATTTCGAGCAAATAGTAATAAAAATTAATTCTCTCTCTCTCTCTCTCTCTCTCTCTGCATTTCAGATTGTTTTTTCTCTTTATCTATCTTTTTATCCTTTCCCTTTTTGTCTTCGTGACTTTTTATTTCTCTCTCTCTCTCTCTCTCTCTCTCTCTCTCTCCATTTCGTCCTCTAACTCGTATTCTTTCCTCCATATATTCTCTCCCCTCCTCCCTTACTCCTTATCTCTCTCTTATTTCTCCCTCCGCTGTCTCTCTCTTTCACTATTGCCGCTTTTACTATACCTCATTCCTCTCTCTATCTCTCTCGCTCCCTCTTTCCCCTCCCCTCTCTCTCCTCTCTCCCTCTCTCCGTTATCTCCCTCTTCCTCGTAATTCGCCCTGTGCAAACTCTCTCTCTCTCTCTCTCTCTCGTCGGCGTTTCCTTTCCCTTTCCTCCTTTATCTCTCTCTTTATCTACATCTGTGTATCTGTATCTCTTGTATATATATGCTCTCTCTCTCTCTCTCTCTCTCTCTCTCTCTCTCTCTCTCTCTCTCTCTCTCTCTCTCTCTCTCTCTCTCTCTCTCCCCAACAGAACAGGAAGCAGAACAATAACAACAATCATTAAAGCTTATTGGAATGTTTGTGATATTGGTAGGGAGGGGGATGCGGCTACCACCATTCCTACAACTATTATGACTGCTGGTGACTATTCTGCTACCACTATCATCACTACTACCACTACTGCTATTACTGTTACTTCTACTACTACTACTACTTTACTACTTGTTTCACCTGTACTACTATCCCTACAACTGCAACTTCTGATACTATTCTTAAACCGTTATCATGTCTGCTACTGAAACCGCTTCCACCACTACTGCCACTACCACCACTGCCACCACTACTACCACTTTCACCACGACCACCACTACTACCACTACCACCAGTAACCGAACTTGAATGCTGAGTTGTTACAGAGTCACACTAGAATAGGATGCTAGTCACGAAGAAGTGCCATGGAAAGGCTGTGGAGAGCCGTGGTATTACTTGTTTTATTACTGTACAGCTTGACGTGAAATATATTGGAAAAGGACGAGAATGTGGACCAAGTTAGTGTGAATGATGGAAGTAGTAGTAGTAGTAGTAGTGGTGGTGGTGGTGGTGGTAGTAGGGTGTGAGTAGTAGTAGTAGTAATAGCAGTAGTTGTTGTAGTAGCTGTAGCCCGGGGTTCATCGGAATGTAAACCCGTTGAACTGCAGGTTAAAGTTGCCTTTCTCATGCAATCCACCATCTTCCTTTCGGGGGATAGGGAGGGAGTTGAAGGACGTTTGTATAACCAGGCAGTGAAACAACCCGGCCATATCAGCGCCACCGCGTGAAGGCGTCCCTCTCCAGCACCATTATCATTTATGGATAGCAAAAGTAAATTAAGCACATCATGGTGTTATATGTATACTAAAAGAGAGCCAAGTAAGTGCCATTGCGTTCCTGTTAAATTAGCACTTCATTAACTTGAATTTGTCCAGAAAATAAAATGAAAAATAAAAGACGTGGTAATTTTTGCTTTCATTCAATTTACGCTCATACTGAAAATTTCAGTGACTTGTTTGAAGCATATATTAATTACATTTGTTCATTCATTTAGTACTGTTAGGCTGGATATCTATTTGCTTGTCTTATACTTCCTGGATTTATTTTTACTATATTCGGTATTTTATTTTGTTGCTATGGCCCGTGCACTTTGACCAGGCGCAAAATTGACGTCTCTCCATATTGAATGCTGAGGTATAATAATAGGTTAACACGAATATTGTGCTAGTCACGAAGAAATTCTGCGGAAAGGATGTAGAGTCGTAGCATCGTCTTATTCTGTCACTGAGCCAAAGGAAATCAGCTGCAGAAGGACGAAAATCTAGTTCCTAAGTGAAGTGAATGAATTGTCGTTTACTAAACTCCTTACACTACCACCATCGTCACCACCATCCCTACCACTATCATCACCACCATCCATACCACCATAGTCACCATCGTCACCACCATCCCTACCACTATCATCACCACCATCCATACCACCATAGTCACCATCGTCACCACCATCCCTACCACAATAACCACCACTATCGTCACCACCATCCCTACCACCATGGCCACCACCTTCCCCACCACAATCGTCACCACCGTCCCTACCACCATCAGTTTCACAGCTACCACCACCACCACTATCATCCCCACTACCACCACTACCAGCAGCACCACCACTACCGCTACCACCACCATGACTAACTCGCAATTAAGCAGAACAAGGAGGCCCGCTGTTAACACTGCTCATCTCTCCTGCTGAAAGGGAGGGAGAGGGGAGGGATGGAGGGAAGGGAGGGAGGAGGGGGGAGGGGTGGCTTAAGCTGAAAGGGACGGAGGGAGGGATGGTTTAGAGAAGGAAGAGGAAAGTGGTGGAGAGGAGGACAGAGAGAGAGAGAGAGAGAGTAAAAAGGATGGAATTGGCAGACGAAGGAAATTATATTAAAAGTGAGTCATTTTATATATATATATATATATATATATAACGACACGGTATTAGTGCAGACAATCTATATACAGTAATAAGAAGGAGCACTCAGAGTGCAATACTCGCACACGCCCCATCTGTTCCATGGCTTGAACATTTGGCTTTGCCCAGTGACCTTGACTTTTGACCATTTACTCTAAAAAACATTAGCCCCTACCTCGGTGACCCTCAACTCTTTCACCAAGCTTTGTTAAAATCTGGTGAAAACTTTTTATTTAATCACACACACACACACACACACACACACACACACACACACACACACACACACACACACACACACACACACACACACACACACACACACCGAGTAAAACATAACACCCGTTCCCAATCCGCATGCATAATGAAATGTCAGAAAATGAGAGAGGAAGATAATGAAGGTACCGGACAACGAGAGCGGGGAGTGGGCTGGCGAACACTGCACATATATATAAAATGAAGGGAGTCAGAGATAAGGAAGGGGGTAGGAACAAAAGCCTGTGCATCCACGTGTACCCCGTAATGATGCAAGCTGAAGTAATTGGCAGGAAGAACCATAAAGAAATGCACCCGCTTCATCTGGCTGTTTGGGTCCGGGTTTGTCTGTCTAGCTACGGTTTATATTTGTGTGTTTATCTATCTGTCTCTCTGTACCTGTGTTTCTGTTTGTCTGTCAGTCCTATCTGTCTGTCTATATATCTTTCTATTTATCTCTCTGTTGTTTTGCGTATCTTTATAATTTTGCACACTCGCTTTATCTCTTTTGTCTGTCATTTTATGTTTGGTTCTCTGGTATATTTCTGGATCTCTGTTTTGTATATATATCGTATCTCTTCCTCTGTCTGTAGTGAGGTATATATGTATCTATCAATCTTTCTTTTTATGTCTTTCTTTTCTATCAACAAAAATCTGGATATATGTACCTTTATCTATCTGTGACCGTCTTTATCACAGCGTATCTCTATATCTGTATCTACCCATCTATCTTTCTATATTTTTCTTGTGTAAGTCAGTCTCTCTCTCAGCGTATATCTGTTTTTGTTTATATACGTATTTTTTTCTCCTCTATATTTGTATCTAACTGGCAGTAAAAGGAAAAAAAAAACTATTTGTTTCATCGATATGGTTACTTTGTCTTTTTGTGTCAGTCTGTCTGTTTAAAGTATTCAGCATTATCTCTAGATCCACCAACACGCTTCTCTCTCTCTCTCTCTCTCTCTCTCTCTCTCTAGCTAATACGAAGCACAATGAGTGGATGGGTATGCCTGTGCGATGGAGTCAGGGTTCTGGGGGCTTGAATGATGAGGGAATGAATGTGTGGCCCATATTATTGGACATACTTTTGAATAGCTACGTGTTTTGCCTTGCTTTGTGAACCATAAAGTACTCTGCTTCTGAGCTGGGGCTGAGACAAGGTGGTGGTGATGATGGTGGTGGTTATGATGACGATGATGATGATGTTAGTGGTGGTGGTTATGATGATGATGGTGGTGTGGTGGTTATGATGATGATGAGGATGGTGGTGGTGATGATGATGATGGTGGTGGTGGTGGAGGTTATGATGATGATGATGATGGTGGTGGTGGTGGTGGTGATGATGATGATGATGATGATGATGATGGTGGTGGTGGTGGTTATGATGATGATGATGATGCTCGTCGTTATTACATCTTTCTGTCTATCTCTGTTTTTATCTGTCTATCTGTCTCCCTTTCCTTGGGGGAAGCAGCCTAGGTATATAGATAGATAGAATAGATCTGTCTGTCTATCTAATTACTGTTGTGCAAGTGAGGTATGTATATTCTGTTCATATATATTGGGGGCACGAACTGCAGATCGCAACTATATCCTCCAATCTGTGTGTCGGAGAGAGAGAGAGAGAGAGAGAGAGAGAGAGAGAGGAGGGGAGAACGGAAGGTATTATGTTTATGCTCCGTGTATAACAGTTATGGTTAGATTGTTCTCTCTCTCTCTCTCTCTCTTTCTCTCAGCAGCGCGCGGGCGCATGTGTGTGTGTGTGTGTGTGTGTGTGTGTGTGTGTGTGTGTGTGTGTGTGTGTGTGTGCGCTTGCTTGCTTGCTTGCCGGGTTGCGTGTGTGTGTGCTTATTCTGTGTACCTTTCTCTAGATTTGTGTGTGTGTGTGTGTGTGTATGTGTGTGTGTGTGTGTGTGTGTGTGTGTGTGTGTGTGTATAGCTCTGGGCAACAAAACACACACACACACACACACACACACACACACACACACACACACACACACACACACACACACACACACACACACTGTCGCAGCGTGGGGCAAAAACAACTCAAAATGATTTACTCGATTGGATTCTTCTGGATTCTGTCTGCGAACGCTTGGGGAGGAGAGAGAGAGAGAGAGAGAGAGAGAGAGAGAGAGGAGGGGGGGATTAGGAGAAGAATAGGATGGGATGGACGATATGGTATGGAGAGAAAGAGGAGGAGGAAGGAGAAGAGGAAGAGGAGTAAGGAGGTGTGGATAGGGGCGAGAGAGATAGAGAGAGAAAAGAAAAAGAAAAACTGAGAGGGGTGGGAGAGAGAAAAAGGGGGGAGGGGGAGGGAAGAGCAGTTTGTGTGGGGGGCAAAATTAGATCATGTTTTTTTTAATTTTTTTATTATTTTTTATTTTATCGCTGAGGACATGAGGGAAATAATTTTGTCAGTTGTTTGTTTGTTTGTATATTTGTTTTGATGGGTGGATGAGTGAAGAGTTGGGTTAATGGAAATAATGATGTAAGATCTGTTAGAGAGATAGATTGGTAGATAGATATAGTAGAATGATTTAGAGAGGTGCTTGATAGATATACAAATGTGGTAGATAGATAGATATGGCTGGTAAATAGATAGATATGGATGGTAATTGGGTTGATAGGTAGATAGATATGGATGGCAAATGGATAGATAGATAGGTAGATATGGCTGCAGATGGATAGATAGGAAGATAGATATAGATGTTAAATGGATAGATAGATAGATAGATATGGCTGGCAGATGGATAGATAGATAGATAGATATGGCTGGCAGATGGATAGATAGATAGATAGATATGGCTGGCAGATGGATAGATAGATAGATAGATATGGCTGGCAGATGGATAGATAGATAGATAGATAGATATGGCTGGCAGATGGATAGATAGATAGATAGATATGGCTGGCAGATGGATAGATAGGTAGATAGATATAGATGTTAAATGGATAGATAGATAGATAGATATGGCTGGCAGATGGATAGATATAGATAGATAGATATGGCTGGCAGATGGATAGATAGATATAGGCTGGCAGATGGATAGATAGATAGATAGATAGATATGGCTGGCAGATGGATGGATAGGTAGATAGATACTGTTAAGTAAATTAGGTAGACATAGGTAGAGAGCATATAATTGAATCAGGGTTCTCATTCTTAAAGACAACTTTGAGGTCATAGATAAGTAGATAAAGGGATATAAAAATAGACGAATCGATAGATAGTTAGATAGATAGAATAAATAGATAGATAAAGACTATGTAAATTAACCTCCTCATTCCGGACTTTTTATTTTCAATCTTCGGTCGGTTGTATGTAACCTGCGAGATTCCCTCCGATAGATAGATAGATAGATAGATGGATAGACATACAGAACGTGAAAATTAACCCCTTCATTCCGAGAACATTTTATATTATTTAGTTCACGAAATTCCTTCCTGTAGTTCGTTCACTTCAACTTGGCCCAGATTTTGCACCCTTTTGTAGCTTGTTCTCTCTCTCTCTCTCTCTCTCTCTCTCTCTCTCTCTTCCCTTCCCTCCAGCCAAAACTGTTCTTTGAAATGTTCCCTTTGGTGGTGGAGCATAATGTATTGAATTCCAGAGAGAAAGAGAGAGAGAGAGAGAGAGAGAGCCTGGTACCACTTGATTTTATTCTGCTTGTTGGAAGAGAGAGAGAGAGAGAGAGAGAGAGAGAGAGAGAGAGAGAAACCAGTGTATTGGTGACCACAATGGAGGAGGAAAGGGTAACGGAGGAGGAGGGGAAGAGGAGGAAGGTGACGAAGAGATAAAAAGAGAGTGGAGGAGGAGGAAGAGAGAGAAGAGGAGAGAGAACGGGAGGAAAGCAGGGAGATGGGAGAGAAAAGGAAGGGAGAGAATTGAAAAAGTGAAAATAGGATGAAGAGAAAGGGGTGAATATAAATGTGTGTGTGTGTGTGTGTGTGTGTGTGTGTGTGTGTGTGTGTGTGTGTGTGTGAGAGAGAGAGAGAGAGAGACGGGAGGGGGGAAGAGTAAGGAGAGGAGAGGAAGGGAGGGGAGGGTGAAGAGAGGAGTAGGGTAGGGAAAGGAAGGGGGCTTTGGGGATGAGGAGGAGGAATAAGTGAGAGAGAGGAGTTGGGACGGGAGACGGGAGGAGGGGAAGGATGGGGAAAGGGGGGAGGGGAGGGGAGGATTGAAGAAGAGAAAATAAAGAAGGAGGGGAGAGGAGCGAAAAATGGAGGAAAAGGAAGGGGAGCAGAGGAGAAAAGTGAGACGAGGAAAGGAAGGGTGGGGGATTGAGAAGAGAGGAGGGGAAAGAAGTGAAGAGAGGAGAGGAGAACAGGAAAGAGAATAGGAAGAAACAGGAGGGAGGAAAGAGAAAGCAGGAAGGAAGAGAGAAGGGGAAAACATAAAGGAGAAGAGAGTAGAGGACAGCAAGGGAGAGAAAAGGATGGGAAGGGAGAGGAGGAGAAGAGAGAGAACGAGTGGGAGTGAAGGAGGGAACGAGGAGAGAAGGGTGACATGATATGAAAGAAAGAGAGGGGGAGGATGTATGGCCTGAGGCAGAGAGAGAGAGAGAGAGAGAGAAAGAGAGTTTCGTAGATGCACAAACCATACACATATAAAGGTCATTTTTATTAGTTTTATATTCATCTGAGAGAGAGAGAGAGTTTCATAGATTCATTTTTATTAGTCTTTGTTTTCATGTGAGGGAACAGGGTCATTCTCACAACCTGAATACCTAGTCGTGGGTGCGTGAGTCGCTGAGGTAGGAATGAGTCTCCTTGGTAACTAGTCAGATTTATCCCGCAGTCTGATTACTCTTGGCAAGTGAATATAACCTGACTATAGGAGGTGTGGACTTAATACTGTGTTTGTTTGTGTGTGTGTGTGTGAGAGAGAGAGAGAGAGAGAGAGAGAGTTCTTGTGGTGGAGATAACATGATTGTGGAGTTGCTGAAATGAAGCTAGTTTCCCGAGAGAGAGAGAGAGAGAGAGAGAGAGAGAGAGAGAGAGAGAGAGGATAAAAGCGAAGAGGTTATTGAAGAAGAAAGGAAGAGGAGGGACGGAGGGGAGGAAAGGTGGTCGCCTGAGGGAGCTAAGGCGAGGGGAGGGAGGGAGGGAGGGGGGAGGAAAGAAAAGGATGAATTGGATAAGAGGGGAGAGAAAGGAGGGGAGATTAATAGAGAGAGAGAGAGAGAAGGAGGAAAAGGAAGGATTGGAGGAGAGATGAAAAAATGGGAGAGATGAAAGGTTGAGAGCAAACACACATAGATAGATATAGATAGATAGATAGATAGATAGATAGACAGGTAGAGAGGGAAGAGAAGTGTTAGTTGAGAGGGGTGAAGCCAGGGTGACAAGAAAAGCAGAGGGAGAGAAAAGGTGAGAGGAGGAAGAGAGAAGAGAAGGGCGTCAGTGGAGAGGCATTGGGGGTGGGGGAGGGAGGGAGGGAGGAAGGGAAGATAGGAAGAAAGAAAGAGAGAGGAAAAAATGAGAAAGGCATTAAAGATGGAAGTGAGATAAATGGAGAGGGAAGGGAAAAGCATTGAGAGACTGGGAGAAGGAGAGAGGGGAGGGGAAAGGCAAGAGTGGAGTGAAAAAAAAAAAAAAAAAAAAAGGAATGAGAGCCAGAAAGCAAGGGAAAGCAGGATTTAGGAAGAGGAAGAGGAACGGAAAAGAGGAATGACTGAATGGGTGAGAGGAAAGGAAGAGAGGAATGAAAGGGAGAGACAGAAAGGGAGAGAGAGAAAAGAAAGAGTGAGAGAAAAGGGGTAGAAGAATGAGGAAAAGGGAGAGTAAAAGGAATAGACGAGAGAAAAAAGAAGAGAGGAATGAGGGAAAAGGATTGAGTGAGGGAAGAGAGGAGTGAAAGTGAGAGAGAAATGAAAAAAGAGTAAAGGGAGAAGATTGCCAGAAAGGAAAAGAGAAAAAGAAGTGAGGAGAGAGAAGAGAGAAAAAGAAGAGAGGAATGAGAAAGGATAGAGGAATGGACAAAGTAAAGGGAGAGAGGATGTAAAGAAAAGGAAGCAAGGAAAGAGGACAAGAAGGATAGGACAGGAAGAGAGGAGCGAGAGAAAGAGAGAAGAGGAAAGAGAAAGAATGGTTTGAGATGAAGAGAGAAAACAGAAAAAAAAAAATCGTTATCCTGTTTTAAAATTCTCTCTCTCTCTCTCTCTCTCTCTCTCTCTCTCTCTTGTCATATTAATGAACTTCTTGTAATTAAACTCTCCATCAACGTTAAAGCAGAGGGACCAAATAAGAACCCTGACGTCTGTATGCTCTGTGTATCTGTCTCTCCCGAACTTCAAAACAACCCACACATTTCTTCTTCTTCTTTTTTTTTCTTTTTTTCTTTTTTTTCAGTCTCCATGCGGTTTTATTCATCAGTGCGGCGACATTTTCTCACTAACCTTTTTCATCGCATAATATTTTCTCTCACCCCCAAATCTCAACCTTGCCTCACCTAGCCTAACAACCTAATATATCCCAAGCTAATCTAACCTAACCTAACTTTGTGTAACCTAACCATACCCTAACAAACCTAACCTAACCTAATCAACTCTACCCTAACCTAACCTAATCAACTCTGCCTTAACCTAACCTAACCTGATCAACTCTACCCTAACCGAACATTAACCTAATCAACTCTACCCTAACCTAACCTAACCTGACCTAATCAACTCTACCCTAACCTAACCTAACCTAATCAACTCTATCCTGACCTAACCTAATCAGTTCTACCCTAACCTAACCTAACCTAATCAACTCTACCCTAACGTAACCTAATCAATTCTACCCTAACCAAACCTAACCTAACCTTATCAACTCTACCCTAACCTAACCACTCATATGCAGATGACTCAACACTACATAGTTCATTCACACTCAGACACCCATTTACAAAGTCTAATATCTCTACCTCCCAACTCAGTACAGCCATCTCCATAAATCAAGACCTATCTACGATCAGTGAATGGGGACAAAACAATCTTGTCTCAGTTAATGTTAGTAAAACTAAATATATACAATTTACTAATAGACAGATATTGCCAGATTTGTACATTACATTCAGTGATACTAATATTCGCATCTCCAAAAGTATTGAAATTCTCGGTGTTTCACTTAACAATGCCCTCAGCTGGACCTCTCATGTTAAATCACTTGCTAAAACCGCCTCAAAGAAACTTGGATTATTGTACAGAGTCCGTAACTTCTTCATTGACGAGCAGTTAGCTATAATTTAGAAGTCATGTGCGCTCTCAGCTTGAATATTGCTCACCCTTGTGGAATGGATGTGGAGAGGTTGCATTAAAACAACTTGACAAAATTCAGAACAAAGCTGTTAGAATTATTAGCAACCTTGCTGTTATAAATAAACTACCTCCCCTACAGGTAAGAAGGAACGTTGCCTCCCTTGCATTATTTTACAGATATTTTTATGGCAAATGCTCAGACGAAGTTGCGTCCATGTTGCCACCTCTCCATGCCTTCCCTTGTGCTACACGGGCATCTGGTAGCGCTCATGACTGCAGGGAATGTCACTCAGCCATATTGCAGAACTTTTGCCTATCAGAATTCTTTCATTCCCCGAACTGCATCTCTCTGGAACTCGCTTCCTCGGAGTTGTTTTCCTCCAAACTTCAACCCACAGCTGTTCAAGTCTAACTGTTACAGATACTTTATGAACAAAGGACACCAGTAATTTGGTGTATGGATTATTATTTTTTTTATTCGTTTATTTTTCCTTCCTCTGTTCTGTTATTTGGGAAAAAAAAAAATCAACTTTACCCTACCCTAACTAACCTGATCAACTCTACCCTAGCCTGACCTATTTAACTCTACCCTAACCTATCCTTATCAACTCTACCCTAACCTATCCATATCAACTCTACCCTAACCTAACCTAATCATCTCTACACTAACCTAACCTAACCTTTTCAACTCTACCCTAACCAAACCTAACGTAATCAAGTCTACCCTACCCTAACCTAACCTAATCAACTCTACCCTACTCAAACCTAACCATATTAACTACCCTAACCTAACGTAATCAACTGTACCCCACTCTAACCTAACCATATTAACTCTACCCTAACCTAACGTAATCAACTCTTCGCTAACCTAGCCTAACCTGCTTAACTCTACCCTAACCTAACCTAACCTAATTCAGGTAAAACACACAAAACCAAATTTAATCTAATCTAATCTACGCTAATTTAATCTGATCTCTCCTAGTCCATCACGGCCACCACCATCCCATTAAAAAAATCGTCGCTTCATTTGTTAATTTTTGGTAAATGATCTAATCCCTAATATCATGGAGATTATGGCAGCTGCCCACACGTGATGAATTACCCCGGCATCAGAGAGAGAGAGAGAGAGAGAGAGAGAGAGAGAGAGAGAGAACATTAATAGTCGTAAGCCATATACTTAGAGAGAGAGAGAGAGAGAGAGAGAGAGAGAGAGAAAGAAAGAACATTAATAGTCGTAAGCCATATACTTAGAGATAGAGAGAGAGAGTACATTAATAGTCGTCAGCCATATACATAGAGAGAGAGAGAGAGAGAGAGAGAGAGAGAACATTATCAGTCGAGCCATTTACTGGGAGAGAGAGAGTACATTATCAGTCGTGAGCCTTATGCTGAGAGAGAGAGAGAGAGAGAGAGAGAGAGAGAGAACATTATCAGTCGAGCCATTTACTGGGAGAGAGAGAGTACATTATCAGTCGTGAGCCTTATACTGAGAGAGAGAGAGAGAACCACACCCTAAACCCTTTCATTCAAGTGACGTAGTTGTCTCCATTTTCTTCCTGACCACAAACCAACTTCTTCATCTTTGGGGAGACTTGTTCAAACTGGACTGGTTAAATATAAAAGTGTGTCTCACTAATTCCTTCAACAAGAGAGCTATCCTGGGCTGAATAAAATCGTCTGGAGGTAGGAAGAGTAAAATGAAAGAAATGTGTCATGGGACTGAAGGGGTTGGAGTGATAATAAGCCCATCGTGAACAGACAAACCCCTTCAAAAAAAAAAAAAAAAAAATCAGATTTTGGAGAAGCGAATCATACATCATCTCGACACCCTCTTTATTTTTTTATTTTTTTTTATCGCATTATCTTGGGTCCATCTTGTCGTGAGGAGCAGAAGGGAGGAAGGGTGGGATGGGGGAGGGAGGGAGTGGGAGGAAGGGCGTGAATAGAAGGGAGGGGGAGAGAAAAAGGGTCCTGGGAGGAATGCGTGGGATGCGAGAGAGGAGGGAGGGAAGGAGAGGTAGGGGGATAGAGCGTGAGATGATAGATGGAGGGAGAGGGAGGGAGGGAGGGGGGGACGGAAAAATGCAGGGAGGGGAGGGGAGGGGAGGGGAAAGAAAAGAAAGTAGGGGAGAGGAAGAGGTGGAAACCCGGGAGGTAAAGAGAGGGGAGCAAAGTAGGAGAGGGAGGGAGGAAGGGAGGGGAGACTGGTGCGTGGAAGGGGAGAGAATATTAATGGAAGGGAAGGGAAAGGGGGATAAATAGGAGAGGTGAAGGGGAGGGGGGAGGGGGAAAGGTAGGGGGGGAGGGGGAGGGGGTGTGGTCGACGGGGTGGATCCAACTGGACTTATTTCCTATTTCACGCCACCCTGATCTGACCACGAGAGAGAGAGAGAGAGAGAGAGAGAGAGAGAGAGACACCATTCAAACATTAACGTTCTAATAACAAGAAGTTTTGGAATAGGATAACAATGTGTGTGTGTGTGTGTGTGTGTGTGTGTGAGAGAGAGAGAGAGAGAGAGAGAGAGAGAGTCCATTAACAGGTTTTATTATTACCCTGATTATATTGATTAAAGTAATTATCAAATATATTACCTGTATAAGATGGTTAATGAGAAGGCCATAGAGACGCCAATTAATATCATTCTCTATTATTAATGTCATTAGTATTGTTGATGTGTGTGTGTAGTGGCCGGTGAATGCACGCTGATGAGTAATTTAAACATCTATCGCGTTTATCTATTTTATCCATCGCGTTTATCTGTTATCTATCGCGTTTATCTATCTGTTATCTATCGCGTTTTTGTTATCTATCGCGTTTATCTGTTATCTATCGCGTTTATCTATCTGTTATCTATCGTGTTTATGTCTCATTATCGCGTTGTTTATCTATCTGTTATCTATCGCGTTGTTTATCTATGTTATCTATCGCATTGTTCATCTGTTTGTTATCTATCGCGTTGTTTATCTATCTGCTATCTGTCGCGTTTATCTATCTGTTATCTATCGCATTGTTTATCTGTCATCTATCGCGTTTGTTATCTATCGCGTTTGTTATCTATCGCGTTTATCTATCTTATCTATTGTATTTATTTGTCTTATCTATATCGTTCTTCATATATCAGTTCTCTTGTTCTTCATTTATATCTAGCGGTATCTATCGTTATTCATCTGTCAGTTAGCTGTCGCGTTTTTCAATTATCTATCGGGCATTATCGTTTATGTCGTTATTGATTTGTCAGTTATGTCTCCTTAATCTATCAGTTATCTGTCCCGTAATTCATTTTTTTTGTTATCCATCCCTGTTATTCATCTGTTAGTTATCGTACAATCACCCATTACTTTTTTTTCATACCAATTGTCCGTCGCCTTTTTTGTCTGACCAACAGATCTTGAAGTTGGGTCTCTATTATAATGTTTTTCTGTTTTCTTGCGGCCTTCAGGCCTTTGGTTTCTTCTTCCTTCGTTTCGTTTTGTTTTTGAAGGCTCCAACGTGCTTGCATGCGTTGGCCTTGGTCACCTAATGGCGGCTGTCCATGCTGCGCGATCTCCTGCAGCTTCCCTTTTCAGTCTCTTATCCTTGAGGTAGCACTCAGTGACCTCGTTCCAGGTGTTTTTCGGTCTGCCTCTCGCAACCCTACCTCCAACATGAAAACTTCTCACTTTCTGCACGAAATTATCATCCTCCATCCTCTCCACATGCCCAAAGCACCTCAGTCTACCATTCCTCATCACAACACCATTCCAGTTACACCCTGCCCCTCAACTCTTCTGTCGTAAACCTAGCCCCTCCTGGCCTAGGACTCAGGGATGCACTGCACATCCACCTAATCATTGTCATTTCTGTACGTTTGAGCCTGCTAATAACCTCGTCTTTTACTACCCAGGTCTCACTATCATACAGTATTACATTCCTAACATGCTGCGTACAAAGATCCCTTTGCATGGAGGGAGAGCCCTCTCAATGTCAGTAGAGGCAACAGCTCCATAAACTTTCTCCAACCACTCCCCACTCTGGCTGCAGAGATAGCTCCAGCCCCACCTCCAGCACATAACATGTCTCCCAAATAAAAAAACTCTTCCACACATTCAAGAGACCTACCAGCAAGTTCAGTCCTTTCACGCCTGACAATCTCCACCTGCTCTCCCCGACGCACCGCACACATGAAATCAGCATTATCTCGCAGTTTACCTCTAATACCACTACATCTCTTATGCACCCACATACCACAGACGCTGCACAAGATGGAATTACTTCCCACGCCCTAGCGGCAAATCGCACATGATCACTTTCCCTCTTTGACAGTACCACCACCAGCCGTAGATACCAGCACTTTTGCTTTATCTGCATTTAATCTTAAGCCCTTTGTGTGTGTGTGTGTGTGTATGTGTGTGTGTGTGTGTATGTGTGTGTGTGTGTGTGTGTGTGTGTGTGTGTGTGTTCGACTCTGGGCATAGACTTCACAGCCTGCTCTCAAAGCCCAGTAGTCCTCCTACATACCATACACCTCTTTACATGTCACCACTTCGGCGCTAACACCCACCGTCCATATTAAATATTTGCTAGGGCTGTCTTATAAAGGACTGGTGTATTGGTGTTAGCAGGGGGTATTTTTACGACATGTCGGCGGGTCTTCTGGTAGGTCGGTAAAGTCCGATTTAATGAAAGTCAAATCCTTAAACTGTTCCCTGCCCCAGCGGGGATTTGAACCTAGGTCCGGTAGGACTGTAGGCCACCTCTCTGCCGATTGAGCCACCGCCTCCCCATACCATCTCTCCACTTCCTAAAGTTTTCCTCCGCCTCTCTTTCATTCTCAGCGATCAACACCAAATCATCAGCATACAACATCTCCCACGGGAGTCCATTTCTGAAGTCACGTGAGAGGGCCTCAAGTACCATGATAAACAACAAGGGATTCAAAACTGACCCCTGGTGCACACCATCATCCACGGAAAATTCATCACTCAAATCTCCATTCACTCTTACCTGGGTGCAAGCACCCACGTACATGGCCATAACCAGCCACTCCTAGATCCCAAGCTTTCTCATTGGTCACTTCACCTCCTCTCTAGGGACTCTGTCAGATTCTCCGAATCAACAAAAACAAAGTACAGTTCCCTTTTCTTTCCTGTATATTTTTCCTGAAGCTGTCGAACAGTGAATATGGCATCAGTGGTCCCTTTGCCTGGCATAAACCCAAACTGCACCTCATCAATATTCACTTCTTCTTTAATCATACCTTCTAGAATTCTCTCCATTACCTTCATTATTGGGTCCAAAAGCTTTATGCCTCTACAATTTCCTCTTTCCAGGGCATCACCCTTCCCCTTGTACATATTTACAATTACACTCTTCAGCCAGTCATCTGGGACAACACATTCATATATAATCGTATTTATAATGTCAATGACTAACCCCACTCCAACATCTCCTGAGGCTTTCAGCATTTCAGCCGTCAACCCAGACACACCTGCTGCCTTCCCCACCTGCATCCTGCCTGTTGCCTTACTCACAGTAGCAGCGTCAATCAAAAGCCAAGGGCCAAACACTGGATCTGCGGGCTCCAAACCTTCCCTGTCCCAGTCAAACTCCTCATTTAACAACCGGCTGTAATGCTCTCACCATGAGTCTTTAATATCCCCACTGTTCACTACTACCCTTCCTTCATCATTCTTCACACACTGCTTACCTGTGATATCCCTATTCTCCCTCTTCATCTGATTTGCCACCTTAAATATCATACTCGTCCTTCTCACACGATTTAGGTTATCAAGCAAAAGTCTCTGTGACTCAGACATTGCCCTGCAAACTTCTTTTCTAGCCCTACGCTTGGCAACCAAGTATTCCTGTGTGTTACCACCCTTCTTCTGTTCCCGGAAAAGCCTTCTCTTCTCCTTGACTGCAGCTTCTACACCCTCATCCCACCACCAAGTTACTCTGTCTTGGTGGACCCCTTGTGCATCCACACACTGAATTAGTAACTCTCAAGAGGTTGCTCTTGAGGGCTCTGTACTGTTCATTAACACTTCTGTCAACGCCTCCCTGTTCAGCCACCACTCTTATTATCCTGTAGAAGGCATCCCTTACTGCTTGGTTTTTCAGCTTTCATATTTTCGTTCTGGATGCATAGGTTCTCTTTTTCATCACCCGCTTTTTAAGCAGCATGTCACATAAGAACTTTCCGCTCCTTCAGCAGCATATCACGTAATAACTTTCCTCTCCTTAAGGTTGTGTTGCTGCACACACTCCTCATTCCCTGTAACTTGAACATCCTTCACTAACTTTCTATCAACCCTCCTGACCAGGAAATAGTCTTCACTAACTTTCTATCAGCCCTCCTGACCAGGAAATAGTCTATCTGGCTGCTATTTTCCCCTGACTCGTATGTAATCAACCTACTCTCTCTTGTCCTAAAATGTGTGTTGCACACAATCATGTTCATTACCTCCTCAAACTCGAGTATCCTTTCCACTTCCTTATTTTTTGTACCATATGCACATTCCCCATGAACTTCATATCCTTGAGCTGCATCTCCTACATTTAACTCCCCTCCCAAAACCACAATCTCATCATCCCCCATACCACTTACTACACGTATTGTCATCCCAATATCTATCCTTTCTTACCTCATCCAAGCCTGCCTGTGGAGTATACGCCGATATAAGTGCAACCATTTTCCCACCGAACAAAATTTTCGCTACTATTATTCTGTCACATACTCTCATAACATTCATGACATATTCCACCCATTTCTCCCCAACCAGCACACCCATGCCACCATATCCATCTTTCCCACCTTGCCAAAACAACTTATAATCACAATCCCTCCCAGCAGTCTTTCTGGTTGATCCACCCCTATGCCGGACTTCTTGCACACATCCCACCTCCACCCACCTCCTACTCAATGTCTCAACCACTTCCCCCGCTCTGCCCTTCAAACTTTCCACATTCCACGACGCCACTCTGATCCCCCTGGGTGATTTAGTGTCCTCAGGCTTGCTTTGAATTCCATTCACTTGTTCACCATGAATAAAAATACAAATGGGAGAGACATGCCACAGGTTTCACCGACTGCACATTCCCAGGTCCAGGCAATGGATCTGGGTCCCCAAGCCCACCAGCCTTGACCAGTGGCTGTGGTAGTGGCCTTGGGGCACCCTGCCAGGACAGCTACAGGGACACCCTCCAAGCGCGCATTGGCACTGTAACTGCCCCGCCATTATACACCCATTGATAGGGCAGCGTCTTGGGGCGCTGCTCCCAGGTTCTGGCCACTCTCTTTTGGGCGGAAACGGCAGCCTGGGAACCGCAGTGCTCTGTGCCCTCTAGCACAGGTTTGAGCCCCATCTCACCCTGGCCCCACGATCTATGCTGGAGGAGCCCTCGTCACGCCCTCCCCCCCCCCCTTCCCCCCCAAAGGTCCGCCACTAGGTAGCAGGGGCAAAGTTTTCTGACCGCATGCCCTTGCTGGCGTCAACCCCTGTGACGTAGTGGGGTACGTTGTGTGGTGGTGTACAGTAGTGTATGAGGCAGGAAGTTTGAGGAGAGTATGCTGGTCTACTCTCCGTGTTAGTGTCACACTGAAAAGGTCAGCAAAGGGGAATGGTTAGGTAGCTGGTGAAGCAGGGAGTTCCAGCTCTCCCTGTCACCAGCATTCCCATTCCCCTCGGGAGTACCACCCTGATTGGCTGGTGCTACAAACTTCACCCTTGGAACAAAAACCCGGCCTCCCAGCTTCAGGGCAGAGCCAGTACCAGTTCCCCTGCCACTCCCTTAAAAAGAAGACGGCGGGAAAGGAGAAGATCGCAGTCAGTCAACACTGTTGTTCTGTTCAGGCCATTCCGGTTGTGTTTGGCACCTTCCTTGCATTAAAAAAATGTTATGCCCAGTCCATGTATCCAAGGTCATTTTACGCTAAAGAAAAAAAAAAATTCTTACCCTGTTCTAGCTGCTGTCTTCCATTCCATGTTAACACTCCCGGGCTCCTGTGACTCACTCAGCTGAATAAATTCGTCTGGCGTCAGCTGGAATAGAAAATTAGGCCCGTATTCCCATATGTTAAGAAGGCTCCCTAGCACCTGTCCGTTACCAGTTTATTTTTGCAGTCAGCTCATTAATAATCCCGTTTATTTGTTGTTTTTTCTTTTGCCTTCCATGTTGGTATTAAGAAGATGTAAATAATGCATAAGATAGCAGTAGGGAGTAAAATGCATATTAATCGCTAAGGAAGGGTATTAGGGAGCTTCCTTAAGCGACAATAGTATGGGCACTAGAGTTTTCCCGACCATGAGAGGATTGGGTTGCAGTCCTTCATTCCCTCTCTGTCGTAGTATTTTATGTATATATATATTTTTATCAATCCTTCAGTCCTGCTCAGCTTTTATTTTTTCCTCGTCTGTTTCTACATTTACTTACCTGCCTTGCTTTATTACATCAAATTCTGCCTTAATTCATTTTCTAAGAGTGTATTTTTCCACTTCATTCTTCTTTTGTTTCATTCCGTCAGTCCCTCTCAGTCATACATTATTTTATTTTATTCGTTCAGTCCATCTCCGTTCTCATTTACTTCGCCATTCGCTTTTCCACACTGACCTGTGCTGATGATAACGTCGGATCATAAAGCCTCCTCATCTGTTTGGAGCTTGAACCCAAGGCCCTGCTGCATCCATTGACGAGGAGGGTTCAAGCCCCACACAGATGAGGGTGCTGTCCGGTATAATGTTATTCTATCTATCTATAGCCCGACGCCCTAATCCCGCAAAGGGTGGCCGCAGACAAAACGCCTCCAAGTCGCTCTGCCACCCACTATTTGACTACCCTCCCCCCAACTCACTCCTCCCTCCCTCATATACTTGTTATTAATGACATGTACAACTAGACTCGCAGTCCTCCATTTGCACTTTACCATAGTTCATTTCTCATTGTTGGACACTCCCAGGGGATGGTCTACAGATGTTAGTGTCAATGAGTTACGTACCGGCTTACTGAGAGACTGATTTAAGTTAGCCCTCGGCTGCCCCCCTGGAGGTTCAAGTACGGTTACAAGGGCCGTTTTAAGAGCCCCCTTGATGATCTCCAGAGGTTATACCGTAGTTCATCATCTGGGATCTTTTTAAGCCCCCCACCCTCTTTTTTTTTCTTCTTACTCCAAGGGCCTTGTGAAACACGGGTAGAGGTTCCCGCAGAGTTCTGTTAATTTTTAATAGTGTGTTTTGTATTTCTGGTTAGTATAGGTAAAGGTTAGTCGTTTCCCAAGCAGCAAGTAGCGTGGCTGTTCTAATACATACTGCGTTTTTATTTATTTATTTTTTTTTTCATTCCTCCATTCCATCCCTATTCTCTTATATTTATACATTCACATTTTCACCTCGTCCTAGTTCAACCTCAGTCCTCCATTCCACATTAATTTCGTATGTCCTCGTTTTTTACCTCCCGTTATTTTTTACGACACGGTATCATTAAATTTTGTAATAATGCCTCCACATCAAAGTCACACAGGCGTATTTTTTTCTGGGTTTTAAGCGGGAAGGAACGCAGAGATGAAACCGCACAATTAATCACATTCTGACAGCCGGAACACTCAGAAAGGTGGACGAAAAATTATGGGGAAAATGTGCGTGCATCTCGTATGTAACTCGATTCTGGATTTTTTTTTTCTTTTGTATGTTATTAATTAATGGATAAATTGGGATATGTAAAAGAGTGATGGATGGAGATAGATAGGAGGATAGTTAGTCGATAAGAGATGGATGGATGGAGATAGATTTGTAGATAGATACATACTCAGAAGGACAAGTAGTAGATAAAAAATTGAGGGAGATATATATCTTTTGCTGATTGTCCATGGCTGTCTTTCTTCTCCAGTGACGTCAGTTATACCCAGTCCCACATTCATAATACAAGCTGGGACGGAATTGTTCATATCAGTCAACAGTTCACTAAAAGATCAGACTCCCCAAAATGGTTTGATAGCAAATGTGCCAGAGCAACGTCCCAAAAGTCATTAGCATACAACTCTTACTTAAAATAAAAAACATCTGAATCACCCAGTCAGTTTAACATTGCTAGAAACTATGCAAAAGCAGTAATAAATCTCAGTAAATCAAACTTTCTTCACAGCCAAGCATCTGAACTACTCAACAGTCCTAATGACAATAGAAAATACTGGTCAGCTCTCAGTTCTTTAAATGATAACTTTAACAAGTCAGCATCCATTCCCCTACTGAAATCTTCAGACGGTAATATTACAAATGACCCACGTGGTAAAGCGAATATCCTTGCCAGTACATTTGCCAGAAATTCTATGTTGGAAGTCAGCCAGAACGTCCCAGTAGCAGAACTTGACTCTCCCGAAATTGCTCCTCGTAAAATATAGACCAGATACCGGTACGTAAAATCCGTCTTAGACACTTTACCATCCAACAAAGCTCCAGGCCTAGATGGAATTCCTCCAATTGTTTTGAAAAAGTGCTCCCCAGAACTAGCATCCTTTCAAGCTAAATCATTCAGACTATGCATACGTACTTCTTCATTCCCTAATTCTTGGGAAGACGCCAATATTTTCTCAGTTCCGAAGAAAGGAAGTTCCTCTGACCCCTCTAATTACAGACCAATAGCTATCATGTCTTCTCTTGGTAAAGTATTTGAAATTGTAATGAATAAACATGTTAAACATCTTGAATCTGACAACTTGATTAGTGACAGACAGTATGGTTTTCGCCACGAAAGCTCCACCACTGATATACTCAAGGTCCTGACTCACACCATCCATCAGTCAGTTGACCTACATGGAGAAACTCATGCAGTAGCCTTTGATATTTCTTAAGCTTTTGACAGAGTGTGGCACAGTTCTCTGCTATCCTAACTCCCTTGCTATTGACTAACATCTTTTTTTCCTCTGATTTCCTCATGTCTCAGCCACAGAAAGATGAAAGTAGATGATGTATATTCCAGTTTCCACGCAATTAACGCCGGCGTGCCACCAGGACCAGTTTTGGTTCCAACCCTATTCCTAATTCATATTAATGGTCTTTTATTTGTCACCCATTATCCCATCCATTCATATGCAGATGACTCAGCACTTCACAATTCATTCACACTTAAACACTCATTCACAAAGTTTAATATCTCTAAATCACAACTCAGTACAGCCATCTCCATAAATCAAGACATCTAGGATTACTGATTGGGGACATAATAACCTTGTCTCATTTAATGCTAGTAAAACCAAATATATGCAGTTTACTAATAGACAGATATTGCCAGATTCCCGTATTATCTTCAATGCTACTAATATTCCTATCTCTAAAAGTATTGAAATTCTCGGTGTTTCACTTAACAGTGCCGTCAGCCGGACCTCTCATGTCAGATCACTTGCTAAATCCTCCTCAAAAAAACTTGGATTATTGTACAGAGTTCGTAGCTTCTTCACTGAGAAGCAGTTGGCTATAGTTTATAGGACTCGTGTGCGCTGTCAGTTGGAATATTGCTCACCCTTGTGGAATGGGCGTGGAGAGGTTTCACTAAAACAACTAGACAAAATTCAGGACAAAGCTGTTGGAATTATTATAACCTTGCTATTACAAATAAACTACCTCCCCTACAGGTAAGAAGGAATGTTGCCTCCCTTGCATTATTTTACAGATGCTTTTATGGCAAATGCTCAGACGAAGTTGCATCCATTGTGCCACCTCTCCATGCCTTCCCCTGTGCTACACGGGCATCTGGTAGCGCTCTTAATTGGAATGTCACACTGCCATGTTGCAGAACTTCCGCCTACCAGAAATCTTTTATTCCTCGAACGGCATCTCTTTGGACTCGCTTCCCCAGAGTTGTTTCCCCTCAAACTTCAACCTACAGCTGTTCAAGTCCAGCTGTTACAGATTTTTAAAGAATGGGGGACACCAGTAATCTGGTGTATGGATTATTTTTTAATTCATTTGTTTTTCCTTCCTTCGTTCTGCTATTAAAAAAATATAGGTAGGTGCATACCTGGTAGATGGAGATAGGTAGATAGATACATACTTAGTAGATGGATAGAGACAGTAGATAAAAGAGATGGATTTATGGAAATAGGTATACTGTATAGGTAGATACATACCTAATAAATGGATAGATAATAGATAAGAGATGGATGGATGAATGGAGATAAATACATACATAGTAGATGGATTTATAGTAGATAAAAGAGATAATGAAAGGAGGTGGAAGGATTATAGAAGAATTGGGAGAGACGCATAATGAAAGATGTGGAAGTTCATGTATGATGTATGTATGACTTATGTGTGTCTGTATATGTGACTATGTATGTATGTTTGTATGTGTGTTATATATATATATATATATATATATATATATATATATATATATATAATATGTACAGTATGTATGTATGATGTACAGTATATATGGCGTATGTATGTATGTATACAGTATATGGCATGTATGTATGTATGTATGGTCAGGGCTAAAGATGATAAACATGTGTACATTAAATTCATGTATATCTGGATTTTAGCTTAAAAATTATTGACGCACTAAGAAAAAATAATGAATAGTTTGATACTAGAAATATATATATAGTGGTAGAACTGCCCTACCATGAAACTTAATTTATATCTAGTTAATTGAATAAATGAAAGAAAAGCATTTGGGAGCCGAATGCTAATCGCCTGCCAGGCTATGCTGTTAGCCAAGTTACAAGCGCGGTCCCCCCGGAGCGGGGGCGTGGGGCGGCGCCACCCCCGGTGGGTGGGGCGGGGGCCGTGTCACCCACGGGGGGGCAGGGGGGCGGTGGCCCCCCTGGGAGGGCCGGAGATTTTTGCCATTTCTTAATACCCTGAAGGTTTCATGTTGATACCTCAAACCGTTCATGAGATATAATGGTGCTAATGGCAGGCGATAAAAACTAGTTGACCTTTAGCAGCCAATTTGCCGACCTTGACCTTGACCCAAAGTCCCCATTTTCGAACTTGGCCAAGAATTTTGGCCATA
This sequence comes from Coenobita brevimanus, assembly GCF_032717465.1. NCBI lineage: Eukaryota > Metazoa > Arthropoda > Malacostraca > Decapoda > Coenobitidae > Coenobita > Coenobita brevimanus. The sequence goes on from NC_137038.1 coordinate 8,515,305, forward strand.
TCTTGAAACCCTGAAGGTTTCATGATGATAGCTCAAGCCATTCATGAGATATAATGGGAACGCACACACACACACACACACACACACACACACACACACACACACACACACACACACACACACACACACAGGTGGGTAAAAAATTATCGTCCGCCATGGTAAAGGCGGACGATAATGAATAAATGTGGCTATAATGTTGCGAGGAAGAGAAGGAAGAGGTAGATGGATTTAAGTATATGGAAAGATGAAGATGCAAGGGAAATACTGGTAGGAGAATTCTGTACTGATCTTTGTGTCATTACAGGTAGTTTATTAATCAAAGTAAATTGAGTATGTGAGAAGGCGAGGTACAGAAGTTAGTGAGGCTAGGTAACTGACAAGGATTGAGCCTTTTTGTATTATTATTGTTACTATTATCATTATTATTATTGTTATTATTATTATTAGTGGTTGTAGTAGTGGTTGTAACGGTAGCAGTACCGTTATTGTTATCATAATTATTATTCAAAAGCATCAAGATCATCATTGAAAAAGGGTAGAAATAAAACACCAATCCATTACGCACGTTTTTTTTATATTTTTTTATTTTATTTCCATGCAACTTAATGTATACAATATGCGATTACATAATTGTACTAAATTATTATCAACCAATCGCAACATAACCACGACAGCTTCCAGTGCTTCTGTAGGTTTTTATATTTAACCCCTTCACTCCCAGGACGCAAGTTTTTTTTCTATTTTTTTTTTTTTTATTCTTACTGTCAGGACGATTATATATCTGGATAGCTTTTTTGGGGGGAACGGGGGGTTGTATTTAGCTCCCCCCAAAAGCTCAATTATATGCTGTACTTCAGGCTGAATAAAATCGTCTGAAGGTGGCAAGAATAAATCAGACTATTTTTTTAAAGTCCTCGGGATGAAGAGCTCGAGTCCCTTCACCCCGATGATTTTTATTCCTTTTTTTTATCCAGACGATTTTTTCATTTTTTAAGTTGTTCATTCCTATATCCAGAGATTTCCTCATTGTTTTAAATTTAATTTTATTCATTCCTTATCCAGGTGATTTTTTAAAATTTTTATTTCCATTCGAATATCCAGACGATTTTTTCATTTTATTTTTCCTATATTCAGATTTTTTTTTTTCGTTATTTAGCTTGAGGAAGAAATCTTTGGAAAGGGTCTGTGTAACCCCCCCCCTCGCAAATTTCGATTTCTCTCTCTCCTGTGCTGAATAAAATCGTCAGGAGTTAGAGCAAGAATGGAGTAGCGTGTGACGTCATGGCAGAGCGGGGGTTGAGACGGTTTAACGGCCGCTCAGCACTAGTTTTTTCTTTTTTCTTCTTTTTTTACCGCTTCTATCGCCCACTGAGACCGGGGACATTTTTCTTGATGTTTTTTTTCCATTTTTTTTCAGATGTTACTCTTGCCATCTCCCCGACCTATTTCATTCAGCTTAAGATAGACTGAATTTTTTTTTTTTTTTTCCCAAACTTGATTGAGTGGAGGGGGGGGGAATTAGCCCTTACTTAAGAAAAAAAAGAAAGAAAAATCCCTTCAATCAGGGGATTTTCTTTGCCATTTTTCTTGCTTTGTTTTCTTCTAAAATCGCCCGGCAGCAGCAAGAATAAAGAAAAAAAGAAAGAAAAAAGAAAACGAGTGCCACCCGGAAATCAAGGGGTCACTATGTTATAACTACACCACGCTACGGCAACAGTACTAACTAATACACCGTTTGATTTTTTTGACAGTGAGAGACGGGCCGGGCAGGGGCTGGCCTCGCGCGGGTTATAGAAGCTCACAGGCCTTCATCTGGGGGCTGCTGGAGTTGGTTTCTGGCTGATTTGGTGTGTGTGTGTGTGTGTGTGTGTGTGTGTGTGTGTGTGTGTGATTTTGGGTCAGTATGGATCTGTTATGTGGGATGTATTTGGGTTGGTTTGTGCTGATTTGATGTGTGTTTAGGTGTGTTTTTGTTGGTCTGGGTGTGTTTGGGTTGGTTTGAGTGTTTGGGTTGGTTTGAGTGTGAATTGATTTGGGTGTGTTTGTATCGATTTGAGTGTTCATGTGTTGATTTGGGTGTGTCTGGGTTAGTTTGAGTGACTTCTGAGTGTGTCTAAATTGTTTCCACTCAGTTTGGAAGGATATTAGATTTTTGATGTGTTCATTTGGGTATATATGATTTCACTGTGAGTATGCTTGGGTGAATTTTGGTTGTGTCGTTCAGCGTGGATGGTGTTGGGTTGATTTAGGTGTATTTTGGTTGAGTTTGGCTGCTTGGACCTTGATTTGGGTTGATTAGGTATGTTTGGGTAATTTATTAGGGTTTTCTGGGTTCGTTTGTGTTAATATGAGTGGGTTGGTACAGGTGTGTGTGTGTGTGTGTGTGTGTGTGTGTGTGTGTTTGAGTAAGTTTGAGCAGATTTTGGTCCACTGAAGTAATACGAATACGTGTTTTTTGTCGATTTATAAGTGTTAAGTCTGGTAGTGATGCGTGTATCTGTTTTTTGTGTATGGATTTGAGTGTCTTTTTAAAAATGCATTTGAGTGAACTTAAGTGAGTTTGGCGATTTTGTGTGTTTTTGAGTGCATTTGGAGTGATTTATGTAATGTGAGAGAATTTTTCTATTTTTATGTGACACTGATTTTGAGTATTTTAGTGCTAGTTGGTGTTTTTGAGTGCATTTCTGTTAGTGTGTGTGTGTTTTTTTTTTTTACAGTATTCGTATATTTGAGGAGTGCATTTTTTTTTTTTTTTTTTTAATGAATGCATTTTGAGTGTTTTTGGGTGCAGTTTCGTACGTTTAGTGTGAGTGCATTTTCGTATTTCGAGTGTTTTGGTCGTTTTTCTGTGCCTTTTCGTATTTCTGAGTGCATTTTTGTTTTTCATGTTTTTTGGTGTTTTTAGGGAATCCATGTGATATAATTCTTAACATGCATCTTCTCTATTTATTTCTACTTATTGCTTCTTCATAGATTTTGTGCTTCCCCTTTGTGTGTGTGTGTGTGTGTGTGTGTGTGTGTGTGTGTGTGTGTGTGTGTGTGTGTGTAGTACCAGCCCCGCCCCGCCCCTCCACACACAGAACACCTTAACACTTACACACACACCTCACCAATCTATTTCCCTTATGCACACAGATAGACACAGTGCCATCACCCTGCCACACGCACACACGCACACAAACACGCACACACTATCTACCCCATCGCTGCATAGTAACTATAATGGTACACACGTCAACCCTTTCAGCCAGAGTACCATCTTTTTCACCTTATTCATGCTGACTTCTGACGATTTTATTCAGCTTTCAGGTAGATTTTTCGACCTGGAGGTATTTGAATAGGGCCTTTTAAAAATCCCTTTAAATTACAGTGGGCTTTTTAAATGACAGGCCTTTAATATAGCCATTTAAACCCCATTATGAAAGGGAGAGGCCTTTTAAATGGCCTTTGATAAGCGCCGTGGAATTTATACCTATTATAAAAGTATATTAGTAAAAAAAGACGCCATTGCAAGAGTCGAATAAAATTATCGGGCAGCAGCAGCAAGAATGACGTAAAAAGACGTCACCAGGCTTCAGAGGGTCAGGGTTGTTTACACCATATGTGACCACCGAGGGAATGATGAGACAGACACACGGACAGGCACCCACACGAAGCACATTTGGCTGAATAAACTCGGAGAACGACTTTGAAGAGTTACCCTTGGTCTATGATTGTGTTTATATGTGTTTTTTCTTTTTGTGTGCGTCAATTCATGTGTGTTCAGTGTGTGTGTAAGTGTGTCTGTCTTTTCATCACATATTCGCCATAGAATCTACCCCTCCCCATTTTTTAATTCCTACCCCCCAACACGCTTTTTTTTTTTTTCACCTCCTCCTCCTCCTCCAAAAGCTGTATTTTCGTGGGACTAGTAGGGTACGAAACACCTCTTCCTTACTGATTTGTTCTTGTGTATTTCGATTTAGTAATCTGTTATATGGAATTTTATATTGTTAATGACGAGAGAGAGAGAGAGAGAGAGAGAGAGAGAGAGAGAGAGAGAGAGACCACTGACACCCAATGAAAAAATAGTAAGGAAGAAGTTCACAGTAAATCCCAATGTCCCCACGAAAGCACAACTACCAAATCACCTGTTCAAACTACCCCTTCCCTCGCATCCTAACTACCTACCTGCCCCCTAACGACATTATTGCAGTGTATAGAACGAAAGGTCAACTAGTAGTCACATTAATAGCCCTGGTCTTTCAAACTTGAGTGCACAATGGAAGGAGCGGGTCCCTAAAATTCCGATGATGATTTCACGTTTGGGTCATCATCACCTTCCATATCCAGAAACCTCAGACTTATTCCACTATCATCACAAGCCTAAGAAATCACCACATAAATCTCAGGAGCCTGCCCACACCTCCGCGCACCCAGTTTTCAAGAGCAGAAACCAAAACCACTTCTTTAATTCACTCCTGGGAAATCCGCGGCTCTCTGAATATAAAAATGGCTATAGAAAAAGGTGTTAAGGATATATATGTAATTGCTTTTCCTCTACACATTTTTTTTTTTATCTCTGGCTCTCGTCAAGAAATGGAAAAAAGGGATAAGGTATGGTATATATATAGATTTTTTTTTTTGTTTTTACAATAGAATCCTCACATTTTTGTCTCTGCATAGTAAGAAAAAAGGTTAAAGGGTTTACTATAGTGTTTTTTTTTTTCTCATATCTGGCTCTTTAATATATGAAAAAAATAACCAGTTTTTTTTCCTATATATGGCTCTTTTTTTAATATATATATAAGCACGAAAAACTACATGGTTAGTTTACATGATCAGGAAAATTTTGTACATTCGACGCACTTGTTCATATCTTCATAAATTTATGTATAAATATGTATTGTTTTTTCAGTGGCTGCTCATTTCCTGGTTGTATAAATTTTTAAAAATGGCACAACGGCTTATTTTCTATTTAATAATCCATCATATATTTTTTTATTTATTTTTTTTAAGAACTCATTTTTTTCGGGGCGGATGAAAGATTGTCAGAATATAACGTAATTTTATTCGCGGAAAAAAATCACCAACGGGAATTTTTTTCTTTGACGTAATGACGTAGACAGTGACGTCACAGGTGTAAAGGTGGGATTAAAATCGTTACTGTTTTTGTCATTATTTTCCATTTCTGTTTTTCGTATTGTTAGTTATTTTTAGTGGTTATCAGTTCACTTCTGTTTTTCGTGTTTTTAGTTTTTTTTTCTTTTTCCTTCGGCAGGTTTGGTTTATCAGTGTCTTAAATTTTTCGCTTGAGTGGAGTTTTATCGCACTTTCTTTTCCATTGCCGTCGTCGTTCGTTTTCCTTTTACAAATCGTTTGTTCCTTTGCCTGATATCATTCTCTTATTTTCTCGTCCCAATAATTTTCATTTTGTAATTTTCTCGTGATTTCGTTACTTTTTTTTTTTTCGTCGTTTCCTTTCTGCGTGTTTCCCCTTTTGTTATATCTCCTTCAAGTTTGCATTCCCCTCCTCCAGCCCTACTAGCTTCTCTCCTTTTCTGCCCTTTCCTTCCTTTTCCATTCCTTCCCATTCCCTCTTTTCTTCCTTCCCCTTCTTCCCTCCTTATTTCCCCTCTCGTCCTACCAACACACTGCCACACGCCGGAATAAAAGAGAATATCGACGAATACGTAAAGACATGAAAATAGTTTGAGAAATCGCCATGCATAGAGTCAACAGAGTCTGGTCTTTAAGTATGTACATTAAGTCGGGTTATATTAGACTAAGTTAGATTAAGTTAAATTGGGTTAAGTAGGTTTGGGCTTAGTTTAGGTTGGGTTTAATTAGGTTAGGTTATTGTAGGTTGGTTTTATCGAGTCGTCAGGTAAGGTCTGAGTAGAATAGAATAAGTTAGATAGTTCAGCATTAAGTTGTTTTTAGGGAATATTAAGTTGGAGAGTCGATTAGAATATTTCAAGGATGAATTTTATGTAATGTTAGAATAAAAGCGTATTTAGGGATAGTGAAGGGTCTGGTGTAAAATGGATTAGATGAGATTAGGCAAGTTCAGGTTAGATTAGCTTAGGTTTAGGTAGGTCAGGCCAGGTTATGTTAGGTCAGGTGAGATTAGCTTAGGTCAGATCAGGTCACAGTTTATGGAGTCAGGTCTGGTCAGTCAGCATAAATCGAAAAGTTGAAAAATATTATACTTTGTCATCGAACAGGCCAGACTGCTGGCCTTTCAAAAATTATAGCTAAGCATTTGGAAAAGTATTAAAGTTCATCTATCTATATATACATAATTTTAAGCCTACGCATATTTAAAGGATCTAGAGAGCAACCTATGTTAAAACTAGTAACTCTATGCGCTTATGTAAATCAGCTACGAACCTCAGTTTACCTCTATAGTGTAAAAAACAGGGTCATTACAAGAATAGAGTAAATGCGAAAAAACATCAACAATAACAACAGCCTCTCACAACGAAGACTCAACAAATTAGTTTTTTTTTAAATCTACGTTTCATTTTTTTATCGGGTCAAATTACAGATTAGGAGCGCCACACTACTTTCTATTTATTTATCTATGTATTAATTTATTTTTAGGGGAGTATTTACTGCTTTTCTTATAATACTGAGAAGGCTCATAACCTAACCTAACATCTCTTTGCTTCCTGTAATTAGACCTGTTTTTTTATACAACAGTTAACCCTCTCATGGTATGATCGAATCTAGTTTTGGATTTCACCTAATGCCAGAGGAGTTTAATTCGGCTAAGAGTGAGTCATAGGAGACTGAGGGTGTTAATACTGGTACCATTAACTCTTCATGGTCGGGGCAGCTCTAGTTAGGCATTACTCTTTTCATGTGTTTTATTTGTCAAGTGTTAGTTTTCGTATTACACCTTACTGATTTCTTGTGTTTTTTTTTTTGCCTGGTGATATTTTAATGTATTGAACCGTTATGTTTAGTGAGTTATTTTTCTCATTATAGACATACATTGCACTGCTTTCTCGTGGGCGATTTGCTTTTCTTTTTTCCCTTTACGCCTAACTGTTTTCTTGTATGTTATTTGTCTTTATATATCAGCCCATAAGGGTCGACATTTTTTTCTTCAGCTGTACAACTGTATAGAAATATTTTAAAAGTGGATCTAAGTTTTTGTCCCGAACTGTACAACTTTTGATGTTTGGAGTAGGTGGATTGAAAGTTTTGTCCCCAGCTGTACAATTTTAAGTATTTGGAGTAAGTGTGTCGAAATTTTGGTCCCTTATTGTACAGTTTTAGATATTTTGAGTAGGTTGGTCATAAGTTTTGTCCCCAACTGTATAATTTTAGATATTTGGAGTAGGTGGATCGAAATTTTTGTCCCCAACTGTACAATTATAGATATTTGGAGTAGCATGGCGCGAACTAACTGCTATTTAACCTTCCATTGCAGACCATGTGTTGGCATCACTCACACACGCACACTGAGGCCCGCATCCCAGGCGGCTGTTGAGACTTGGCAACATCTCATCCTTAGCGGTTTATTCTGTACTTGACGTCTTAATATCCGTGAATGCGAACTATACAGCAGTTAAAACGACATAGCATAGAATATTGAAGTGTAAATAGTCTGAATATTACACCTTAGTATCCATATGTATGTTACTGATAAAGCTATATAGTTAGCATACAAGGGAGTGTTAAGGCGTTATGTGCTGGATAAATCGCTAAGGAAGAGTTGCTGCCATGCCTTCTATGCCACCTTGAATAGGGCCTGGACCAGGGAGCAGAAGAAGGGAACGGTTGAAGTCTCTCTCCTCACCACAACATCGCAGTGAAACCTGTACACTCACGGGAAAGAGTTAATTATTCTTTTAAAAACTCGACCCCGACTTTCTCCACCACCACCATCACCATCAGGAAACTCTTACGTTATTACCTCAAGTTGCTAGAATAGGGAGCGATAATTGTGGCCGTCTGTGCTTTGAGACTGGAAGGTGTTTGTGTGACTTGTAAAACGTTCAGGGACTTAGAAATATGCAGTAAGTTGAAAGGTGCTTGAACTTAGAAAAATACAGTAATGGAAGGTGTTTGTGTAAGTTGTAGAACGATCATAGACTTAGGAAATGCAGTCAGGGAGAGGTGTGGAGATTGATGATTATTCATGGACTTACAAAATACAGTCAGTGAAAGGTGTGTGCATTGGCGATTGTAAAACTTTCAGGGACTTTGAAAAATACAATAATTGAAACGTGTTTTGTGTAGACTGGTGATTGTGAAACGTTTAAGGACTTAAAAAATTACGGTACAATCAGTGAAAGATGTTGCAATAGTGAATTGGTTTGAAAGTTAAACAGATCCAAGTGTAATAAATAGAAAAATAAAGATTTATGTGGACATTTTGTAAATGTAAACAGACCCAAGTGATGAACGCAGATGTAAACAAACCCATTTGGACATTTTAAACAAACTTATGCGGACCAACTCAAAAAAAGCAAGCAAACCGACGTGGATTAATTCGAGTGATTACCACATGAACCAAATCAGATGTACGGTAAACAACCCCACGTGGACCAGTGCAGAAAATGTAAACAAACCCACGTGGACCAGTGCAGAAGATGTAAACAAACCCACGTGGACCAATCAGAAATGTAAACAAACCCACGTGGACCTACTCAGGAGACATCGAAACGCAGGTGGATTCATCATCGCATGGACTCAAGGTAAGAATTTAAAGGGCTTGGTTTAGGGAAAAGAAAGGGTTTAACGGGTCACTATAGTATGCTGGAGAGTGAATGCAGATCTCCGGATAGAAGGGTGATATTGTGATAATGTAACTTTAGGAGTTTTGAGTTTATAAAAGGCAAATTGAGAGAGAGAGAGAGAGAGAGAGAAGGGCTATTAAGAGTTGTAGTATAACCATTAAAAAATATATTTTGGTGATGCATTAATAATTGCAGAAGTAATTACCGGTATATGAACGAAAATTTTAAGTAGAAATATATAACCGGTACACGTTTTTTTATTTTTTTTTTTTTTTTTTTTTTCAGCAGCAAGGCAAGATTAAACATCATTCATATTCTGTACTGTAATGTTTTGGTATTTTGTGTATTGATGTGTCTGAAAGTACGCAACTCCTGAGGGACAGATGGACAGAATGAAGGAAAGAGTTAACGAAATATGGAAAATATCGTTAAGTAACAGGAAAACCCGCGAATGTGAAAAAAAGGGAATACCCGTAAATAAGGTAATAGGGGGAATTGAGAGAGAGAAAGAGAGAGAGAGAGAGAAAGAAAGAGAGAGAGAGAGAGATGCCGTCAGTCGCACCAGAATATACTGAAATTTCGTGTAGCCAGAATGTTATTGGAGGAAGAGAAATCAAATTCGCGAGAGAGAGAGAGAGAGAGAGAGAGAGAGAGAATGTCCCTTAAATGGAGATGGACGTTCAAAGTGACTGGAGCTGTCTCGGTCTGAAGGGTTGGGGGAATGGAGAGAGAGAGAGGGTGGGGGAAAGGGAGACAGGGGAATTGAAGGAGGAGGGTGAGAGCCAGAGGGAGAGAAGAATAGAAAGGAACTGTATGAGGAAGAGAAACAGAAAGAGGATGAAGGGAAAAAAAGGAAGGGAAGAGGGAAAGAATAGGTGGGGATGGAGAGGGGAGGAAATCGGAGAGAGGGGAGGAAGGAGGGACTGTGAATGGGAGGGAAAGAGAGGGAGGGAGGGAGAGAGAGAAATATACGAGAGAGAGGGAAGGAAACAGGGAGGAAGTGAGAGTGGAAGGAGAGAGAACTGTGAATGGAAGGGAAGGGAAAATTTGCAAAAGGGAAAGGGAGGAGGAGGAGGAGAAGAGGAAAAGGAGAGTGAATCTGTGAGTGAGAAAAGACAGAGGAAGGGAAGGAAGGAGAAATGCAATATGGATGGAAGGTAGGAGATACGGAAGAGGGAGAGGGAGAAAGGGAGGGAAAGAGGAGGGGAGGGAAAGGTAAAGGGAAATGGTAGAGGGAGGGTGAGCTAAGAGAGGGAAGAAGGGAGGTAGGGAGAGAAAGGAGGATGAGGGGATGGGAGAGGAAGGAGGGGGTGAGGGACGTTGAGAGTGAGAGGAAGGAGGGAAGGGAAGGGAAAGAAGAAAGAAAGAGAGAGAGAGAAGGAGAAGGGGGGAGAGGAGGTGCGTGGCTGTGAATGGGAGGGAAGGAGAAAATTCGAGAGGAGGGGAAAGGGGGAGGAGGGAGGGGGAAGAAAAAAGTCGGGTAGGGAGGGGAGGGGCTAGGAGGGAAGGAAGTAGAAATGCAGGAGGGAGGAGGAAATGTGAATGGGAGGGAAAGGCAGTGATGAGGAAGGGAGGGAGGTAGGGGAGAGAGGGAAGGAAAGAAGACCGGAGGGAGGGAGGGGAGAGTGGGAGGGAAAGAAGACGGGAGGGGGGGGAGGAGAGGGGTAAGAAGCAGGGTACAAATGGTAAATTGAGGAAAAAGTTGGAGGAGGAGGGAGAGAAAACAGGTGGAGGGAAAAAGTGCAAGGCATGAGAGAGAGAGAGAGAGAGAGAGAGAGAGAGAGGAAGGGAGAGAGAGAGAGTGAGTCCGTTTTGGCCATTTCCACTGTGCAGTACCGTACATATAGTTCGAATGTGAGAGAGAGGGAGGAGGGTACAGCCTCCCCCCTCCCCCCTCAGTCAAAACACTGTCGCCATGGCAACCCCAGTATTTACCCCGCTCTCGGCCACCGCCATCTACCAGAACGCCTTTTTTAGTGTCTGTTGGTTCATGGTCCCGCAGGAGAGAGGGAGAGTAGGAGGGAAGTGAGAGAGAGAGAGAGAGAGAGAGAGAGAAAAGGGGGGAGTTCGTGAGAAAGTGGATGGGCAAGAATAGCCATGAGAGAGAGAGAGAAGGGGGTAGTTCGTGAGAAAGTGGATGGGCAAGGATAGCCATTAGAGAGAGAGACAGAGAGACAGACAGAGACAGAGAATAGGAAAGTATAGTCTATGAGAGAGAGAGACAGACAGACAGACCGACAGACAGAGACAGAGAATAGGAAAGTACCATATAGTTCATGAGAGAGAGAGAGAGAGAGAGAGAGAGAGCAGGGAATGGAAAGTGGATTGAGTGGATCCGGAGGAAAAGATAAGTGGAAAAGTATTGGAGAGAAAGGAGGGAGGAGTGGAGAGGCGAATGGTGCAGAGGTAGGAAACTGGGAGGTAAGGAGGAAAGAGTGGAGGGAAAAAGAGAACGGAGGAGGGAAGGATGAATGGCCGGAAGAAAAAGGAGAGATGGACGGAAGATTTGAAGGAGGGGGGAAGGAGGAGGGGGGTCAAGAGGGAGAGAGTAATATTGGTGGAGAGAGAGAGAATAAAGCTCGCCATCCCTCCTGCTGTTCTCTCTCCCCTTCAGAGAGAGGGAGACCGCACCAGATTCATTATGTTAATAATCACAGACCAAATAAAAGAGATCAGACACAAGGACCTATCCAGCCATCTCAGCCAGCCACAATTATCACCCTTAAGACACCAGTACATAAGAGCCATAGCCTTTTAGCCTAAGCCATCAATTGCATCGAAGTATCACAGGTCTTCGCCATTCAATGTAAACAAACCGATCGCACGAGCCTAATAATAATAATAATAATAATAATAATAATAATAACTGTCATCATACCAACCCTGTTTCTCACGTATACATGGGCAAGGTAAATAATAATAATAACAATAATAATCCCTCCAGATGTAGTATAAGCATGAAAAAGTTATATATTGAATGACAGTGATAATACGAGCTTTGGAAAATGTCGGTATGAATTAGAAATAAAGTTAAAATAAATTCAAATCGAGCCAAAAGATTTTCACCATCATATTAAAAAAAATCCACAAGCCTTTTCTCGAGCCAAAAAATAATAATAATAATAAATTCATCCAGATTTAACCCACAAAAAATTTTCCACCATAATAATATCACTACACATTTTTTTCGATTTTTTTTTTTCATTTTGGATTTTTTTTTTCATTTTTTTGGTATATATATTTTTTTTATTCTGTCCGGGATTGAGCAGTGTCGGGAAAAATTGGGATATGGTTTTTTCGCCTCTACACAACAGCATCACAGATAATTCTAAGACCGACGGTTTTTATCTTTTTATTTTTTGTAGCGCAGTCGGTGTTATGGCTCGTGTTGTTTTTTTTTTTGGGAGGGGGGGGGTTTGGCGGGCCGATTTTTTTTTAGGGGTTGACTGACTTTTTATTTTTTTTTATTTTGCTTTATTTTCCCCAACTTTTTTATTTGGGGGGTTTGGTGATTTTTTCCATATTTCCGAGTTTTTTTTCATTTTTCTTTTTTTTTTCCAGCGGGTTTTTGGTGTTTTTTTTGGTATGGCATTTTTTTGAGATTCGGAGGTCGTTTTTCCTTTTCCTCTTTTTCTTTCTTAATAGAGGGTGATTTTTTTTTTCTGGGGGGGGGGTGCTTGTGGTTGGATTTTTCAAGGTTTTTTTTTTTAAAGGGCGATTTTGAGGTACTGTATTTTCTTTCTTTTCTGTTTTTCTCTTTGTGTGTGTGTGTGTTTTTTTTTTTAGGTTCTCTGGCGGGTTTCTTGGCGTGTTGATTTTTTTTTTTTTTTTTGGGGGGGGGGCTGGCCTGATTTCCATGGAGCTTTAATGACGGTCTTCTTGGTTTCCAGGAATTTTGTGGTATATTATTTTCATTTCATTCACCCTATCAATTTAATTACCCACATCAGATTCATTCACCTCTGTCAATTCACCCCATCAATTTAATTCACCCCATCAGTCTGTCACCCCGTCAGTTTAATTCACCCCATCAATTTAATTCACCCCATCAGTCTGTCACCCCGTCAGTTTAATTCTCCCCATCAATTTAATTCACCCCATCAGTCTGTCACCTCATCAGTTTAATTCACCCCATCAATTTAATTTATCCTATCAGTCTGTCACCCCATCAGTTTAATTCACCCCATCAATTTAATTTATCCTATCAGTCTGTCACCCCATCAGTTTAATTCACCCCATCAATTTAATTTATCCTATCAGTCTGTCACCCCATCAGTTTAATTCACCTCATCAATTTAATTCAGCTCAGTCACATCACCCCATCAAGTTAATTCACCCCCGTCATTCACCTCATCAATTTAAATCACCCCTCGTCAGCTTCATTCACCCATCATTTTAATTTACCCCCATCAGTTTACTTCACTTCATCAGTTTCACCCCATGAACTCAACTCACGCCATCAATTCATCCCCATCAGTTTAACTAACCCCATCAATTCATCCCCATCAGTTTAACTCACCCCATCAAATCACCTCACCAATTCACCCCATCAAATCACCTCACCAATTCACCCCATCAGATCACCTCACCAATTCACCCCATCGATTTTATTCACTCCCATCAATTCACCCCATCAGCTTAATTCACCTCTCTCAGTTCACCCTTCAACTCGTACCCATATGTCAGTTCACCCCCATCAAGTCACCCCAGCAATTCACCCCAGTCAACTGTCTCCATCAACTCGTACCCATATGTCAGTTCAGTTCACCCGATCAATTTATTTCACCCCCATTAATTTCAATTTAATTTTACCCCGTCAGTCGGCCGCGTCAACCCGTCCCTTAGAGCCAACACACCAAGGCGCAACGTAGAAATTGACGAGAAAGCATTTGTCACAGACGTACACATAGCAGCTCCAACGCCCTACGGTCATGGTCCCTTGAATAATATATATGTACACAGGGACGTACGTACATTGCGCCGATCAGGGCTTGTGTGGTTCGGGTACGGCTCAAGGTCGGAAATTTCCTGTCAGCCTTGTATTTTTTTTCTTTCATAGCCTTTTTCATCAACCCTGTACCGGTATCTTTTTCTTTTCTTACGTTCTTCTTTCCTTTCTTGGTTTCCTTGTCCTTAAAACTTTCATAATTCTTTTCGTCCTTTATAATGTCATCTTTCTTTCTCTTTATCATACGTCTTGTGGATGCATGCTTGGTTATTAATGTCATGAGGCAGCAAACTTGTCTTCTCCTCATACAAGCAACCTGAGCCGTGCCCGCAACACACAAGACAAGAGAGTGCAATTTACGAACTACCCTGTATGTAGAAATGCTTAGAATGGTCGCACATACACATATAATCTGCTCACTTCAACTTGGCCTAATATTTACCATCTCGCCATCGTGAATACTGAGCTATATCAAGAGATTAATTCTGGAATGTGGTGCTGGTCACGAAGAAGTGCTACGTAAAGATGTAGAGCCACAGTGTCGTCTGATTCTGCCATTCAGCTATGACAGATTAACACTAGAATTTAATGCCAGTCACGAAGAAGTGCTCTAGGAAGGACGGAGAGCCTTGGCACCGGTATTGTATTTTTCTGCCTTTGAAATGTTGGATCTTGGCTTTAAAAGGACGAATATCTCGGCCAGCTTAAAGTGAACGAACTAGAGATATTTTAGACCTTACTGCAGTTCATTTCTCAAGGGTAAGAATGGCATATAAGACAGTACTACGGCTCTCATCCATTCCTTAGCACTTCTTCGTGACTAGCTCCAATTTCTGGTTTTCAGTGTTACAGCTCAGCGAAAAAAATTAGACGATACTACATCTCTGCTCCATTCCTTAGCACTTCTTCGTGACTAGCACTGTATTCTAGTGTTCATCTCTTGTTGTAGCTCAGAGTTCAAGATGGAGAGAGAGAGCAATTTTAGGCCAAGTTAAAGTGAAGAGAGTATACCGCTCTCTCGTTCGCCTTCTTGTTCCAGTTGCACGTGGATTCACAAATAAATTTACGATTTTTTTTCCGAGCAAGATTCCGCCACGAATAAGAATTCATCACGAGTAAGATTTGTATGTAAAGGAAAGACAGGGAAGGGAAAGTATCTACCCTACCAAAATTTTCATATCTTCAGGCAAAAGGAGATACTGGTATATATTAATTTCAAGGTGTGTTTATTGTGGTTAAAAACAGAAATAAAACTGAAGGTTAAAAATAAAAATAGATTACATAGTCTTCTCACATCTCCTCCTGGGAAAAAATAAAATCTTTATCATGACATGGAATTGATCGAAAATGTGTTTACTGTTTCACTTACACTAAATTCTCTTTATTAGATTTTTTTCCCCTTTCTAATGGGGGAGGGTAAAAAAAAAAAAGTAGAGAAGGGGAGGGGAGGGGGAGGGAAGGGTAGGGTAGAGTAGGGTAAGGTTGGGTTGGGTTGAGTAGGATAGGATTATGGTAGGGTAGGCTATGGTAGGGTAGCGTAGAAGGGTTGTGTAGGGTAGGGTAAGGGAGGGTAGGGTAGGACAGGGTAGGGTAGGGTAAGATATTGTAGGGTAGTAGGGTTTGCTTAGGTAATCGATTACTTAAGAATGTATTTCCCTCTAAAACAAATAATAAGCTTCGGACATTTCATTGTAAGTGTTATTTGTGAATCCCAGTTTTTGTTTACTGCCAGTTTCGCCGACAGTAAACACCTTCCTCTTGTTTACTTTCTTTTTGTTTACGTGCCAGTGTCGCGGATCACCAAGCAATAAACAAACGTCGATATAGTTCGTTCACATTAACTTGGCTGGAGTTTTTCGTGTTTTTCTTTCTTCTTCGTCTTCTTCCTGTTTTTGTTTTTTTGTTTTTTTAACTTGTTTTCCGTACCTCAGTGGCTGAATACCACGGCTGTACATCCTTTCCACAGCACTTCTTCGTGACTGGATCATCCTCTCGTCTTAAAGTGGAGTTGGTCGCTGAGATTTTCATATTGCAACTTGTTTCTCGTAGCTCAGTGGCAGAAAAAGACAATACGGCTCTTTCTTTTGGCACGTCTTCGTGACTAGCACCATTTTTCTAGTCACAGTTGTTATAGTTCAGCGTTCAAGATGGAGAGACGACATTTTTAGGCCAAGTTAAAATGGACAGATTATAGTATCGCAACCCAGCAAACTGTAAACACACGTGACTCGCTCTTGCTCTTCTTCTTGTTTATGCGCCTCGGCCAATTGGACTGTCAACACAACCACACGTGGGGCGGCGAAATTAACCCCTTCATTACGATGACCCTTATTATTAGTATTACCATTATTATTGTTGATTGTTATTGTTGTGATTATTATTATTGTTTTATTAGTATTATTGTTGTTGCCGATTTTATTCATTTTAATATGGTCCTCGAGGTGAAGCGGCGAAAAACAGAATCCATTAACCATTCGACAATTTTTTCCTTTTCGAGTTTGAGCACCTTTTTTTCTTTCATTTCTTCAGATGCCGTCGTAGTGAAGGGGTCGGTTGTGTGGACAGCCCTTTGTAATGTGCCCCCAAACACAGCCCAAGCAGCTAACCCTTTGAGCACCGGGATAGGCGTGTGTGTGTGTGTGTGTGTGAGAGAGAGAGAGAGAGAGAGAGAGAGACTCTGTGTGTGTGTGTGTGTGTGTGTGTGTGTGTGTGTGTGTATGTTGTAGTCGCTGTAATTATTTTTCATGTGTTTGGTACCGGTATATTGTTTCTGTTTTCGTTTTTATTTGACAGCCATTGTTTTTATTCTTGTGGTCAATAGCATCCTCCTTCCCGACGATTTTCTTGAGCTCAGGAAAGGCCTCTCGTACTGAAGGGGTTAAGGAAGGTCAGCTGCAAATCCTCCTGCTTCAAGAGTCTTCCCCGAGCTGAGTAAAATCGTCTGAAGTTAGCAAGAATGAAATGGAAAAATAAGTCGCCGGCGTGCAGGGGTTAAGGCGTAAAATTTGAGTGCCTTTGGTTGTTTATGGAGACTAACTAGTGTAATGTAAGAGTAAAATCATCATCATCATCATCATCATCATTATCATCATCAACTCCTTTTAACATATATATTTTTTTTAATATTGGCATCTAATTGCGCCGTGTTAGGGATTAAATCTGTTCGTCTCCTTGGTTACTAGTGGAGAATTTGATGATTTGTTATTTTTTGCCACTCCTCTTCAGTTTAACAAAAGGCATACCATAGTTATTTTTATTTTATTTTTTTATTAGTCTGTTATCTTTGTCTTATTATGTGGACTTTCGTGGACTCAGGGCTGCCTGGACTGTGCCTGGAGGTCTGGAAGGGAGGGGTGCCACCAGGATAGTAGGGGGGCGGGAGGGAGGGAGAGGGGAAGGGGAGGAGGGGGTGGGAGTGTGAGGGATAGGGGTGAAAGGGGGGTGAGTGGAAGGGGAGGAAAAAGAGATTAAGAGGAGACCAGAGTGGACATGGATGTAGGTTTAGCCCGTGTGTGTGTGTGTGTGTGTGTGTGTGTGTGTGTGTGAGAGAGAGAGAGAAAAAAAAAATTATGTGTGTGTAAATACACCGTACCTAGTGTGTGTGTTTGCGTGTACACACTTAGGGATGGTTATGTGTACTCTGGTCGTGCACATGCGCCCCGGCTTGGTGTCAGTGGCAGGGCAAGCTGGATATGTAAGGTAGGGTTAAATTAAGTAAGGTAAAATAGGGAAGGGGAGGGGAGGTGAAGGGTAGGCTGGTTTAGGTAAGGCAGGGTAGGGTAGGTTAGGATAAGGTTTGGGTAAAGTAAGATAGGGTAGGGTAATGTATGTTTAGGTTAGGTTAGGCATAGTGGGTAAGGAAAGGAACGGTAGGATTGGTTAGGTAATAGGTAAGGTATGGCAGGTTAAGGTAGATTAGGCTAGGGAAGGTTAGAGTAAGGTAGGCTTTCCTCCCTACCTGATACTCACACCCCTGCTAGATTGGTTCCCTCTTGGGCATATCACCTTGGCATTTACTTCCCTAGGCATTTATTATCTTGGTATTTATCTCATTGGGTATTTCTCCTCTAAGCCTTTATCACCTCGGGCATTTATTAACTTAACATTTTCTCCTTTGCCATTTATTCTCTTAGCATTTATCTCCTTGGGCATTTATTCACTTAGCATTTATCTTCACGGGCATCTTTTCTGCTAGCATTTTTTAACCATTGCCATTTGTTCTGTTGGCATTTATCTCCTGGGCAGTTGTTTTCCTGGCATTGCTTCCCTTAACATTTACGTTCCTCGGCATTTATCTAATGGGCATTCATATCTTTGGCATTTATTCTCAGGGCATTAATCGTCCATGGGCAATTAGCTTTCTGTGCATTTGTCTTTCGGAGGCATTTTTCATTGCGCATTTACCTTTCTGGGGTTTCATTCTCCGGGCATTTATTCCTTGAGCATTTCCTTACTTTGGCATATAGTTACGTTCTCAAACAATACTTCCGAGAGGTGTAATTAGGAGGAAGGTGTATTTGGAAGAGCGAGGGATTTGTCTGATGGGTTTTTTGTCCGTAGGCTTTGTCCAGGAGGTATGTTTCGGAGA
Organism: Coenobita brevimanus; assembly: GCF_032717465.1. NCBI lineage: Eukaryota > Metazoa > Arthropoda > Malacostraca > Decapoda > Coenobitidae > Coenobita > Coenobita brevimanus. The sequence goes on from NC_137038.1 coordinate 8,533,573, forward strand.
AGACATCGTCCGTGACAGGCAGTGTATAGAGATTGTTGTCCAGGGTAGGCATTGTCCATGGGTAGTATTGTTCAGGGTATGTATTGTCCATAGGTAGTATTGTTCAGGGGAGGTATTGCAACCAGGGAAGATTTTGTCCATGAGATATTGTCCAGGGAAGCTTTTGTCCATGAGTTATTATCCAGGGAAGATTTTGTCCATGAGGTATTATCCAGGGAAGATTTTGTCCATGGAATATTGTCCAGGGAAGATTTTGTCTATGGAGTATTGTCCAGGGAAGATTTCGTCCATGAGGTATTGTCCAGGGAAGATTCTGTCCATTGGAAGTATTGTCTAGGGGAGGCGGTGTACAAAATACAGTATTATAGAGGGGTATGAGTCGAGATGTTCAGGGGAAGTGTAGTAAAGGAGAAGTAATGTCCAGGAAAAGATAACTTCAGGTATCAATTCTTCGGTTACTGCTCCATTAATAGGGCCGCTGGTATGTTAGCTCTAGCAATATAGCCGGGTATGCATGTTGGGCCCTTGCGATTATGCCCAGACTGAGGATTGCATAGCGGTGTATGCTCAGACTGAGGTTCCCCCGACGGTATGCCCGCAGTGTAAGTGAGAACTGAGGATCGCTAGTGGTGTATGTGCAAGCCGAGGATGGCAAGTGATGTATGCCCAGACTGAGGATCGTGGTGTATGCCCAGATTGGCGATCATGGTGTATGCTTAAACTGCGGATGGCCTAGCGGCGTATGCCCAGACTGCGGCTCACCTAGCAGGGCCGCGACGTGTGAGTTTGGCTTTGGACGCATGCGTGTTCGACATCTCCTCTCGGACGGCTTCTACTGTTAGCTATAATACGGCAATCTCGAGGTTCATTTCCAAGAAGGGGAAGGAAAAGGAAATCCATAAAACAACAAAGCGAGAAAAATCTACAATTATGAGAATCCAGTTTTGCTTTGCGTGGTGTGATCCCCGTTCGCTCAAGGGGGACTGAAAGGCGCACAAGTTTTTACACAGCGATTGTTTATATATATATATATATATATGTACTGTATATACTTTTTGTCTAGGGTTCATATACTTGTGGTTATTGGAGGCTTCATAGCACTTGTTCCCCGACGATTTAGTTTGCATATTACACCTTACCTATGTCATGTAGCTATGGTATGCACGACCCTTTTATCAACATGGACTGTGTTCCGGTACTCCTAAGTCTGGTGGTACAGTACAGTGCATGACAGTATTAACAAGTATTTTTAACGTAGCTACTGTGTGCAGAAAAAATTTAGTTGGGAAGAGAGTATGGAGTGATAAATTTTGTATCATCTCATCCTCGGTGAATATTTTGTCTAATTTGCATTTAATATCCTCCTGTATGTTAATTATGTTGATATTTGAATGGCATAAATAACACATAAGACAATAGAAAAATGTTATCATGAAGAGAAAATCGCTTGGGGAAAAAAACTATGAAATCTCCCATGCCAGTGAGTATATGGGCCTATGTATGTATGCACGAAGCTGATCAATGTGGGAGAACACGAGGCTTGGTTATGTACACAACTACACGGGACACGACACGCACACGCATACACACGTACATGGTTGGTTTTATTATGCATTGCTAAAATTAAAATCACTATTGGTACCCCGTCCTCCTTCTACATCAACACACGGAGGTCACGGTGGGGTAAAGTCGTGACCGTTTTATAACACAGGTCACCTTGAGAGAGATTAGAGATAGTGAGAGAGAGAGAGAAAGAGAGAGAGAGAGGTCTAAACACAAGCTTGCTACACTAACTAGTCCACACCATTCAAGAGGGTTGTTAGGGCTGCGGTGGTTTGGCTGTTAAGTATTCCTCCATCCCAGACACTCGTCACGTTCATGATAGCCAATTGGTTTTCAAGACTTATGTGTTAGTCAATTGAATTTTGCCTAAAACTTATGGGATTTCATTTAAAGCTTTTAGTCAGGCATCCATCTACCTCGAGAAAACAACGTTCCTGTAGGGGAAGTAAATGTTGTGCTGTAATGTTAGAGAGCAGTTAACGGTATACATTATCATATCCTTAGAGTCATTCATCATACCCTCAGTGTCCATTTGTTCACGGTGTTAGTCAGCATTTACTCCCATCTTTAACAAACAAGGTCAGTTCTTAAGCTCATGCATCACCCACAGTGGCAGTCCGTGAAACTCTCATTACCCTAGTGTTCGTTAGCTCCTCGGGACAGGCAAAACAGATTAAGTGGCTTATAAAAACCTTAGATTAAAGTGTGTTTCACTGCTGTCTGCTGTGAGTGTTGTATGGAGTCTTCAGAAACTTGCCTTTTTTATATATATATTAGCTGTTTCATAGGTAAGACAGACGCCTACTTTTGAGTTCAAGAAGGATGAATCTTATGTTTGACAAAGACTTGATTTGTATGTGGCTCGTGTCTTTGAAGGGAAGGATGAACAACCTGAACTAGAGACCATAGTACCAGAGCAGTTACGACACACTGACTCTACAAGCAGTCCTCGTTATAAGGTCTGGCATGTGATCATTAGTATCACAACACTTGACATAAAATTGGCACTGTGAATTTGGGGATTATGGCAGATTTGCTCTTTAAGTAGCAGTGGAACTGTAATAAGCAGTTCTGATGTACGGTAGCTCTCTGGTAAGTTAATTCATAAATATCATAATAGGCTACTTATAATGAGGACTTGCTGACTATACACACAGTGCACATTTGACTGTAATATTCCTCAGTTAGACTAGGTTGGTTCTTTCAGGGGCTAAATCCAAACTTACAGACACTCAAAAAGGACAGCAAATACCCTGACAGATAGTGTGTGTTGAAAGCAGCCAACGCGTCGAAGTGCTTGCCTCCAGTAACTACAGATCTCGTTAGTTTCAGCCAAGCACCGCAAACCTGGACATACATGGGACAAGATGGCGGACCCTGGAACGCTTGGTTGGTTGACTGGATGGTTGATGGAATAACTGCTTGATCAGATGGATGGTTGGTCGACTGGATGGGTGGAAATGTGAGTCGATTGCTTGCAGGACCGGCTATTCTCTCGGCTGATCGCTGGGTGGAAGGATAATTGCTTGGTTTTGTAACTGGGTATTCGCTCGTATAATTACTTTGGTGGTCGACTGGATGGGTGGAAGGATAGTCGATTGTGTGGTTGGTCGACCAGATGGGTGGAAGGATAGTTGACTGCTTGCGTAACTGACTCGGTTGATTACTTAGGTCATTTTCCAGTTGGGTAGACTGCTTGAAGTAAAGGTTTGGCTGGATGGGTGATTGCTAGGCTGGGTTGTTGGGCTGAGAGAAGTGTGGCTCCCTAACATCACCTTTTTATCTACTATCAGATTTGCATATACCGCTATCACTATAAATACCACCACTGCCACAACCACGTTTTGTGTATATACCCTCGCATTAAGCGTTCCTGAATCTGGCATGTGTTGAAATGTCCAAAACTGAAGAACATGTATCGACTCGGAAGTCTGTCTTTTGTCAACAGCGAAACACTTTGTTTACATGGTTCCATTTTCTATGCATGTGATTATTTTTTTATCTATGACAGGGGGTGACTTAGGGTATGTAGGGTATACACATGCACACACACAGACACACACACTCATACACCCACACTCATACATGCACACCACATCTCTGCAATCTACGTTGGGTAGTTTTTCTTAAACACAAGACTCTCTCTAACTCTTGCTACAGTTATTTTTTTAATAGACGGAAATAGTTCTTAAGTCTGTTACCACTAAGCACTCTACGCACAGTCACTACAGAACTCTACCCTGGGACACTGGCACGAGGGTCACGGTAGTATGGATCCGGGAAATAATAATAATAATAATATAATATACAGTAAAAAAGCTCATCTCTTGGACTTGTGTTCTCGTCAGCTTGGAAGGTTTTTTTGTAACCTCTTTTACCATTCATTTTTCAGTAATGTGTGTTGATATTCTCTTGAACAGTATTAATGGATGCCAGATGGTCATGTGGATTCAGGCGTTCCACTGGATGTATCCCATAAAGGCTTAAATCCAAGGGGTGGTTGCTTGCATGCTCGTTATACCACTCAGGGTCTAATCCCTTGCTTTAAATATCTGGACTGATTAGCCTAGCCCCAGACCCATATGCTCCAAATGGAAAAAAAAAATCAATAGACAATACAATGGTTACGTTAAACAATGTTCAGCTGTGGACGCAAATACGATTCACATAATAATGGCAAGTGAGCGATGACATTGAAATTTAGTGATACAACGTTCGAAGCCCAATAAGCTTTTCATAATACTGTACTATATTAGAGTCCCATAATTGCTGGACTTAGAAAATGGAGCACTTTGATGCTCATTTAGATTTTCAGAGTACCGGTAAACTATTTGTCTGACTAAGTAATGGAATGAGGGGCCTGTTATTTTCTGCAAATGTACATTGACGTTTAAGGAGGTGTAAACATTGTTTTAAAAAAATGCCAAGGTGAAAAATACAAAATAATTTATAGTTTAGGGAAGTACTAAAACTCTTCCAAAACCGACAAGAATACGTGCCCTAGAAATTACAGCGATTATTTTTCCAAGTTTGGCTGACATAACTCCAATTTATTTTCCTTCTAATTTTAAAGTGTTTCTCTGATAGTTGGTGTAGTTACCCCCGGAACCATGATTTTTCTACCGCGACCAAATTTTTTGTGCTTAATCATACAAAGGTTTATTTCACAAATTTTCCAATTAAGTCTTTTTTTCCACAGTTTTTCAATCACATTCTAAGTCATGAGTAACAACAGTTTCCACCTGGTTTTCAGTAATTTCGTTTTTCATGCTGAATTTCCTTAACGTTATGAAAACAACAGTAACTTATGTGTCTGTGTTTGTAATTTTACAGCCATATTTATTTCCCTTAGTATTTCCCACTTATTTTCAGTTATAACAATAATTACACTAGCCATCAGTAACACCGTTTATGATCTAAAATATTGCATCGCATTTGTGCTCCTCTGAACACTGTCATCTGGTTTTAGAATACTTTCAGAATTCGTGGTTATTTTTCTGTATACATCACACGACCATGCACTGTTTCCACTTCCTTAACATTAAAACACTTTCACCTATGATTCCACACTTCGTTGTCAGAATGCAAAATAAATCAAGTCATTTTAGGGGGTTTCCATGCACACACTTTATATATCATTTTCTCCAGTTTGACATCCACGAACCAGCTCTCCACACAGCTGGCGGGTTCTGCAAGACTTATAAATTTAGGGTTCACTTGAGTTGGCTCTCGTGTGATTCCTACACAGCCTGCTTATAACATAGAAAAGTCACCCCTCCCACTCTCCTCTCAAATATTTCTCACTTCGATTTTCTCTAAGTATCCCACAATTATCCTTCTCACTCGAGTTTCGCTTGGTCTCCTTCTCTTATATTTCTCACGAACATTAATTTCGCTTCACGCACTTTTACCATTTAACTTCGCATTTCACATAGCATCATCCATCCCCTTCAGCGTACAGTAAGTTCTCGTTATATAATGTGTTCCAAAATATCACTTTTTTTTTTCCCCACACAACCTTTACTGTAACTTGAGTAAATCGGCACTATAGGTATCAGTGGATCTTTAACAGGCCATTTACTGTACAATTTACCGAAGATATAATTACAAAAAAAAAGACATAAAATAGCCATTAGGTAATATATAACAAGGTCTTACTGTACCGGACTTCCGATGTCATGAAGTCCAATATTTCTACACGGCATCACCTTCACTCTTATGGCTTGATGCGATTCCTCTGCTTTTAATTGCATGACTTCACAACAGCCCACTCTTCTGGTCCCGTGACATCATTTCCAACACCACAAGGACGTCACTTCTTCGAACACCGCAAGGACACTACCTCTTCCAACACCACAAGGACGCTACCTCTTCCAACACCACAAGGACGCTACCTCTGCCAACACAGTGCTATCACACACGGTACAAAAAATCACGTCCTCACTTCTGATCATGACCCTGTTCATTGACTACCATATTTTCCTTGCTGTGGGAGACTTCATGACATCTCTTCCTGACTGATTTATTCTTCATATTACCTCCTAAGACCTTCTTGTGTGTTAATCTTATCCTTGCTCCGGTAACACTCAAGAGGATATTAAGGTGAAATATACAGGATTATGTGGAAGAGGAAGAGGTGTTTGAGAATCTCCGGAAATCAAAATATGGCCATCTGTCTAGCGTTGCCTCACCACACGTTACAACTTTTCACAACATGCCGCTTCTTGCTGCATCTCACTCGTGTTGTCTAGGCGTTACTTCCTTGTTGGGGCGTCAATTCCAGATGGATAGGAAGCTGGAGGTAGAGGTGGAGGTGAGGAAGAGCAGAAGTAGCGACAGTAGTGAGTGGGAGAGGAGGGAGGGAAGAAGACGTGAACCTCCGCTGTATGGTTGGTTGGTTCCACATCCTCCTAGAAAAGAATGAAGAAAACAAAAACAAAAAGATTAACACTGCCTTCTGTGACTCAATTTCTGGTCAGTAAAATATGGTGTCATCTGAAATAGTATGTTAGAATTTTCCTGACTATGAAAAAATGAAAGATTATGGTTAGTTTGTAGCTCATCTGCCTAGAATAAAGAGAGAATTTTGGTGTCATGACCAGAAAGACAGACTGACAGTTAGAGAGAGAGAAAGAGAAAGAGAGAGAGAGAGAGAGGGTAGACAACAAAACTATTGGCCCTTTCATAGATGTTACAGGGCGTTATTATAAAGCCCAGTTTCTTCCTTACATGTCAAAGGCAAGAAGAGTATTACAGACAGAAAGACATAGATACATAAATATAGATAGATAAAGAGGGATAGATAGATAATGCTCACCTTTATACTCGATGGATACATTGACTGGAGTATGGCCAAGGAATCCCTGCGTTAGGTTTCTGCCACACGAGAGGGTAGACGAGGACAGGGAGCGGATGGTCCCCTCTCCTTCACTGTTTGACTCCAGCATGAGACACAGACGCCTCACGCCCTTGCTGCTTCGGGACTTCGGGGTCACCACCACATACTGACGCCCTCCCTCCTTCCACCCCCCATTACAGGAGTACTCGGCCTCTGCAGGAGTGGAAAGAGTTAGGTTAGGTTGGCTTTAGGGTAGATTTGAGGAAGGAACAGACCCCTCACGCCGTTAGCCCTTCAGGGGGTCACTATCATATACCCGCGTCCTCTCCCACCCTCTTTTACAGGACTCGACCTTTGTGGGAGTGGGAAGGATTTGGTTAGGTTGTGTTGTGTTTCCCGGCTCGGCTGAATGTGAACCCAGTGGACTGCAGACTGCAGTGGCCCCCTCTCCTGTAGTCCACTAACCTCATTCGGGGGATAGGAAGGGAGGTGAAGGACGTTTGTATAAACAGGCAGCAGAGTCACCCAGTTTTATCAGTGTCACCACACGAAGGCGCCCCTCCCAAGCACTCTTATAAATAGATAGCTGTAGATAGGTAAATCCAGAAAGATATAGATGAACTCAGGTATATATACTTTAACCCAGATATATAGATACAGATAAGCCAAATAGATTAACTCAAATACAGATCAACTGAAGTAGATATTAATTAACCCAGATAGATATAAATGAACCAAGATTATAGTCAGATTAACCCAGATAGATATAGATTAAACCAGGTGGGTATAGATTAACATATAGATAGATAGATTACTCCAGTTAGATAGATGCAGGTAGCTAATTAACCCACCTGTATCGGTGCAGCTGTTACCAATCACCAGCGTATCGGTGCCGGAACATCCAATATCTAAGGTGGTAATGGGTCTGTCTCTGCACTGCCGGTCACGTGTATGCCTCTGATCCTCCAGCATGCCTCCTCCAGCACCTCCACCCCCCGAACCTCCACCTCCATGCCCCCTCGAGGATAAGGTCTCGCCTCTCAGCTCTCCTCCCTCGCCGTAGGATTGCCTGGTGCTGTCTGTGAGCTGATAGCGGCCCTCCACTGGGCAGTCGCTGTTCTCCACGTTAACACCTGGCGAGAGGGGAGCTTCGTTATTGGCCTTGTTATTTATTTATTTGTTATTGTTATTATTATTATTATTATTATTATTATTATTATCTTTGGTGGTGTTGTTATTGTCATAATCTTCATCATCATCATATGGCTGTTAACCAGGTATTGTTGTTGCTTTTATTATTATTATTATTATTATTATTATTTATTTTAATATTCTTGTTGCCGCAACTGTTGTTATTATTATTAGTAGTAGTAGTAGTAGTAGTAGTAGTATTGTCATTGATTTTAATATTGTTGCCGCAGCTATTGTCAGGGCACTTGCTAACTGCTGATGGTTGCTAGCCAGTTGGCTCCTAAGGTTTCAGATTTACGAGCCAAATAAATTTTTTAGTAGCCAAACTGACTACGAGCCGAAATATTTTATGAACAATAATTTATTTACACATTGTGATGATTAGACTCATATAATGAGGTTTAAAACATTCACAATGGCGACAAGGAAAGACTTAAAAATCGATCACAACGTGTTTTGTTCATTTAAGTGAGATTTATTTTATAGTTTACTCCTCTCCAAAATGGATGTATTTTCTCCTCGCCAAAAGGCGACTTGCATGTAACATTTGTTCGCCGAAGGGAAAAAATACTCGCATTTGCGAGCTGTGGCTCGCCAAACATGAGCCCTGGTTGTTGTTGTTGTTGTTGTTATTATTATTATTATTATTATTATTATTAGTAGTAGTAGTAGTAACAGTAGCAGTAGCAGTAGTAGTAGTAAAAAAGGTTAAGGCGCTCCAGCTAAATGTGAACTGTAATCGTTTACGTCCGAGGAAGGGTTAGAATTATATCCTGTACATATTACGACTCATGGAAGGGGGACTGGTCACGCTTGCCGTCAGTGTCTAAATGAGTATCCCAGTAAATAGACAGTGCTGGCTGGTAGACAAATAGATAGACAGATGGGTTGGTAGATAGGTCGGTAAGCAATGTCGATAGGAAAGTTGATAGATAGGAGAGTAGGTAGGCGTGCGGGTGGGTAGGTAGGTAGATAAGTAGACAGTGTACAGTAGGTAGGCAGTGTGGGTGGGCAGGAAGGTAGGTAAGAGGTGGATAATGCATGTACTTACTGACGAAGGTGGTGAAGTTAGGTGAGGCTGGGTCGAAGTACTGTGGAGTGCAGGCCGTTTGAGCCACCACCGACAATGACCCTGTGGGAGGAAACATACACCAGCTCACACTCAAGCGTTAGGTCATACTCAAGTACTAGGTCACACTCAAGCACTAGATATGTCGGTGAAGCACTGGGTGACACGTAAGCATTGTCACATCCACTTAAACACTAGGTTACACGCAGTCATTAGGTCACTTACTCAAGGACTAGGCGACACTCATTCAAGCACTAGGTTACACTCACTCATGCACTAGGTTACACTCATTCAAGCACTAGGCTACACTTCCTCTGGTACTAGGTCACACTCACTCAGGCACTAAGTCATACTCCAAGCAATAGGTCACTCAAGCAGTCACACTCATTCAAGTAGTAGGTTACACTCAAAATACTTGGTCACATTCAAGCACTAGATCACACTCAAGCACTAGATCACACTCAAGCACTAGGTCTCACTCAAGCACTAGGTCTCACTCACGCACTAGGTCACACTCAAGCACTAGATCACACTCAAGCACTAGATCACACTCAAGCACTAGGTCACACTCAAGCATTAGGTCACACTCAAGCACTAGGTCACACTCAAGCACTAGGTCACACTCAAGCATTAGGTCACACTCAAGCGCTAGATCACACTCGAGCACTAGGTGACACTCATTAACTGTAAACCCATATTCAGGTAACCTAGCTCACCCTAACGTCCCACTTAGCTCACTTTACACCACTGACATCCCACCAACGACGTGCTACAAAAAGAGAGTGGAAGAGAGAGAAAAAAAAAAAGCAAAAAAGAGTAAAAGCAAAAAAAGGAAGAGAGCAAAAAAGTAAAAGAGAGTAAAACAGCAAAAATAAGAGAGCAAAAAAGAGTAAAAGAGAGCTAGAAAGTAAAAGAGAATAAAACAGCAAAAAAGTAAAAGAGTAAAAAAGAGCTAAAAAGTAAGAGAGTAAAACAGCAAAAAAGGAAAAGAGAGCAAAAAAGAGTAAAAAAGAGCTAAAAAGTAAGAGAGTAAAACAGCAAAAAGTAAGAGAGCAAAAAAAAGGGTAAAAGAGAACCAAATAGTAAGAGAGTAAAACAAAACAAAAGACAGCAAAAAAAAAAAAGAGTAAAAGAGAGCCACTATGAGAGTAAAAGAGAGCCAAAAAGAGGTGTACTTACCCATCAGCACGTCCACCACGCCCTTATCCCTCTCGACCAGGTGAAGACATTGGTAGTCACTTGTACTGCAGATAGATAGACAGGTAGATAAGTAGATAGATAGATAAATTAAGTGATGTTATTGGCAGGATGGATATTTATGAAGAATTTTAACGTTCAGAATTCATGGTAAACTTAGGTGAATTAAATTGTTAAAATAAATTCTGGCTACGTCACTCAACCATCTGCATTGATAAAGGGAAATTTGAGAGAGAGAGAGAGAGATGGTGCACAAAAAGATAGACTGATAGGTAGGCAGATGGATGGTGGATGTAACTGATAGATAGATAGGCAGATGGATGGTGGATGTAACTGATAGATAGATAGGTAGATAGATGGTGCATACATATCTAGGCGACACAAACGACTCCAGAGCTTACCATGGGAGAGAGAGAGGGAGAGGGAGAGAGCATATGAGAGATAGACATAGATAGAGGGATCGATAGGTAGATAGATGGTGCATATAACAGACTGATAGATGGTGCATATGTATTTAGGCGACACAAACGACTCCAGAGTTTACCATGAGAGAGAGAGACCTACCATCCCCTAATAACCCTTGTGATGAACGTGGCGGAATGCGTCCCTTCTTCATAAGCCTCGAGACAGTTGTGGATGACCGTCTCCTGCGGCTCCCCCCCGTGCACCGACTCCACCATCTTGAGCGTGGAATTCGTGTGTCCTCCGCCCCTCGCCACACGCAGCATGATACTCCCGTTGAGCGACCGTAGCCAGGACTCCGACACGAAGTTAGGAAAGCGGCATTGACTGTGGCCCGTGTCGACTGGTGGGGGTAGGAGTGGAGAGTTAGTTGATGTGGCACCTTGCATGAAGAGTTAGCTGGGTGGGAGTGTGGGTGGAGAGTTACTTGGGGTGGTGGTGGGAGTGTGGGTGGGGAGTTAGTTGGGATGGTAGGAGTGTGGGTGGAGAGTTAGTTGGGGGTGATGGTGGGAGTGTGGGTGGAGAGTTAGTTGGGAGTGTGGGTGGGGCGTTTTGTTGGGATGGTGGTGGCAGTGTGGGTGGAGAGTTAGTTGGGGTGGTGGCAGTGTGGGTGGGGAGTTAGTTGGGGTGGTGGCGGTGTGGGTGGGGAGTTAGTTGGGGTGGTGGCAGTGTGGGTGGAGAGTTAGTTGGGGTGGTGACAGTGTGGGTGGGGAGTTAGTTGGGGTGGTGACAGTGTGGGTGGGGAGTTAGTTGGGGTGGTGGGCAGGTGGCAGTGGAGAGCAGTGCTGGGTTGTCAGACTCGGGGGGGGGGGGGATTTTTAAAAGTTATAAGTGGAGAGTTAAAGGAATAAATGTTTGTCGGTAGTAAAATAAAGCGTAATAAAGTTAAAACACTGCGACCATCAAAATTATACCCTGCGAAATATGTAGGCCAAGGTCACATATTATATAGATGTGTATAAATAAATGTATATGTTATTTATTGAAACTCTCATTGAACAGATAGGACATCCGTATCTAGAATAAGTTAGTGATAAAAGTAGTAATAGAATGAGTTAGTAATAATAGGTCTTAGGAGTCTAGAAAGAGAAATAAATACTCACCTTACAAAGAGAAATAGACCAGATACTCACCCTTCTTCAGTTTTAGCGTAATGGATCCCCCGTTGACGGAGAACAGACCATTGCATGTAGCGTCACCACTCTGCGCCATCCTCACCCCAGACCCGGTATGGTCACTCCAGAGCTTGTACACGAAACACCGGTACCTGTCGTGGCCAAGGTGGTACTGGCTTACTGGGGGTACTGGCAGGGGGACTGGGATGCTAGGAGGAGGACTGCGGTGCTAGGAAGGGGGCTGAGTCACTGGGATACTGGGAGGGGTACAGGGTTACTAGGGATACTTGCGAATTAACTGGGATACTTAGAGGGGGTGGGGGTACTGGGAGCTCAACTGGGTTTCTAGGAGGATTACTGGGTTTACCATTTACTTGGAGCTTATACTGGGAGAACTGGGTGTTAGAAAGTACTGGGCAACTAGGCAAAAGAAATCCCTACCAATCATAGTGCTATGTGTGTGTGTGTGTGTGTGTGTGTGTGTGTGTGTGTGTGTGTCTGTGTGTGTGTGTGTGTGTGTGTGTGTGTGTGTGTGTGTGCCAAACTTTCCCTTTGACACGCCACGCCATTGCAGTGCCATATAAATTTACCCAAATTACGGTAACACACACACACACACACACACACACACACACACACTCTCTCTCTCTCTCTCTCTCTCTCTCTCTCTCTCTCTGTCAACGAGAAAGACAAGTTACGTTCCCAAATATTCTTTTCTTTATTAACCCCGACGTGGAAAGTGCATTCGCCCATATGTTGTATTTGTGCATGTCTGTCTGTCTGTATGTTTGTGTCCCCTGGTTTTGTTTGTTGTTTGTTTATTTGTATTTTTGTCTGTTCATTTGTTTGTTTACTTGTGCTTGCTTATTTCTCTTCCTTTTGTCCCCCTTCTCGCCTCTTCCACTTTCCTCTCCTCTTCTCCTGTCATTCTCTTTCTACTTCCTCCTTTCTCTCTCCTTCTCTTCTTGCAGTTCTCTTCATTCCTCTTTCTCTTCTGTCCTGTTCCAGTTTCCAGTCTCTCTCCTCTTTCTCACTTCCATCTTCACCATCTCTTCCTCCCTTCCCTCCTCCTCCTCCTCCTCCTCCTGTCCTTCTCCATGCTGTCTCTCCCCCCACTCCTCCCCTCTCCAATCCTTTTCAACCTTATGCCTCCTCTACCTTCCCTCCGCCTCTCTCTTCCTCTTCTTCCCTTTCTCCTTTCCTCTTCCATCCTCTTCTCTTCTTGTTCCTTCCCTGTCTCAAATCCACCTCCTTCCTCTCCCCTCTCCTCTCCTCTCCTCTCCTCTCGTCTCTTCTCTTCCTCCTCAGTTTCACATCTTCCTCATTCCTCCCCCCCCCTTTCTCTCTCTCTCTCTCTCTCTCTCTCTCTCTCTAACACAACCATCCTGTCTCCGTGTAACTCCCTGGCCTCAAAGAAAACGGGATTCGGGCACCACTTACCACTTGCATATTCCACACCCATTTACACTGCCTGGCTGAGTGCTGAGAGAGAGAGAGAGGAGAAGGGGACGTCGCTCTCTCTCTCTCTCTCTCTCTCTCTCTCTCTCTCTGACACACACACACACAAAAACTAAAATATAATTCATTGTTAAAGGCAAGTCTCTCTCTCTCTCTCTCTCTGACACACACACACACAAAAACTAAAATATAATTCATTGTTAAAGGCAAGTCTCTCTCTCTCTCTCTCTCTCTCTCTCTCTCTCTCTCTCTCTCTCTCTCTCTCAAAAGCAAGACACTAAAATATAATTCAGTGCTAAAGGCAGGCTAATCCGCGGGTCTTAAACACAATAACGCAGTCTCTCCTAACTTACCAAGGAACAATAGAGAGAGGGGGAGGCACCGAAAACGGAGGGAGGGAGAGAATGAGAAGAGGAGGGAGAAAATGGAGGAAGAGAGAGAAAACGGAGGAAAGGAGAGAGTGGAGAAAGGGAGAGCCGGAGAGAATAGAGAGAGAGAGTAGGAGGAAGAAGGTAGGTTGTATATAAAGTGGAGAATGGTATTAAATTGGTAGATAGGTGAATGATCCTCTCTCTCTCTCTCTCTCTCTCTCTCTCTCTCTCTCTCTCTCTCTCTCTATTTCATTATTATATCCTTCCATTCCCCCTCTCTAATAATGATATCCCTCCCTCCTCTCTCTCTCTCTCTCTCTCTCTCTCTCTCTCTCTCTCTCTCTCTCTCTCTCTCTCTCTCACTCTGTTTCATTATTATATCCTTCCTTTTCCCCTCTCTAATAATGATATCCCTCCCTCCTCCTGTCTCTCTCTCTCTCTCTCTCTCTCTCTCTCTCTCTCTCTCTCTCACACACCCACCTGTCTTCATCCGATGTGGCAAGAAAATGGTCACTCTTGCCAATCAGATATCGGTTACTTCCTTCCTTCCACGATGCAAGACACTCCAGTTCTTCGGCTGTAAAAAAGAAAGAAAATAGAGAAAATAAATACAGTAGTTGTAGTTACGAAATGGGTCGTTGGAGTTCGTTTTCGTTTATCATTTATGTAGGTCTGTAATTTCGTAACTGGAATTATACATATATAGTTTTTGTAGCTTTGGTTATAGCTTAAAGGATTCAGGACTCTTAGCTTTCTCATCAGTATTCTTAGCTTTGTCTTGTAACTTGACTAGGCCTAATCAGACGAAATTGCTTTGGATATTTTTAGCTTATTTAGGACTCCTAGCTTTCTCATCGGTACTCATAGCTTTGTCTTGTAACATCAGTAAACCTAATCAGACCAAATTTAAAGGCAGTATCCAAATCAACCTAATCTAACTTTTAAACGTAAGCCAACCCAACCTTCACCACTTACTCGTGCTTTCGGTGCCTTGAATATCCGGGCAGGCCTGGAATTTGAACAGCATCTTATTGTCATCCGTACACCTGTCGACGGTACTGAGGGGGTAGTTGCACTCGGCATTCCCCCTGCTGTAGGTGAAGGTGTAGGAGTGCGGGAACGGGCACGGGATCGGGTTGGCATCGAGGCGGAACATGGAGTGGAGTTTGGAGTCCCCCGTCAGCAGGGAGCACACGTACGGTATCTCGTAACTCGTTTGCTCACACCACGCTGACGGAGAGACAAACTTTTAGAGAGAAAAGTCGTTAAGGAGAGGGAAAAACCGTTTGGAAGAGAAAAGGCGTGGAGGAAAAAACCGTTAGAGAAAGAACTGTATAGAAAATCCGTTAGGGAGGGAAAAATGTTAAGAGAAAATCGTTAGGGAAGGAAAATCCGTTGGGGAAAACCCGCGAAGGAGGAAAATCGTTATTAAAAAAAAAAAGGAGGAAATTACTATTGAATAATAACGTAGTGTTTCATGGCTCGAGGAATCACACCACACTGACGGAGACAAAAACCGTTAGGAAAAAAAACTCCCGGGAAAGTTAGGGAGGGAAGAACCGTTAGGAAGACAGGGAGAGAAAAAGCGTTGGGGAAAGAAAAGTCGTTAGGGAGAGAAAACGACTCAATACAACGTAGGGAATCTCATGGCTGGAGGAATCACGCCTCGCTGACGGAGAGAAAAATCGTTTGGGAGAAAAAAAAATCGTTAGTGAGAGAAAAACCGTCATGGAGAGGAAAAGAAAAACCGTTATGGAGGAAAAAATCGTTAGGAAAATAAATGTAAGGAATCTGATGGCTTGAAGAATCATACAACGCAGAGGGAGAGAAAAATCGTAATGGAAGGAAAAACCGTTAGAAGAAAAAAACGTAAGGTAGAGAAAAACTGTTGGAGAGGAAATGTTGCTAAATAAAACTAACAAGTCTCATGCCTCAAAGAATCACATCACTGGGATGGAGAGAAAAACTGTTTAGGGAGAGAAAAGCCGTTAGAGAAAGAAAAGTTATTGAATATCACGTTTGAGATGCAGTTACGTATAAGAACCGGGAGAGAAAAACCGTTAGTGAGAGAAAGAAGAATTACTGAATCTAACTTCTGAAAGGAAAACGGTTAGAGATTTGAATGGTAAGAAGGAAAAATGGTTAGAAGGAGGGAAAAACCGTTTGAAAGGAAAACTTGGAGGAAGAGAAAAACCGTTGGAGAGAAACCATTAAAGAGAAAGAATCCTTGTAAAGAAACGAAACAAAACCACAATTTGATTTAAAATAGTAAAAAGACAAAGGTAAGAGAGAGAGAGAGAGAGCGTTGGAAAAATGGTGATATTGAGAAAGTTGAAAAAATGGTGATGAGAGGGAGCTCAAAAAATGGTCACATGAGAGAGAGAGAGAGAGAGAGAGAGAGAGAGAGAGAGATCATTATCGTAATAGCGAAGCCTAGATGTTCGGTACGATAGAATAGAAAGCGATAGATGGTGAGATAGAACGATAGCAAACACACCGATAGATGCAACGATACCGACGGAAATATACACGGGAACTGATAGATAGATACAGTCAGAAGGTCACTGCATACGTACATACATGCATACATACATGCACATCATCATCATCATCGTCTTTATTGTTCTGCGTCAACATCCTAATCATCATCCCGCCTTATTATTATTATTATTATTATTATTATTATTATTACTACTACTACTACTACTACTGCTACTACTACTACTACTACTGCCATCATCATCATCATCATCATCCTGACCTCTTCTCCCACACAAAGATGGGGTAGGGTAGGGCCCTAAAGAAAAAAAGAAAAGAAAAGAAAAAAACAGCAAACCATATATTCTTCAGATTTTTTGTAGCTAAATTCTTACAAAATTTTCACCAATGTATGCTGTGTGGTTATACATAGTTTTTGGGATGAAATATACATCCACATACATCATACATCCACATACGTCATGCATCCACATACATCATACATCCACATACGTCATACATCCACATATATCATACATCCACATACATCATACATCCACAGACATCATACATCCACATACAGTACATCATGCATCCACATATGCATCCACATACATCATACATCCACATATACATCCACATACAGTACATCATACATCCACATATGCATCCACATACATCATACATCCACATATACATCCACATACATCATACATCCACATACATCATACATCCGCATAATCACAAACCTATGTTTTTACTGATTGAGGTACATTAGGCATACAAACATATTTTTACATAATCATATTATTAAATACCCCATACATTTTCTGGGTATTCATACATCGTCATTCAGTCATGCTGTTGTGTATTTAGTATGTATTCGTGTTTGTTAAGTGTGTACAGTGTAAACCTACCCTCCGTCCATTCAGGTTTACATAGTCTTATATACGTACGTAGTTATATACTGATAGATTTGTACGGTTTATATATGCTTTAGGACCTCCACAGTCGCGCGCGCACACACACACACACACACACACGCACACACACACACACACACACACACACACATCCATAGTTAAACATACATGCTTCAAGACATACGTGCATACGCACACATAAATACCTACATAACTACCTGCATGTATTTATAGTTCCATGCAAGCTTAGGTACACATGCATACCGTAATTAGCTTGTGCGTACACACGTACATGACACGTGCACACAAACGCACACATCGCCGCATCCGTGTGCGTGATGCTATGAGGAAGTGAATGTTGCACAAGGTGACCCAATGACGCACATAGGCACACGCACACATGTAGACATTCATACCAACGCCACTTGTATACAGATGCAGTCGTTCTCTCTCTCTCTCTCTCTCTCTCTCTCTCTCTCTCTCTCTCTCTCAGTACTCACTTTCCTTGTACTGCAGCACGTTGGTGTGCATACGGTGGATAACCAAACACCGCCTGCAGTCGTGGTTCCTGGTGAGAAAAAAGAAAATTATGTTAGTAGTGTAAGTAGAATAAGGTAAGTAGGTAGAAGGATGGGTAGACTGGTAGAATGATAGGTAGGGTTGGATGGTAGGGTGGGTGGATGTAATGGTAAGTTGGGTAGGTAGGTGGAATGAGAGGTGAATTGACAGAATGATGGAGTAAGTAGATAGAATGATAAGGTA
The DNA here is from genome assembly GCF_032717465.1 of Coenobita brevimanus. NCBI lineage: Eukaryota > Metazoa > Arthropoda > Malacostraca > Decapoda > Coenobitidae > Coenobita > Coenobita brevimanus. Next base: position 8,551,500 of record NC_137038.1, read on the forward strand.
AGTAGGTATAATGATCGGGTTAGTAGGAAGAATAAGAGGGTGACGTGGTAGGTAGGGTGGGTGGTCAGAATGATAGAGTAGGTAGATGGGGTAAGTAGAATGAAAGGATAGGTGGGTAGAATGGTAAGTACTCGTATGTACGTGTAGAATGATAGGATAGGTAGGTAGAATGTTAGAGTATACTGGTAGAATGATAGGGTAGGCAGGTAGAATGTTAGAGTATACTGGTAGAATGATAGGGTAGGCAGGTAGAATGATAAGGTAAGTAGGTAGCACAGGGTAAGTAGGTAGAATGATAGAATTAAGTGAAGAAGGTAGAGACAGTGGGGTTAGAAGAAATATACAGTAGACATGTACAGAGAGAGAGAGAGAGAGAGAGAGAGAGCAACACTGTCTCATTAAACTCAAATCACACTTTAACCAAATATGACCATCAAGTGTAGCCTGCATGCTATATTACACACCGCAATACACCTCAGTTTACACCCCATGTAACACACTCATGGTCGGGGTAACTCTGGTATCAGTAGCGCCTTTTCGTTAGCGATCTATTCCGTTTATTTTACCCCACTAATCCTCCTGTTCGTTACTGAGGCAGACTAGATCAGTGCTAAAAAATAAATAAATAAGTAAATAAAAATAAAGGCATAGAAGAGAATGTCAAAGTGTAGAAAGCACAATAAATTGCTTAGGAAAAGGTGTCACGGTACAGATGCCATCTACTTTATAATGCGACCCTGAGTTAAAACCAGCAAAGCACAACCCGGTCATCATCATCATTATCGTCATAGAAATTTCATCATCATCATCATCAGTCATCACCATCATCCTAAATTATATCAGTATTCATTATCATCATCAGCAGCAGCAGCCTGAGTCATAAATTTTCATCACCCTCAGCATGTCATATCAGTTCTCATCACTATCATCAGTCTGAGTCAAATTTTCATCATCATCATTATCATCATCATCAGCAGCAGCAGCAGCCTGAGTCATAACAGCATTTTTCTCACACCCAAAGCTACACAAATTATCAGTCGTTACACGCAGCTACAAAACCTACAGATATACTCATTTTACCACAAAATCTCATAGCCTTTCACACCACTACCGAAACGACAAACTTCACCGTAACGTTTGGCGCCACCGAAGCATTACAAAACAATAAACATTAACACTGCACACACTGAAACAGACATTAAAACTGCACACTACTGAAACAAACATTAACACTCCACACTGCAGAAACAGACATTAACACTGCACACTACAGAAACTACAAACTTTAATTTTACATAAAAACAACAAACATTTTACTTTCACTCCACAAAAACTACAAACATTTTAATTTTACAGACTACAAATTTTAATTTTACACTACAAACATTTTAATTAATTTTACACAACAAAAACAACAAACATTTTACTTTTACTCTACAAAAACTACAAACATTTCAATTTTAGACACTACAAACATTTTAAATAATTTTGCACTACAAAAACTACATCATCAATTTTACACTACAGAAATACAAACATTTTAATTTTACACTTCAAACATTCCAAACATTTAAATTTTACGCGAGAAAAACTATTGACATTTAAAACTACAAAAACTAACATTTAAAACTACGAAATGCAAACAAATTGATTTCACTACAGAGACTAGAAAGATATTCCCCTCTGTTAAAAACATTTCACGCTACAAAAACTACAAACTAAGTGCATTCCATCCTACAGATACAACCATTATTTCCCTCCTTACACACTACAAAAATTATTCTTACACTACAAACTAACTACCACCATTTAACATCATTACAAGAACTACAGGCATTGATTACTACAAAAACTACAAACGTTACTCATTCTGTTCTGTAGATGCACCAAACAGACTCATCTCTACACAGCAAAAACAAGTAGCATTTTACCTCCACAAAAAGATACAAGCACTACCCTTCCACACTGCCAAAAGCTACAAACATCACCCTAACATTTCACACTACAAAAACTACAAGCATTAAACTCATTCCGGCTTACAGATACAGCTAATATTTTCCCGCGCGCCTTTTGTGTTACCGACTAGCTGGTGTTGGTGGCCATATTTCATCGTTTATGTGGCCATTTACCAGTGGATAAATTCAGATAACGCCGGATAATTACCCCAGCGACCGGATGGACACTGGCAGACATACTATCCAACCGGCAGAGTGGATAGATATTATATTTTGATTATATTTTGCCGTGATAATAATGTTGCCGGCGCGAACTGGCATCCCCCAACGCACCCACCAGCGCTCTTGCCAACAGCCGAGCGTTTGATAATTTTGATCATTATTTTCCCGGGCACGAAGACTATAATGTAATCCTGCCACATACAGGGAGATACCAAAACTGCCTTAACTTCACGTGAACCCGGAGGAAAGTACACAAAATACACGTAACAGGAAGTAGGTTGAATGGGATTGGATCATTTTCAAAATTTCGCCAAGTCTCTTTTTTTTATTTTTTTTATTTTCCTTGTATGAAGACTGTAATCCTACCAACATACATGAAGATATTTTCCCCCTTAACTCTACCAATACTTGCAGGAAAATACACATAATACTTTACACGTAACAAGGTATATATTGAATGGAATTACGTTGTTAGCGTTGCTCTTGCCAACAGCTCTGGCAATTCCGATAATTATTTTCGACGCTAGGAAGGCCAAAAATACAACTTTAATCCTACCACACGTATGTAGATACAAAAACTGCCTTAATTCTATGTAAACTCAGGAAAATACACATTACAGGATGTATACTGAAGGGGAATAGGCCGTTTACAGTGCGTTTGTTTGGGGAATATCGCGAGACTTGGCAACTGCGCCCTTGGTATCGCGTTATAACTTTTTCTCTTTTTTTCCAGTGACGTAGTAAAAGTGTCGTAATGGTGACGGTATTAACACTCAGGCTCCTATGACTCACTCTGTGCTGAATGAAATAATCTTGCGTTAGCTGGAAAAAGAACGCCAAATTAAAGATATTTCGACCATGAGAGGGTGAAGTGACCTCAGAATAATATTGTTTATTGTGTACTGACGAATTTGCTCGTTGCTGCTGGAAACAAAAATGGTCATCATCACCATCATCATCAGCTTCATCTTCGTCATCATCATCATCATCATCATCAGCTTCAATCATCATGTAATCCTTATCCTATGAAGAGCGTAGGGTCCCATGGTCTGGCTACTCATTTCAGACATTAGGAATACCCAGTCGCCTGTCCTTGAGTGGCATTATTTGATCAGTGAACTCCAACTTAAACCCTTTAAAAACCACTTCCAGTTGAAGCTCCTTAACCCACTAAACCGCCAAGGTAGAGTAAGAGAGAGAGAGAGAGAAAGGAGGGAGCGAATGGAAAATGAGAGGAAAGCAAAAGAATGAAATGAGAGAGAAGGGGGGGGAGGTGGCAGGCGAGGATGGTGTGAAACTCCAAAGAGAAGGGGTAGTGCGCTCTCTCTCTCTCTCTCTCTCCAATTTAATGCCCTTAAAGGTAGGTTGTTCTCAATACACCTGAGCGTTTGTATGAGCGTTGCCGGAGCATTTATACAGGCGTTGGAGCATTTATACAGGCGTTGGAGCATTTATACGAACGTTGGAACATTCATACAAGCGTTAGAGCATTTATACAGGCGTTGGAGCATTTATACAAACGTTGGAGCATTTATACAAACGTTGGAGCATTTATACAGGCGTTGGAGCATTTATACAGGCGTTGGAGCATTTATACAAACGTTGGAGCATTTATACAAGCATTGGAGCATTTATACAAGCGTTGGAGCGTTTATACAAGCGTTGGAGCATTTATACAAGCATTGGACCATTTATACAGGCGTTGGGGCATTTATACAAGCATTGGGGCATTTATACAAGCGTTGGAGCATTTATACAAGCATTGGAGCATTTACGCAGGCGTTGGGGCATTTATACAAGCATTGGAGCATTTATACAAGCATTGGACCATTTATACAAGCGTTGGAGCATTTATACAAGCATTGGAGCATTTATGCAGGCGTTGGGGCATTTATACAAGCATTGGGGCATTTATACAAGCGTTAGAGCATTTATACAGGCGTTGGAGCATTTTACAGGCGTTGGGGCATTTATACAGGCGTTGGAGCATTTATGGCAGCATTAGCCTTTATAGAAGCCTTGGAGCATTGATGTGTATGTTAGTGCTTTGATGTTTATGTTGGAGCTTTGATGTTTATGTTGGAGCATTGATGTTTATGTCAGAGCATTTGTGTTTATTGGAGCATTGATGTTTATGTCGGAGCAATGATGTTTATGCTGGAACATTGATATTTTATGTCGGAGCATTGATGTTTATGTTGGAGCATGGATTATGTTGGAGAGTTGATGTTTGTTGGAGCATTGATGTTTATGTTGGAGCATTGATATATACCGGGTATATCAGTATATATTGGAGCGTTGATGTTTGTTGGAGCATTGATGTTTATGTCGGAGCATTGATGTTTGTTAGAGCATTGATGTTCATGTAGTAGCATTGATGTTTATGTTGGAGCATTGATGTTTTTGTTGGAGCATTGATGTTTTTGTTGGAGCATTGATGTTTATGTCGGAGCATTGATGTTTATGTCGGAGCATTGATGTTTATGTGGAAGCATTGATGTTCATGTTGGAGCATTGATGTTTATGTTGGAGCAGTGATATAAATGTTGGAGCGTTGATGTATGTCGGAGCATTTTTTGGCTACGAACGCTGAGGTATTTTTGAAGCGGTTGAGCGTGTTTACGGACCTACGAACATTTATGCGAACGTTAGCGGATTTCCGGGACTGTTGGCGGATTTGTACGTTCGCGGAGTATCATGCGGACGTAGGAGCATAGATACAAACACAGGAACATTAATAACAAACAGTGGAGCATTGATACAAAAGTTGGAGCATTGATACAAAGATCTTAGGCCTTTCGACAACGCTGGGGCATTTCTGAGACCCTTGGAGCGTTCGTTGGAAAGTTGTTGGAGCATTTTAGCGAAAGATGGAACAGTTTGTGTGTGTGTGTGTGTGTGTGTGTGTGTGTGTGTGTGTGTGTGTGTGTGTGTGCGTGCGTGTGTGTGTGAGGGGGGGGAAAGCATTTGAAAGCTTGGGAAAATTTGGTCTCTCTCTCTCTCTCTCTCTCTCTCTCTCTCTCTCTCTCTCTCTCTCTCCCCATGGCTTAGTTTCATAGAATATATAATAAAGGTGTTATTTTCCCCTCTTCATTTATTTATCTTACACTGTTCATTCTTTTCTCTCACTTCTCATTTTCTGCTTTATTTTTCCCTTCCCTCCTCTACCCCCTCTCCTCTCCTCACTCCTCCTCCGCTCCTCCTCTTCCCTCCCCTCCTCTCCTCCCCTAACCTAACCTAACCTAACCTAGCCTACCTTTCCCTACCCTACCCTACACTCCTTTCTCTTCGTTCTCCTTTCTCCTCCCCTCCTCCCCATTCCTTTCCTCTTCCTCTCTCCTCCCCTCCCTTTCCCTCATTTCTCTCCCCCTTTATCATCTTCTTTCCCCTCGTCCCCTTCTCCTCTCATCTCTCCTCCCTCCCTCCCCTCCCTTCTCTCTCATTTCTCCTCCCCTCCCCTCCCCTCCCTCTTAACCACTCCCAAGCAATTGCCAGCAAATCTAGATAATCAAGTTTCCTCTCTCTCTCTCTCTCTCTCTCTCTCTCTCTCTCTATCTATCTATCTATCTCTATCTCAAATTGCATACACAAATCACAATAGAAAACGTACATAACAAATAGGTTAACTTAAAAGGTACCGTACACATACGCATGGTACACATTTATACATACATAATCAGACTAGGTGCACACAGACACGAACACTTACACAACGCAGTCAAACGTACATAATTCACACATACACATACTGTACACAAACATAGACACTGCGCAAACATACTGAACACACATGCAGACTAACATATAATGCACACACACACACACACACACACACACACACACAGGACTCTCCATCATGCGCCTCAAAGGGTGGCAGTGTGTTTATGGCAGCACACACACACACACACACACACACACACACACACACACACACACACACACACACACACTCTCTCTCTCTCTCTCTCTCTCTCTACCACCACCACCACCACGCGACCCACCCTAGACTGGCAGGCGGCAGGGTGGAGAGAGAGAGAGAGAGAGAGGGTGGCAGAGTAAACTGTTGTAGGTAGGAAAAGAGGTAGACAGGTAGGTAGGTAGGCAGATTGAGAGGTACTGGTAGTTGTGTGGGTAGATTGTTAGGCAAGCAGGTAGGTAGGTACACAGGCTGGGAAGTAGGGAAGAAGGAAGGTAGGATGTTCAGCATTTAGGTATCAGTAAGGGAAGTAGGTAGGTAGGTAGGTAAGTTGATAGGTAAAGTGGAAGTGAATATGTGAATCAGACGGAGAAGGAAGGAAGGCATGTAAGAGAGGGAGGGAGTTAGGAAGGAAGAGGAAGGAGGGAGGGAGGGAAGGAAGGAGAGAAGATATATGTGAAACGGGCATTTTGTGAGAGGGAGGGTGTGAGTGAAGGAATATGTGAGGAAGGAGGGAGGGAAGGAAAGAATGTGAGGAAGGAGGGAGGGAGTGTAGGAATATGAGAGGAAGGAGGAGAGAGTGAAGGAATGTGAGGATGGAAGGAGGGAGGGAGTGAAGGAGTATGTAAGGAAGGAGGTAGGGAGTGAAGGAATATGTGAGGAAGGAGGGAGGGAGGGCGTGAAGGAATATGTAAGAGGAGGGAGGGAGGGAGGGAGTGAAGGAATATGTAAGAGGACGGGAGGGAGGGAGGGAGTGAAGGAATATGCGAGAGGGAGGGAGGGAGAGGCTGTGTTGTGTAGCTGTACAATTTATATGCCTAAGGGAGAGGGATTGAGAGAGAGAGAGAGAGAGAGAGAGGGAGGGAGGGAGGAGGGGAGGGGAGGGAGATAGGATGGATGCTGCGATATAGTTATACAATTTACATGGCAATGAGGAGGGAGGAGGGAGGGAGGGAGGTACGAAGGAATGCAGGGAGGGAAGGAGTGAATTGCTGGAGGAGGGGAGGGAAGAGGAAATGAAGGAGGAAGGGTGGGAGAAGGGGAGGGGCTGAGAGAAGGAAGGGATGACGAGAGAGAGAGAGAGATGAAAATGGTGAGGAAAGAGAGAAAGCTAGAGTAGGGAGGGAGAGAAGAGGAGGGGCAAAGGAGAAAGAAGAGAAAGAAACGGAAGGAAGTAGCATGGAGGAGGAACTAGATGGAGAAAAGAAGGAAAGAGAATGGAAGGGAATGAAAGGGAGGAGAGGAATGAAGGAAGGATGGAGAGATGGAGAAGAAGAAGAGATGGAGGTGGGGAGAGGTAGGAGGGAAACAGGATGAAAGAAGACGGACAAGAAAGAGAAAAGGAGGAAAGGGATGAGAGAGGGAGGGAAAGAAACAGGGAAGGAAGATGATGATGGAGGAAGAGAGGGAGAGAGAGAAGAAAAGAGGGATGGAAAGGAAATGGCATAAGTGAGAGAAGAAAGGAAAATAAGGAATGGAGGGAAGGAAATGAAGGAAGAGGGGAGGGAGGCGGAGGAGGAAAGGAAGGAAGAAAAGAGGAAGGAAGAGAGGGAGGGAAGAGTGGAGGAGGAGGAGGGAAGAAATGGCATAAATGAAAAGAAGAGGGATAGATGAAGAAAACAGCATGATGGAAGGAGACGGATGGACAGAGGGAGAGAAGGAGAAGATGAAGAGGGGAGAAAATAGGAAAGGAGAAGGAAACACCATGAAGGAAGGAAGAAAGGGAGGGAAGGTAGGAAGAAAAGAAAGAAGAATGGAATTTGGGACGGAGGGAAGAAAATGAAGGGAGGAAGGAAATACTATTAATGAAGGAACAAACGAGTATGATACGAATGGAAGAATATGAAGGAAGGAGGAGTAAGAGGAGGAGGAGGAGGGAGGGAAGGAGGTAAAGGATGCTTGTGTGCATAGCTGTTTGAAGGAGCCATCACACACACACACACACACACACACACACACACACACACACACACACACACACTCTCTCTCTCTCTCTCTCTCTCTCTCTCTCTCTCTGAATTGCACACATGCATACATACATAACCTACCTAGGCAAGTGTACGCACACGGATTTACACGCAGAGACAAACACGTACTTAACATTACCAGAACAGCATTTACACACACACACACACACACACACACACAGAAGCAAGCATGCTCAATCATAGCATACACATGAACATGAACAACCACACTATACTGTATATATATATATATATATATATATATATATATATATATATATATATATATATATATATATATATATATATATATACATATACATATATATATATATATATATATATATATATAGTGTGTGTGTGTATGTGTGTGTGTTTGGTCAAGTACGAGTAACTAAGGTACCTTTTAGCGCCAAGCCTTTTGTATTTTGCTGCAGTATGATGTTTAACATTATATTCCTCAGCTACTTGTAGTTGTACCGAACAGCTACAGTTCAGGATTTTTGGTGTTCTTATCTTGTGTAATAAAATGTCTCGTTTACATAATTACTGTACTTGTTACATAATTATTGTACTTGTAATTTGTATTAAGCACTTACATTACAGAGCTTGTGTAGTCTGGACAGGTGTACCATGATTCCTGTTATTTATTTTATGTATCTGTGGCATAAATATGGATTAAGTAGTGTTTGTAACTGACCATTTTATTACAGAGCTTCTCTTACTGACACTTTATTTATTAAGAATATTGCCGCATCATAGTTTGAAATTGTCTGTTTAAGTCCCAGTTCTTGCCCTTCCTGTTACAGGCAGTACGCACAGGAAGTTTGCATAATTTATGAAGAATGCTTCCCGTTTGCCTTTTTAAAGAATGATATGGCAATTGCATAAAAAAATATTGCTTAATTAATGAAAGAAGCAGTCACATACAGTAAGAGTAACATCCATTTGCCTTTGAAGAGCAAAAATTCAACCACAGACAGATACAAGCAGACGGATATTGACAGACCGACAGACAGACAGACAAGGAAGACGGACGTACGGACAAAGAAAAACGGACGGACAAACAGACAGACAAAAAAAATAAAGAAAAGAAGGAAGGAAGAGAAAGAAGAAGATAGACCATGCTCCCAACAATTTAAAATTCAGCTAGAATGAAGAGGAACAGACAAAGAGAATGCAGAAAGAGACAGACATCATTTCAAGCATAAAAAAAACGCAGCCAAGATATTCCTTTAGAACCAAATAGTCAGGCACACGGACAAGGATGGACAGCCAGATAGACACAAACAAACATACGTGCATACATACATACGTACATACATACATATATACATACAAGAATACAGAGGGACAGAAACATGTAGTATTCGTATAGAAGGTAAATTTCAGTAACAGACAAATACTAACAGACGAAGACAAACAGACAGACTGACAGAAAGGAGGAAAGGTAGAGATAAAAAGAAAGAGACACAGAAAGAGAAAGAAAGGAGAGAGACACAGGCCAAAAAACGAAGACAGACAGATAGATAGACGGACAAACGGACAGTCACAAAGAAAACCATACGTAAAACAAGGAAGTATAAAGAAAGAGATACAAAGACAGAAGTAAAGCCAAGACAGAGAGAAATAAAGACCAGACAGACAGGCAGACAGTGAGAAATAGAGACGGAGATACAACTAGACAGAAACAGACCAGACATAGACGGAGAGGTAGACACAGACAGACAGACTAGATAGAGAGACATAAACCAAACAGACAGAAACATACAAGGCAGACAGACACACACAACGAGACATTCTAGAGACCAGACAGACAGACAGACATCCAACAGAGCACAATTCTTTCCTGTCCAGGCTACGGGGATAATGAATATAAAAGCTGGTGTGCGCGGGAGGAAACTATTTTATATTAAGAGTTAAATATTCTGGTTTAAATTTGATAAGACAGGAAGCCCCGGGTAGGCAAGGTTGGTTGTACTGGTTTTAGGTTTTATTTCTGGATTACTGTCTCTCTCTCTGTCTCTCTCTCTCTCTCTACGTCCATCTTTCTTTTTCCTTCCCTCCTCTTCCTTCTTCCTCCTATCCTTCTCTCTCCGTCTCTTTCTCCTCTCCTTTCTTTCCTTCTTTTCCTCCCCTGCGTCACTTCCCTCCTTCTTTCTCCCCTACTTCTCCCCCCCTCCCCACCCCTCCCCCCTTCGTTTCCAAAATCCAGACTCATTCTCTATCTCTCTCTCTCTCTCAAAATCCAAAATCATATCTTCATTTTCTGGAACTTCCTTATAATTTTCCAATGGTTTTTGTGAGGTGGCGGTCATTATATATACAGCACTCTCTCACTCAGGGAAGAGAGAGAGAGAGAAAGGAAGAGAGAGAGAGAGATCAAGGAAGCGGTAGGATAAATAGGTAGGTAGGTAGGTAGGTAGAGAGAGATCAAGGAAGGGGTAGGATAAATAGGTAGGTAGGCAGATAGAGAGAGAGAGAGAGAGTGATCAAGGAAGGGGTAGGATAAATAGATAGGTAGGTAGGTAGGTAGAGAGAGAGAGAGAAAGATCAAGGAAGGGGTAGGATTAATAGATAGGTAGGTAGGTAGAGAGAGAGAGAAAGATAGATCAAGGAAGGGTTAGGATAAATAGGCAGGTAGGTAGGTAGGTGGGTAGAGAGAGAGATCAAGGAAGGGGTAGGATAAATAGGTAGGTAGGTAGGTAGAGAGAGAGAGATCAAGGAAGGGGTAGGATAAATAGGTAGGTAGGTAGAGAGAGAGAGAGAGATCAAGGAAGGGGTAGGATAAATAGGTAGGTAGGTAGGTAGAGAGAGAGAGAGAGAGATCAAGGAAGGGGTAGGATAAATAGGTAGGTAGGTAGAGAGAGAGAGATCAAGGAAGGGGTAGGATTAATAGATAGGTAGGTAGGTAGGTTGAGAGAGAGAGAGAGAGAGAGCATTTATTGTCCACTAATTTCCCTTTTCTTTTTATTTCAGGTAAGAATAAAAAGGCGGCTCGTGGAGACTGGTATGTACGTTATGTGCGTATTTGTGTGTACGTTGATGTGTATGTACGTTTTTTGTGTGTGCTTTCCTAACTGTTACTTGATTGCATATTTTAAGACAGTAGGGAATATAGAGAAAGCAAGGAAAGGAATTAAGAAAGAAAGGAAGGAAGAGTGGAAGGGAAAGGAAGGAAGAATAAAGAGAGAAAGGAAGAAGGGGAAGGAAGGAATAAGGAGAGAAAAAAAGGGAGACGAGGGAAGGTGGGAGGAGAGGGAGGATGGTAGGAAGGAAAGATGGACAAATGGGGAAGGAAGAGGAAGGAAAGGTGGATGGAAGAGAGAGAGAGAGAGAGGTGGGGTGGGTGGGGAATGAAATAAAAATTGAAGGAGAGAGGAAGGAATGGATATGGGGAGGGAGGTAAGAAGCGACGGAGATAAAAACGGATGATAAGAGGAGAGACGAAGAGGGAAGAATAATGGGAGGAAGAAGGGGGAGGAGGAGAGCTGGTATAAGAAGAGGAAGGAGGGAAAGAAATTATAATTGGTGGAGAGAGGGGGAGAGAGAAAGAGAGAGGGGGGGGAGAAAGGGGGTGTTGGAAGGAAGGAAAAAGGGAAGAGAAAGAAATAAAGAATGTAGGGAGAAGGTAAGAGGGAAAAAGAAAAGAGAAGAGAAAGGGAGAGGAATGGGTAAAAAAGGTAGAGAGAAGGAAAGAGAGGAAGGAAAAAGAGAAGTGGAGGGGAGGGAGGAAAGGATGAGAAGGAAATGAGGAAGAATGGGAGAGGGAAAGGTAAACGAACTGGAGGAAGGGAGGGATTCGGGGGAGTGAGGGAGAGAAATAGGGAAGGAAGGGAGAGGTGAGGGAGGGAAGGAAGAGAGGGGAGAGGAAGAGGGGAGGGAGGGAGGGTAGGATGACAGAAGAAGATAGATGAGCTATAAAGTGGAGGAATTAGAGGGGGAGAAAAGAGGGGAGAGAGAGAGAGAGAGAGAGAGAGGACAAAAACTGTCAACTTGGCTAAGGACTAAGAAATCCTACTAATGCCTGGAGAGGTGCCAGCAGGACCTCTCTCTCTCTCTCTCTCTCTCTCTCTCTCTCTCTCTCTCTCTCTCTCTCTCATTTCTTCCCATAATACATCTTTCTCATATTCCATTTTTCACCTGCTCTGTATTTACCATTCTCTCTCTCTCTCTCTCTCTCATTTCTCCCCATAATACATCTTTCTCATATTCCATTTTTCACCTGCTCTGTACTTACCATTCTCTCTCTCTCTCTCTCTCTCTCTCTCTCTCTCTCTCTCTCTCTCTCTCTCTCATTTCTCCCCATAATACATCTTTCTCATATTCCATTTTTCACCTGCTCTGTACTTACCATTCTCTCTCTCTCTCTCTCTCTCTAATATTCCTCCACTCCCATTGGTCCATTATAGTCCTCCAAGGTCCCCTATTGGTCCAATTTTCTGGTCACTGGGCCTTTGCCATTGGCTCCTTTTATGAGAGAGAGAGAGAGAGAGAGAGAGAGAGAGAGATGGAATAGGGAATGAAAAAGAGTGATGGAAAGGATGTGTTTGGGAGAGAGAGAGAGAGAGAGAGAGAGAGAGAGAAGGGAGGAGATTATGAGGGAAATGAGAGATGAAAAAAGATACAACAAAAGGAAGGTTGAAATTATGAGAGAGAGAGAGAGAGAGAGACAACAGACAAACAGAGAGAGAGAGGGGGGGGGAGTAGGATTATGAAGGAAATGAGAGATGGAAGAAGGTACTTGAAAAGGATGGTGGAAATTATGAGAGAGAGAGAGAGAGAATGGGATGAGATGGGGTATTGATGGAAAAAGTGAAAGGAGGAAAGATGGGTATTGCACTGAGAGAAAGAGAGAGAGAGAGAGAGAATGGGATGAGATGGGGTACTGATGGTAAAAGTGAAAAGAGGGAAGATGGGTATTGGACTGAGAGAGAGAGAGAGACTAACTCCCAAACTCTTTCACACTCTGCTCTGTCTATTGATATTTTTTGCTCTTCGTTTTCCATGCTTTTAATTTTGTTTTGAGGGCTCATTATCCTTCTCTCTCTCTCTCTCTCTCTCTCTCTCTCTCTCTCTCTCTCTCTGTCATGTAATATAATCATTTAATTCTCCTTCATTTCCTCTTAATTCCTTTCTCCACCACTTAATCCCGTTCTCCACCACTTTATCCCTTTCCTCCACCACTTAATCCCTTTTTTCACCACTTAATCCCCTTCTCGACCACTTAATCCCTCATTCCACTACTTAATCCCTCATTCCACCACTTAATCCCTCATTCCACCACTTAATCCCTTTCTTCACCACTTAATCTCCTTCTCCACCACTTAATCCCTTCCACCACCACTTAATCCCTTTCTCCACCACTTAATCCCTTTCTCCTCCACTTAATCCCTTTCTCCACCAAAGTAATCCCACTCCACCTTCCTTTCGCCTTGGATTTCAATAGCCTCCTCGACTGCCCCCCCCCCCTCTCTCTCTCTCTCTCTCTCTCTCTCTCTCTCTCTCATTCCACCCTGCATCACTTCTCTCCACTTCTGGTCCATCGCAATGCCCTGCCCCCCCTCCCTTTTTTTCCTCCATTTCTCCCTCCCTCCTCCTCTCCTGCTCTTCCCTCTTATCCTCCATCTTATTTTCCTCTTTTCCTTTTCTTTTTCCTCCAGTCTTCTCTCCAATCACCTTCCCTCCCGATTTTCCTCTCTCTCTCCTTCCAAACCTCCCTAACTTCCTTTTTTTTCTTATCTGGTTTCCTCCCTCATTCTTTCCCGTCCCTCTTTCCGCTTCCTCACTCTTTTCCCGTTCCCTCTTTCCCCGTTCCCTCTTTCCTCTTTTCCTATCTTCCTTCTATCCCTCTTTCATTTAACCTTCATCTTTCATCTCACTTCCTCTTCCTCTAGTCCCCTCACTTAACTTCCCTCCTTTCCTTCCTCCTTCCTTCCTTCCCTCACTCCTTTACCCTTTCCTCTTCCCTCCCTCTCTCACTCCAGCGTTTTCTCCGTTTCCATTCCACGTAGTGATGTGCCTTCCTCCCTCGATATTCTCTTCCTGGCTATATAATTCCTCCTTTAATTCCCTCCATTCATCCTTCATTGCTTTTCCTCCCTCCTTCAGTCAATGACCCTTCTTCATCTCTCTTCCCACCTTCGTTGTTATATTCTTCTCTCTCTCTTCTTCCATGCTTCCTTCCCACAGTATTCTGTCCCTCTTCCTCCGTCCTCCTCCCAATGCTGTTTACTTCTTTCCTTCCTTCTCCCTTCCTCTCCCTGCTGCCGTATGACAATTTCTTCCTCCCTCCCTCTTACTGCCTCTCGCCTCTTTCCCTCTCTTTTCCCTCCCTCAATACCTTCTCCTGTCATTGGTCTCTACTTCTCTCCCCCTCTCTCCCTCCCTTTGTCCTTCCATATCATATCTTTTACCTCCTTCTCTCCTTCCTTGCCTCCGTCACGCCTCTCCCTGTCTTCTTTTCCCTCCCTGAATATTCTCTCCCTTCTCCTCTCAGTGGTCTCTACCCCTCTTCCCCTTCCCCCTTCCTCTATCCCTCCATATCACGTCTTCTGCCTTCCTCTCTCACCCTTCCTTGCCTCTCCCGCCTCTCCCTCTCCTACTTTCCCTCCCTTAACATGCTCTCCCTCCTCCTCCTTTCCCTCCCTTAATATTCTCTCCCTCCTCCTCGCAATGGTCTCTACTTCTTCCCCCCTTCCTCCCTCCCTCCCTCCCTCCCTCATCTTCTTTTACCCCCTCTTATCGCGGTCGTTTCCAGAACTTGGCTTTCCAGAGATTGAATATCAGTAAGGCGTTTCGGAGCTTCGGACCACGCTTTCGAGTTTTTATTTTATTTTATTTTTTTTTTAAGATATGCACGTTTGCCCTTATATTTCTTCGCTTTTACTTGTAGGGATATTCATAGTTTTTTTTTTATTTCATTTCTTTTTTCGTGTTTTATTTTATTTTTTTACTTTTATTCCAGTTTTTGAAGTCTCGGACCATCCTTTCGAATCACAACCTTCTAGATCTCCCTCTCTCTCTCTCTCTCTCTCTCTCTCTTTGTATTTTTGTCTATATTTTTCGCTTTATGTTTCTTTATTTTTAGACATTTTTTTTTCCGTGTCGTTTTTAGTGTGTACTTTACAGGGACTTTTTTTTTTTTTTTCTGGAGTTAAATTTTCGGATCAGTCGGTCATAGATTTTGTATTTTTCTGATATTTTTTATTAGTATAGTTTGTACTGTGTCTACTACTGTACTGTATATGGGTATTTTGTGATTTTTCGTAATGTTTTATTTTCTTTGGCATCACCAGCTCTCGAATCACTTCTCTTTTTTATAACACCCGCGCTCACGAAGAGAGAGTGGGTGTTATGCTTTGACGTGTGTGTGTGTGTGTGTGTGTGTGTGTGTGTGTGTGTGTATGTGTGTGTGTATGTGTGTGTGTGTGTGTGTGTGTATGTGTGTGTGTATGTGTGTGTGTGTGTGTGTGTGTGTGTGTGTGTGTGTTCTCCCAGTGTTTTCACCTCTTCTGCTTCTCATTTTCATTTATTAACTGATATTCCTTAGTTTAAAGAGGCCTGGTATGTTTTCCTGCCCGAGGTTACTAAAGTTCGCCTAATATTTCCTTTCATCCAGTTGCCTCTCCTGGCTAATATTCCTGACCTTTGAGAGGCTTGATAATATTTCTCTTCTTCCACTTTCCTCTCCTGGCAAATATCTCTAAGCTGAAAGAGGCCTGGTGATATTTCTACTCCACTTTCCTCTACTGGCTAATATCTCAAAGCTGAAAGAGGCTTTGTATACTTCTGTGTTCTAACGTACAGAAGTTCACCTACTGTTTTCACTACTTTTGCCTCTGATTTCGAACACCTTAATAATAGTTGTAAGATGAGAGAGACGTATATTTTCCATTCACACATGATTCCCTTTAATATACCATTTATTTCTCTTCTAACTTTTCTTGGCTAATATTCCCAAACTGAGAGAGAAGTAGTATGTTTCGCTGGCCATTGATGATTCTCTTTGATATGATGCGTCAGGGAGGAAAGTGACGGACATGCCCCTAGTGTGAATTAGTCGCAGTGAAATGATAGCCCAACTTTTGTGTCACCCTGTACCTTAAATACTCGAGAGGTCCATGTTAAATATTTATTAGACTTTACCCTTTACCTTTATTACTAATTAATCTCACCTTTTCTTCCACGAAGGTAAGTGCTGGTGTCCTGATTGTCTGAGGTGGGTACTGAATGCTGTGTGTGTGTGTGTGTGTGTGTGTGTGTGTGTGTGTGTGTGTGTGTGTGTGTGTGTGTGTGTGTTCGGTGTCAAACATCAAGACAGTGGTATTCATTTTCCTCTCTCTCTCTCTCTCTCTCTCTCTCTCTCTCTCTCTCTCTCTCTCTCTCTCTCTCTCAATATTTATAATACACAAACACAAGCTCCCAGTGTCATGTCCAGCGTATATATTTAGAGAAATATAGTCCGTCAAATATCATATGCAAAAGTTTAATTCTCTCTCTCTCTCTCTCTCTCACACACACACACACACACACACACACAACTCTGAAATGTTGGAACCTATGATGAGAATGAACCAACAGTGTCATAATGGTATGGATGGTGTCAGAATGGTGTGGATGGTGTCAGAACGTTGTAGTGGTGTCAGAATGGTATAGTGGTGGCATTTGTGGTGTCAGTAGAATAAGAAGGGTGTCAGGGTGGCAATAGTGGTGTTGGAATGGTGTTAGCAGTGACGAGATGGTGTTAAAAATGCTGTCAGTGTTGTCAGAAGTATGTTAGTGGTGTTTGGGGTGTTAGAATTGTGTTAGGGTGGTGTTAGACTGGCATCACTGGTATAAGGATGGTGTCTGGTATGAGGATGGTGTGTGGTATGAGGATGGTGTCAATGGTATGAGGATGGTGTCTGGTATGAGGATGGTGTCAGTAGTATGATGATGGTGTCTGGTATGAGGATGGTGTCAGTGGTATGAGGATGGTGTCAGTGGTATGAGGATGGTGTCAGTGGTATGTGGATGGTGTCAGTGGTATGAGGATGGTGTCAGTGGTATGAGGATGGTGTCTGGTATGAGGATGATGTCAGTAGTATGAGGATGGTGTCTGGTATGGGGATGGTGTCAGTGGTATGAGGATGATGTCAGTGGTATGAGGCTGGTGTCAGTGGTATGAGGCTGGTGTCAGTGGTATGAGGCTTGTGTCAGTGGTATGAGGATGATGTCAGTGGTATGAGGATGGTGTCAGTGGTATGAGGATGATGTCAGTGGTATGAGGATGGTGTCAGTGGTATGAGGATGGTGTCAGTGGCATGAGGATGATGTCAGTGGTATGAGGATGGTGTCTGGTATGAGGATGGTGACAAGTGGTGTCAGAATAATGCCAGTGGTGTCAGGTGGTGTCGGAATGGTGTGGAGGTGTGGCAGTTCCTTTAGTTCATTACCACAGTGAGTTTCATTTCCTGAGGTGGTCTGGGCTGCCTTGTGTCCGTCCTGGGTAAAGAAACTCACAGCTGAATTTAACTGATAAGAGAATTGGAAAGGAGAGAGAGAGAGAGAAACTATTTTCATTCTTCTCTCTCTCTCTCTCTCATTCTGCCACGATCCCTTACTATAGTGCGTTTAATTTAACCTGGAAAAGACCCCTAACCCCCTTTTAGCTTTAGTTATTGTGTGGGTGTGTGATAGAGAGAGAGAGAGAGATTTAAAAAAAAGTACTCTTGTCTTTTAAAATCAGCAAGAAATTTAATAGGCTAAAGAAAAGGACGTATCAATGATAATCAATAGAAAAATAAAAAAAAAATCATCTAAGCCTCCCAGAAATAAAGAAAAGAAAACGGGGGTCCGAATTCCAGGGGTAACTCCAGAAAACACACACACACACACACACACACACACACACACACACACACACACACACACACACACACACACACACGGGCGAAAAAGGCGTGTGGGTGTGAGTGAGTGATATTGCCTGGGTTGATTGAGGCTCCGGTGGACTCATTGCAGCGGGGGACGACTCCGGGATTGTAATCTGATTGGGTCTGGTTACACGGCTGCAATTTCCCTGAGACTCCACCTCTCTCACACCAATTTTAGTTCATTTCGCACGCATTCTCTCTCTCTCTCTCTCTCTCTCTCATATTCGACGAAATTCCTCTAGTTTTCAACGGTTTTTCGATTTTCGTCTCAGTCATTCATTTTCATTTCATTTCCTTCAACTCATTTTCCTTAATTTTCGACGCTTTTCATTTTTTTTTTCGGTACTTTCCACTCATTTTATTCTCGATTTCCCATTCATTTTCCTTTTTTTTTTTTTTTTTTATATGGATTTTCCTTCATTTTCGCCTCATTCCACGGTGTTTCACCCTGTGCCCTGCCTTGGTGACATTCCACATAGATTCGTTCAGGCTTTGGGGCATTTCACACACATTCGTTCAAGCTTTCGGACATTCCACTGTTTGGGAGGTGAGTAGAATGATACATGAAGGGTGGCATGAGGTGGTAATGGAGGGATGTATTCTTTGAGGGTGTGTATTTGAGTGTATTTTGTGTATTTCATGATGTGTGGTTGTGTGATTGTTTTGTGTGATTGTATTGAGTGTAGTGTCTGATTGTGTTGTTGTGATTGTGTGTATTTCGTGATTGCTTGTGAAAGGGTGTATGAGGGAAGAAGACTTGGAGTGGTGATCGGAAGACCTTAATGTAGACTTTGATACTACTTGTTCTTACCTCCCAGACTAAGATCTAAAGACTAGACCATGTGAGGGAGGGTGAGTTGGAGTGATGGTGGAGTGACAAACATATTCTTGAGATGGCATGTTATACTTTTTCAGATATTTGAAGATATAGAAAGAAAATGTGAGGTATGGTGGTTTTGAGGGATGGGGAGACTTAAACACACTCTTGAGATGGCGTGGTATGGTTTTCAGGTATTTTGAGGATTGGAGTGAGTATATGAGGGAGACTGGCTTGTAGTGATGGAAAGAAAAGGGCCCAAACGTACCCTGAGCCTGGTGTCTGAATTAGATTATTTGAAGGATAAAGTGTATGGGTGTATGAGGGAAGATGGCTTGTAGTGGTGTTAGAGAGATGTAAACGCTCATGCTGGGTGTTTTAAGTAAAGGTATCGTGAAAAGATAACAATGAAAGGTGTATGTGGGAGGGTGGCTTGTATTGGCATGAAGTAGTGTAGAGAGATTTTTTTCATTGACACTCTTTAACTTGCCCTAAATTTTCGTCCTATTGCAACTCGTTTCTGGTAGCTCTGTGGCGGAGAGACGGTGATTCCAACCTCTCTACACACTTTCCATAGCACCTCTTCGTTACTAGCATCGCAGTCTAGTGTCAGTGTATTCTTGGAACTCAGCATTCACGAGAGATGGGATTTTAGGCCATGTTAGTAAGAAATAGTACTTCCGCTCCACATAATTTCCACAGCACTTTTT